>NC_079290.1:16932307-17241354 GCF_023638135.1 Falco biarmicus
ACCTGGCTCCCGACCCGAGATGGAATTCGGAAAGCGTCGAGTTGGAGAGCAAATGGTAGAAATTCACGGTAGAGTCTTTCTTTCTGCCTCTCTTGGTGCAGCTTACGTAAAGCTTCCCTGGGTAGGAATCCATCAACTCAGAAAAACCTAATGATGAAAGACAGCAGATTTCTGTCAGGCATTTGTCTTAGCAATGACCTTCTGTGAGAAAATAGAACAATTGACCACAGGAACACAAATCATGTCGGGAGGTTCTTTCAAATTGCTTCTCGAGGTGGCTGGAACCTAATATCAATACTCCATGTGTTCAAAACCAGGGAAGGTAAAAAGAAAATATTATAAAGTATTTAGGGTTCTTAAAAAAAAAAAAAAAAAAAGGTAATGCAATAAATATAATGCTGTCCTATGAGGGGTATCTGACTATGTTTCAGTTTATTCTGCTAAGATACCACTTAACATACATTCGGATTTACTTGTGGAAAGGACTGGTGATGTGATCACTCAGTGCTTCCCTCTCCCTACTCGTTGGGCTGGAGGCAGGCTAGTAATTCAGCTGTAATTTTCAGACAGGAGCTGGGCAATGTGCTGGGTTTGGCTGGGATAGAGTTAATTTTCCCCATAGTAGCTACTACGGGGCTGTGTTTTGGATTTGTGCTGGGAAAAGTGCTGATAACACAGGGATGTTTTCGCTACTGCTGAGCAGCGCTTACACAGCGCCAAGGGCTTTTCTGCTTCTCACCCCACCCCACCAGAGAGCAGCTGGGGGGGCTCAAGGAGATGGGAGGGGACACAGCCGGGACAGCTGACCCCAGCTGGTCAAAGGGATATTCCATACCATAGGACGTCATGTTCAGCATATGAAGCTGGGGGAAGAAGAAGAAAGGGAAGGACGTTTGGAGTGATGGTGCTTGCCTGCCCAAGTAACCGTTACATGCGATGGAGCCCTGCTTTCCCGGGGGTGGCTGAGCACCTGCCTGCCCATGGGAAGCAGTGAATGAATTCCTTGTTTTCTTTGCTTGTGGCATGGCTTTTGCTTTGCCTATTAAACTGTCTGTATCTCAACCCATGGGTTTTCTCACTTTTCTGCCCCCATCCCACTGTGAAGGGAGGGAATGAGCAGCTGTGTGTTGCTTAGTTGTCGGCTGAGGTTAAACCACGACAGGCAATTATATGGATAACAAGGATTCAGAATGACTTGTTAATACTAAATAAATCTTGAGAGAAATATTCAGCCTTAGGTAGCAGTTAAGATGTTCCTCACTTCAGTGGGATTAAAGTCTGATGGTATTTAATTTGAGTGAACTGAGAGCTTTTCGGCCCTCGCTGTTGTAACCTAAACTTGCCAACGTGCAACACATTAATTAAAACTGGCTCTAATTTTTGCCATTTGGAACTTAATTAACAAATATTGAATACAGTGCTGTGTGTGCTTATTTTGCATGTAACCCACATCTCCTACAGAAGATTGCTGATAATTTCAGTCGTAACCCATGGGTGCATGAAAATTAACCAGGTTGTATCCCTAAGCTGATGACACTTTAATAATGTGTGGAAACAGCCTGAGGTGTGAACTTACTCCCACGAGGGAGGCAGCTCAAACCCATGTTGAAAGGCGCACTCAGGCTCACCTCTGCTGTTAAGTCAGTGTGCTCCAGGTTCCCACTGCTGCCTCTTTGCCCTCCCACTGGCCATCCATCACTGCCCCTTGATGCTTCCCTCCTCCTTCTTCTGCACCACACTTCCACCTCCCCATCCACAACTGCAGGAATAACAGCACACAGCCCAGCCTAATCAGCTTAGTGGTTTGGGCTCTGCCCTGGCCCCTGTTTTGCAGATGAAGTTGGTGTCTCCTGTGAGTGAGGGACATCTCAGGACTGCCTGATCTAGCCTGTGAAGTTCATAGGTAGGCTTTGCATGACTTGCGGACTTAGGCTGTGAGGCTTTTAACCACTTTTCCAGCCTGATGGTTGTTAAGTGGGCATCACCTGGACCTTCATATTCCTTTTAGATGGTTGTTAAAGTGGAGACAGGGATGTCTTCTGATAATGGCCCTTTGAATACGCATGTAGTAGTGGCTTGGATAGAAAAGGACAAAAACAAATGAGTGCTTGCAGCATCTGACAGCACCAGTCTCTTCATGCAACACCACTGGTGGTTAGTGCCAGATTTACTATCCGCTGTAAACTGGTCCAGGTGCTCTCTGCAGCAGCCTGCACCATCCTAGGCAGCCACTAGCAATTGCCAGTTGCATGAAAAGAGCCTCTTGCAAGAGGATAACCCCCACTGCCAGTCCCCAGACAACCAGGCAGTGTAGTGGGGGAGCAGTCCTGTGATGTCAGTCATACCCTTAGATCTTTTCTGGGATGCTGGTCCATCCTGCCCCCTTCCTGTCTCTAGCAATGAGATGCCAAGGATGTACCACTGGCACTGAAGTTGCTTTTAGATGAAGGGCAATATCTATCCCAGTTTCCCCAAACCCTTCAGGGCATTGATTCAGGTTTCTGTCTTATCAGGAGTGCTTTTGAAGAATTATTGGTCCTTTATAGCTGAAACACACTAATTACTGTCCTGGCATCTGCCTTCACTGCAGGCGAATTGTTTTCCATTGTGAGAGAAATGCTGCCCTCCAGCTGTCAGGGCAAGTTATTTGTAATCCTGACCAATTCTACGCTTTAACAAATGCATTTTATAAACAAAGTATCAGAAAGAATAATGAACACTGCTCATAATCAGTAATTAATCAGGATTAAAAATTATTTGCTCCGAAACATTCAGGAGGTGACACTGGCTTTTGAGGTGATTGCAAGAGATCATCTCTGGGTACACTGGTTTTCCACTACACAATAAATGCAAAAGACTCTCTAAAATGTAATTGTAAAAAAAAAGAGCTAAATTGTGTTTAATATAAATATTACAGTAAGTTGGACAGGGCACACTTCCATTTCATTCTAGCTGGGGCTGTTTCTCATTCTTTTTAACATAATTTAGATGAATGCCCATTTCAGACTTAAGGATATTTTCTTTTAAGGAACTGCATCCAGTGGAGCACTGACATACCAAATGGGTGTGTGCTCATTGCATATATGTCTGCATCTGCACATTTATTTCAAATTTGTTAGACTGAAAATTCTCCCTTTTGTTTGGTGCTGCACAGATTATGCTGAGCGAGGACATGGGCTACTGAAATGCGGAATTGTGTCAGAAATACATGCAGAGTGCTTGCTGGCTCCTTACCATTCTTCTTACATCACTTCCCCTTCCTTATGGATGCATTCATTAAATTAAGCATGGTAAAGCATGTCCTGGGAGATATTTTGATGATTTAGGAACTTCAATGCTACCTTATAATTACTTGGCTGTTTTCCCCACTTTGCTTTCCCATACAAGACAGTAAGTTTAAGAATAATTTGCACACTTAAATCCTTTCCCCTCCAATTTACATTTCCACTTGAACAAGGCTTATAAATCACTCTGCAACCCATAGTCAGTGTGGGTATATTCTGCCATCAGGCTCTCATGTAACTCTTCTGTGCTAACAAAAACCAATATGTCAGGGTCCCTGTCACTCTTCTTGGCTGCTGTAGTATATTGACAGCATCTAAATGTCTCCTTGGATTGACTGCTGGCAAGCGTGGGGCTGGTGAAGGGCTTTTGCTCAGGATATTGGGGCTGTTCAGAAATCTTTTCATAAATCTTTTACATTCTCTTCTTTTGCAATGTAGAGAAAATCCTCTTATAGTGTAGATCAGGCCATTTTACTTCAATACAGTAGAAAACTATGAGCTCCCCCCCTGATTTGGATCTGAACCATAATGTTTATAAGTTTTCTGGAAGGAGGAAGGATAGTGTTTGGTGGTGGTGGAGGAGTTCCCAGTTTGTGTGCTGCTGTAATTGAGCAGGGGAGAATTCACAAACTCTTTTTTTCTCCACTTTTTTTTTTTAGGAGACATAGTTCTTCCTATTTGCCTCTGATACTTTGAAGGACATTGTGAAAACATCAGAAGAATACTCCTTCCTTCATTTCTATAATTACATACCAACAGGTAAAACCCTAAACAGGCAGAAATTCCCTGTTTGTTTACATATCTTGCACTCACTGATTTGCTGTATTTGCTCTGCCTAGTACATACGATGGATGCAATTACAGATTAGTTAGCCAAAATCTGATTTGATTAACAGGTACCTGGTTTCTTCCTTTCAAAACATGCCTGAAATCAATGTGGGATGATATTGGAGAGAAAACATAATTTGGGGAATGTTAAAGCCTATAGATCAGTCAAAAAACTAGCACTCAATACCTTGAAATTACGTATGAGACAGTAAGGGAAGCACATTGCCTTGGAATTAAGTAGAAATTTCTTGAAATGCTTTAGTCCCCAATGCATTTCAAAAAACACTGAGTTGTACCCCGGTGCCAACTCCACAGGAATGAGCTGGACCAGCAGACTGTGGATATGACTACATTTTTTGGAACCCATAAACTTTTGAAAACAGTTTTAATTGCTCAAAGGAGGAAGGGTAGTAATTGGGAGAGAGAAAGATAGCTCGTATTTTCTGAAGGTAAGTGTTTTCTCTCCACCTCAGCAAATCAGAGCTTTTTTTGTCTGTTCAAACACCCTGCCTTGGTTTGGAACAAGACAGTCAATTAGGGTAGGTAGGTAATCACCAGGGATTAGATCCACTTGTAATTGGGAACATTAATTTGACAGGAAACACTTTCTTAGGGGAAAAAGAAGGAGAAAAAAAAAAAAAAGAAGAAGAAGAAAAAGAGAGAGAGCAGTGCTGAGCTTTTCAGTGCCTGGAGCAGAACATGTCAGTGTCTCAGTTCCAAGGGTGGGGAAGTCTGTAAATCAGAGGGATCGCTGCTTTCTGTGGGAATACTGAACCTGCGCTTCAGTGACGCACATGAGAATTAAAGAATCCCAGAAGACTTGAAAATGTTTTCAAAAGGTGCATGGAGCTTAATTACTAGAGGGGTTGTTCGTTATCAACCCTGAAAGGATCTGTGTTGATCATTTTGTGGGATATGATGTGAATATTAAGTGTCAGACACCCTGTATATCAGACTGCCAGACCTTCTGGGCAAAACATGTTGCTTTTTAGCAAGATGTCTCATTGGAGGCAGGTTTTACCTCACAGTTTACACTTGCTGTGGGGTTCCTGCTACCAACTGAGCTTTCACACTATTCAGCTGAGTGCGGTGTGGTGCGTTTTCACTCCAGGGCTCATCTCCTGGAGAAGTTAATGGGCTGAAGGGTAGAGTGAGCATTTACAAGCCACAGTTTGGAAGATGAGTAAGTTACCTCATACTTTCTGTGCACTAAGAGCATCTACACAGAGCTTTAGTGCATTGTAGGTGGCATGTGGCAAATCCCACCCTGAAGTGCTGCACCAGCTCTGAAAGAGCTGTTTATGAAGATGCATTTGCAATGATGTACTTGTACAAAGTCTTGATATCAAGTGATGCAAACCTTGCCACTCTGCTACAGTTCATGGGCACTTGGCCACAAAAAGGAGTGGGAAGAAGGTGCAAACCACCAAAATGCACTGACCTTTTCATTTAAAGGTACTCATTTTTTTCTCTGACTATGAAGCAAAACGGAACTCTATGGCACGACTCAGTACCTGTACTGGTGGGCTGCATCAGGCAGGGCATTGACAGCAGGTTGAGGGAGGTGATCCTTCCCCTCCACTCTGCCCTGGGGAGGCACATCTGCATGCTATGACCAGAGCTGGTCTCCCCAGTACAAGACAGACATGGACATACTGGTGCTCACAAGGATGATTAAATAGAGTCACAGAATATCTCAAGTTGGAAGGGACCCATAAGGATCATCGAGTACCACTCCCTCTCTTTGTCGGACTACCTAAAACTAAAGCACATGACAAAAAGCATCATTCAGATGTTCCTTGAACTCTGACAGCTTGGTGTTGTGACTGTTTCTTTGGGGAGCTTGTTCCAGTGACTGACCACCCTCATAGTGAAGAACCTTTCTCTAATGTCCAATATAAAACTTCTCCTGATGCAGCTTCATTCCATTTCGTCATGTCCTATCACTGGTCACCAGAGAGAGGACATCAGCACCTCCTCCACTGCCCACCTTGAGGAAGTTGTAGACAGCCATGAGGTCACCCCTCAGGCTTCTCTTCTCCAAGCTGAATAAGCCAAGTGACTTCAGCCACTCCTCCTTATTCTTGCCCTTGAGGCCTATCACCATCTTGGTCACCCTCTTCTGGACACACTAAGACTCTGATGTCCATATATTGAGGTGCCCAAAACCGCACACCGTACTCATGGTGGGGCCACCAGTGCAGTGTAGAGTGGGACCGTCACCTCCCTTGATGGGCTAGCTGTGCTGTGCTTGGTGCATCCCAGGACACGGCTGGCCCTTTCGGCTGCCAGCACACACTGTTAACATATTCAACTTGCCATCAGCCCAGACCCCCAGATCTCTTTCCATGGGGCTGATTTCCAGCCTCTCATCCCCCAGTTTGTACGTATAACCATGTTTACCCTGTACCAGGTGGAGAATCTGGCACTTACTCATGTTAAATTTCAAATGGCTGGTTGCCCAGCCCTCTAGTCTATCCAGATCTCTCTGTAAGGCCTCTCTACCCTCAAGGAAGTCCACAGTTCCTCCTAGTTTTTCATGAATGGCAAACTTAATATAAATTTGATTCTGCGTCCAGATCATTTATAAAAATATTAAAGAGCACTGGCCTAACATTGAGACCTGTGAAACTTCACTCGTGACTGCCAGCCTGATTATGGGTTACAACCTATTTACTAAAATTCTTTGAGCCTGATCCCTCAGCCAATTGTTCGCCCAATTTATTACGGACTTGTCTAGCTGTGTGCTGGACACTTCGTCCAGAAGGATACTGTGAAAGACAATATCAAAAGCTTTGCTAAAATCCAAAATCACCACATCTACTGGCTTCCCTTGGTCCATTAGATGGGCAACCTTTTCAAAAAAAGAAATTAAGTTGGTTAAGCAGCGCCTTCCCGTCATGACCAATGACTATGTTGTCTCTCAAGTGTTTTTCAATAACTCCCAGGATAACCTTCTCCATAATTTTACCAGGCACTGGAGTGAGACTAAGAGGGTCTTCCTTCTCACTCTTATTGAAAACCAGAATAATACCTGCCAGCTTCCAGTTGACTGGAATCTCTGCAAACTCAAAAGACCATTGAAGAATAAAGCAGAGAGGTCCCACAATGATATTGGCCAGCTCTGTCAGTACCCTGGGATGAATCTTTTTGGGCCCTATAGACATGCGCATCCAGTTGGAGCAGCAAGTCTTTAACGAGTTCAGAGTTGGCAGGGAGTTTATCATCCCCCCAGTCATGGTCTTTTAACACAGGTCTCCAGGGGTCCCAGGGACCATTATCAGTGTTAAAGGCAGAGGTGGCTTTGCATACATCTCTACTTGTGAGATGACCAACTTCATCAAGTAAAGGACCAATGTTATCTCTGATCCTCCTTTTGCTGTTAACATGTTTAAAACAGTGCTGGCCAGCTTAAGTGTGAGTTTTGTCCACACAAATTTTCTTTCTACAGTGGCAAACAGCATCTCTGTGGTCCTTCTGAGTTTCCTGTCCTTGCTTCCAATGTCCATACCCTTTTCTGTCCAAGTTGTAGAAGCAGATCCCTGCTCAGTCAAGCCAGCCTTCTGCCCTGCTTGGGGCGTCTTTCATATTAAAAGAAAGTTAGAAAGCTGGGACTGCTCAGTCTGGAAAAAAGAAGGCTCCAGGGGGATCTTTCCTATGTGGATAAATACCTCATGGGATGGAATGAAGACAAAGGAACCAGACTCTTTTCACTTATGTCCAGTGATGGGACAAAAAGCAATGAACACAAACTAAAAAATGGGAAATTGTGTTTAAATCTAAGAAAAATCCTTTTCACTGTGAAAGTGCTTAAATACTGGAACAGATTTCCCAGAGAGACTGTGGCGTTTACATCCTCAGAGATATTTGAAACCCAATTGGACATGGTCCTGTGCAATCAGCCCTAGATCACCCTGCCTGAGAAGGGAGGTTGGACCAGATGACCTCCAGAGGTCCCTGCTAACCTCAACTATTGATGTTGTGATTGTGTATTGTGATTGATGGGAAGCCTTGCATCTCCTATTCCCAAATGTCAAGGGCTAGTTTCCCCTTGCCTTTTCTCATCTTTACCTACTACAGGCCCTGGCAATGTCGTGCTTTGTGTCCCTACCACAAGGACCTTCCAAGTGCTCGTAAATGCTATCAAATATGCTAATGTGTTCTGCCTTGCTCTGTCCTGCCTCTTCACCCCTCTTTTAAGCCCTTTATATGCTTCTGCAGGGTTTCACAGAGCTGGGTGAAATGAAGAGTGCACCAGCAGGAGGGAATGTTTCCTGCTTTTACAAGCTTTTGCTTTAACTGAACCTAGAAATTTCATGGCAATCATGACATAAGCAACAGGTACTTTTTGTTCCCATTCTCCAGAATGAGGGGTAGCAACATCATTTTCCCTAAAGATAAATCAGATAGTTGTGATTTACACTGATGCAATGCTGGAACTACCATCTTTCCTTGTGCTGAAGGTGCAGGATGTGATGATGAAAGTGTTTAACCTCTTGCATTAAAAAAGCATTCGTCTCTGCAGGTGGCAGTTGCCTGTCTTGTGTGCCTGCCTGGTCTGTGCATGTGGCTGGTTCCCACTTTCTTCCTGAGGGAGCTGTGACTCAGAGCTGGGAGTGACAGCAAAGCAGTGGATCTCTGAGGGAGAAAGGTGCTGCCACTGAGGGTGTGACAGGAGCTGTAGCCTAACCAAGGAAAGAGATGATAAACGACAGGTAAGGGAACAACATCCATGGGGAGCACAGTAGGTGATCAAAACAGCAGAGAAGGAGACCATCCTAGTAATTTCAAGAGGATATCAGCATGGTCCTGGACCTCTCTGAGGCTGATATTAAAGTTGGGTTAAGGGATTATGCCTGCAGCAGTCCTTTGGTCAGAAATCTTCTGCAAAAAGACTCTCAGCCATGTTCAATAGCACAGAGGTATGTTTCATTCACTCCATTCCCGTCAGCTGTGGCAATGGTGGAGGTTTCTTCATTTCTGCTTTGGTCCCGTAACTACCTGTTAAACAATGTATACAAGATGTGCAGGTACTGGCAAGAGTTGTCCAAAAGGTACCCAGCGCAGGGATCATGACTGTTCAAACGCCCCCGCATGCATGAGTTGCCGTGGCTTGTGCTGCCTCTGCTAACCTGAGTTTTCAGAAGATGTTTCTAGGGAGCACTGACAGCAGGAGGAATGTTCTAGGACAAAACTAGGACAGGATTACCGTTCCTGTTTGCTTCACATTGATTCAAAGCATTTGGCAGGAGACACAGTGAATCACTAAGCTTGCTGCTGTGCAAGAATTACACCAGCGTGATTATGCCTGATGGTTCTTGATGCTATTGTTCCTTTTTAAAAGGTCTCCTCCCTATACCAAATACAAAGAAACCCAAATCCATGGTACACTAAATGTGATGAAAGCTAAGGATCAGAAAGTGGTGCCTTAACAAGAATGAAAAAGGGGTTTGTCAAGCAGTGGAGTCTGTTCCCTCAGGAAAACGTTGTGTTGCAACACAGGTTTATCTCTTGCTCCAGATGCTTCTCTGCACAAAACACAACATGCCCCTATTGTGCATAGCATTTGCTTAGCTGGGTGCAAACTATTCCAAAGGTGTAGCTAAAGTCTGAGGAAGAGGAAATGTGGTTGAAAGCCTGAAGCCAGAGGACACAGCATCCAGATTCTTTGGTGTTACGAAGAATGGGGAATTCTTGGTGGGAACAATCTACCAATTTCCATAAAACAGGACCATTTCCTCTTGAAACCTCAGTAATTCATCTCCCATCTAGTAAAAGAAGGAATTCAAACCCCATTCTAGTAAGCTTTCCCCAGATTAAATTGTTTTTAATAAATTATTTAACCTGCATCAGAAAGTTACTTTTTTTAATAAGCCAAATGTTTTGGGTTTGTATCAGTGCAATAAATCATTATCCTTCATTTCCCTATTAGCATACTGATTCATGTGAGGTGTAATCTTGGTCCCCCTTCAATCTTACTGCTTGGGCTCCCAGGAACACCGTGTTTCCCACAATGCACTTTGGATTTCCTCTGACTCATGGGTGTTTACTCAGATTTTGAAGAAGAACAAAAAATCAAAATTCCCAAGTATTAGCTTCTTCAAAACATCTTACCATTATGGGAAATGATAGCAAACATAATACTTGAAAAAAAGTGTTTAATGTTCCATAAGTAAAAGGAAAAACTTTTATATTTTATGAACATTAAAACATTTCATCTTACCCAAAGCATCACAACAAAAAAGCTGATGCTGCCAACAGAAATTCTGAGACAAAATAGCAACCAAAATTTTGCAAATTTCAAAGTTGCGGTCTGATTAGAGACAAAAATAAATTGGCTGCTTGTGTCTGCAGAACTGGTCCAGCGTTCAGTTTTGCTCCTTGTTGTGTTTCTTGATTTAAATGCTGATTCAGTCCCAGAAAGATCATTGTGAACTCTTAAAATAGGATAATCACAAAACATATGTGTCTAGAATAAGATGCTTTAAAACCTGGTTTATTTTCAATGAACTTATAGTCTTGCTTTAATACATCTACTACTAATTAGATAATTAATTGTTTTCAAAATATTTGGATGAAAAAATATATATCTTAGCTTAAACATATGATATTCTAATTCTTACAGTCCCAAATCTTTCTAGATGTTTTTTTCAGGAGTAAAACCACTTGCCCTTTTAGACTCTTCCACTTGTTCTTGAATGGCACTTCCCAGGTGCCTTACTGGAGAGAAACTCACCTGCTTTGCTAAACTCTACTGTCTACCAATTTTACAAATAATTTTCATTTGGCCACCGTGTTGTTATACTAACAGACACAAGTTCAGTTTTGCCTGTATAAACCAGATCAAAGTAATTTCGTAACTAATTAGGGAACCATACAACAGTTTTAAACAATTGAAGTTGTAGAATAGTTCATTTGGTCATGATGTTAATAACATCTGGTCTGGTACACACAAGAAAAAAAGAACATCTGAAGTGAGTGCATTGTAATTTGGTTTGTAATTATAGTGTAGGCAAAGCCAAGAACAGCAGAGAAGGAGAGGTGTTCGTGCTGGTTATGGGGTTCCATCCATCATGGAGGAAATTCTAGGCAAGGCTAAGGTGAACTTAGGACACCTTCAAGTATCCGTTTTACGTGTTGCTACTTGCTATTTGTTATATGAGAACACTCAGTATCTAATATTCCTGGAACTTTTTGTACGAGTGAAAATAGCCACTGCACCAAAAAACATCCTGAAAAGAAGGAACATAGAATTAATTATTAAAGACATTCAACAAGCCATCATCCTGTTTGTAGAACTAGAAAGCCATCTTGTAACTGGACCAACATACTAAATCTAATTGCAAATATCTTAAGGTCATTGCTGAATTATGAAATTCAGGCTCAGCTATATCTAGCACGCGGATGTCTGTTTTGTTTGCCCAAGAGAAAATGTGGATCAGAGCAACACACATTCTTACAAAAATAAGAGCAAATCCTGTACAAATCTGAAATGTCTTCATCCTTATTTCAGGTCAAGGCTGAACAGTAAAAAGCACAGGCTGACAAGGTTGGTATTGTCAGTGTAGAAATGTTAGAGGAACAACTTGGGGCAACTGCAGAAGGGACAAGATAATTGTTGCTGAGTTCATTTTCTGTCTCATTTACTGTATGGATGCATTAAGATGAAAGCTCACTCTTTCTACCCAAGAAATTAGTATATTTTATATGGACAATTAACTGGACTGCACGTTATCTGCTAAAAATCAAATAACCTTGGAGGAGAATATGCTAACTTCAACAAGAGAAGTAGCAACAGCTGAAGTGTGTTTTCTTTACGTGGACTCCCTGTCAGAAGACTTACTCTTTCCAGTACATCAGTTGGCTTCATTATAGGGTTCTTGATAGTATATTGTGATTAAACTGCAGGATCCACAAATGGTTCAGCAGCAGGCTTATAGAGTACTAAATTATGAAGGACACAGTGTTAAATCTATCAAAAGATAAAGGAATAAAAATATCCTTTTATTATAAATTAACAATGAGATGTTAAACATTAGATCTGCCTAGAAAAGCAAATCAGGCATGCTGAGAGCCATATTAAATAGATGTAGCCCACTGCTATACAGTCCCGAAACATGGCAACTCATTGTATCTTCTTTGCCTGGAAGGAGTCTGGATAACATACGTAAATAGGGAAAATGTTAAATTTGCTGTAGAACTGAAAGCTAGATATTATTTTATGAGGTTTAAGACAGATCATATAATTTCTAAACTAGGCAATATTTTGTTTAATTTAAATTTCCAGCAACAGGTACAGATTACAGGCTGTAGGTGTCCTGTCAGCATCAATTATAAATTCAAAACAGGCTGTAACAGTTATGTCTTTCGTTCTGCAAATACTCACACACATGATTAAGCACATGGACAATCCTATTCATGTCAGGGAAATTCTCAGCCGTGGTGGATTGATAATCAGCAAGATCTTCATGAAAGAGACATAATATAATGCATTATGATCTGGAAAAATGAAGGCTGTGGGTACATCTTTCATGAGAAATACTCTGAAATACGGGATCACAATGGAAGACTCACCTGGAAAGCAATTATTTTTTGTTGTCATGATTATTAATTATCGCTGTTAAGTGTTATAGGAGATTCAAAGGTCAGAGAGTTCTAGGGAGATTCCACTCTGAAAGATTAAGCCTTGCTTAATAATAGGGATAAAGATGTTATATATGTTCCATTCAAGAGATTTTGTTTTGTGAGAGTTAATCTACATGTGGGGTATTATCAAAAAAGTGCCAAGCCACCCAACAGAACATTTTTTTGTGTCCACACAAAAACATTTTGTTTGTGTCCAAAGCCAAATGTTAACTATGGGTAGGAAATTTCCTGTCATGGTATTTCTCACTCCATTATCTGACCATTTTATTGTAATAAGAATTGTATGAACAAAAACAATCACATATTTTAAAAAATATGTTATTATAACTTCACCCACGCATGTAATTAGACCTCACTTTATAGAGATAGACAATTTGGCTACTCCAAACAGATCGCATTTTTCCCAAGGGAAAAAAGTTTCTATAGATTTATATAATTGTTTCTAAATTAACTCAGTCATTTTGAAGCCTATAGCATTAAGATTCTCAGGATAACATGTTTTAACTGCAAGTTGCTGGTATATTTATAAGGGTACAAACAGCACATCGTGCTTAATAAAAAGTAAAAAATGCTGGTTTTCTTAAATATTATCTGAAATTTCTGAAGGATCTATTGCCAGGCCTGCTCACAGCATGATTTCTCTCAGTGCTGGAAAAGTTCCGGCCTAACATCCACCTCCTTTTGCATGGGATTGAAAATGGTTCAAGAAAACTTTTTAATACCAAATCCAGGGCTTTGAAGTGACCTGTTCATTTACGTTCTTCCACACCAACAGTAGCCCTGAGGATTAACCAGATACACATACATACAATTGTATTAGTGGTTGGTTATATATAGAAAGGTCTGTGATGCTTTTTTATAAAAAAAAAAATAAAAAAATAAATTAATTTGTGTAAGTTCAGACCTTGCCCAGGTGACTTGTTCTGATGACATCATATTCACCATTATATTTATGCCTTATCATAATATGATCTCATTGGAGTTTAGACCATGATAGTTGACACTGAAGATCCATATGCAAACAGCAGGCAGAACTGCCTTAAGAAGCAGACAAACCAAAGAAAATTAGGAAAAAAAATCTAGTTTCATAAAACGAAGTTATTTTTTTCTTTGCAGAAAAGCAAGCATTTCAACTGTTTTGAGCCAGAAAACAGAAGAACCCCCAATTTTCATACAGACATAGACTTTAGAAGATGTCCTTTTCAACCATAATTTCTTTCCAGGGGAAACAGAAAAAACTCATCAGTATCAGGTTGGCCAGGCTGGATGGGGCTCTGAGCAACCTGGGCTAGTGGAAGGCATCCCTGCCCATGGCAGGGGGGTTGGACGAGATGATCTTTAAGGTCCTTTCTAGCCCAAACCATCTTATGATTCTATGACCAGCATCACTGAAACAGAAACTTTGGGGAATCTATGGTGTGGGTTTCTACAGGCTCAATACTTAAAAGACCAGGTTCTGAAATCAACAGCTGTAACATCCCAGATGTCACATGTACAGTAGCCAGAGGAAGAGAAGTATCTCAAAAAGGTTACACAGGCAAACTGTCTTTATTTAAATAACTTTATTTAAATAGTTAGCATGCGTGGAGGGTGGAAACAAGTGAAGGGTATTGTGGGGCCAGGAGAACGCTAGGGCTGCTAAGGAGTCATTTTGCTAGGCTTTTCACTAGCAAAACCTTATAAGGATCCCAATAAATATATTTAGGAATCAACCATCAGCCTTTAAAAGTAATGTCATAGGATATTTTAATAATATCTTGCATTCTAAACATATAATATCTCCAGTACACTCTGTGGCTAACAGGGTCTCTAAGAGAAAGCGGAATTGCAAAGGCAAAAGTAAAAATTAAACTGCATTAATTAATTTTAAAAAAAAAAATTAAACTGCAAATCAGCAGATCCATTCCCCACACTTGGCAATTAGTACAAAGAGATGCAGAAGTAACACTTGTTTCCCTGTTATGTGTGCAGTGAATGGGAGATCGACTCTGGCTAGTGCTGCTGGCATGCACAGAGCTTTGGTTCATACTGGACTGAAATGGTTCTTTTTAACATTTCTGAATGAACTTCAGTTCACACTAGTGATTAACGTGTTATGCAGAGATTCTCTGTTGGGGGTTTCTTGTATTTTCATTTTGCAGGGAAAGGTGAAGGATTAAATCTCTGTGGAATATACCGTAACTAATTCTCATACATAATTGCATATGCATAGAATAAATGAGAATCCCTCTTGCAGAGCAGAAATTGGATTGAGAGGGACACCTAATAAAATTACATGTGATTATTGAAATCTGGAGTATTTAATTACAATTTTTAACTCATGGGCTCTCAGGTTCCCCCAATGGAGCTATAATCAAACTGTGTCCAAACTGAAGAAAAAACACCCAGTATGCATAACAAACAAGACAACTGCAGCAAAATGCAGTGGTTTTTACAAGAAACACCAACATGAAAATGCTTGAGGCTGCCATAGCAAGAGATAAATAACTTATAAAATCAGGATGAACACTTTAACTATTTCTTTCCTGCAATGCATTTTACCTGGTTACACTTTCTGGTTAAATTTTGCTCTGGAGCCATTCAGGTGGCAGTGTTGTTAGAATTACTGTCTGACATCATGGTCTCAGCCAGGCCACCTTGTCTTTTTGGAGAAATGGGGCTCAGTTTCTCTGGAAATCCTGGGGTGTGGATCTGAGCTGCCATTTCAGTCTCCAGGCTGATACCATCCAGGCTCTGTGGATACTGAAGCAGGAGAAAGGATCAGCCATCTTGTCTGTTATTTCCAAAAAATGGGAAAGAAGTAGGAGTGCTTCCTGAAAGTGCAGGATCCTCAAGGGAAAAGGAACAGTTGGTGTTACATCAGGAAAAGCTGGAGAGGAAGAAATGGCCTCAGGCAAGTGGTGGGAAGACAGAGGAGACAATAAACAGGCTATCAGGGAGAAACTTGCAGCTAAATGGGAAACCCAGCGGCAGCAGTTCTCAGTTCTGGGATATTTGGGGGCTGGGGGTGGGTGGGGGTGGAGAGTGGGACAGGAAAAAAAATCCTTACATCCTCATATCCTTGAACCCTTTGGTAGAAAAGCCTTTGTGTTACTGAGCTATTGTTTGGCTTCAGCAGCTTCTCATTTCCATTTTTTTTCCTGCCACTGTGTAGGATATGATGATGCACAAAACATATTCTCAGTATGAGACTGGGGAGGACGTCAATCACACAGCAAAGTCATCACCTGCAGTGGCACAGACTTTCTGGGGACCCCTTTGCTTCATTTTTGAAAGAGCAAGAACAGCCAGTGCAAGCCCGCTGAAGCGTATGCCCAGCACCTTCTCCTGTCTCTGCCAGTGGGCAGTGGCAGATACCTCAGAAAGAATATAAAAAACATATATCCTCCAGAAATACTACCCTGTATGTGTTCCAGCATTCAGCAATCTGCAGCTCAGAGACTTGCTGAAGCAGTGCTGATGTCTCTGTGTGCAATCCCTCAATGGATTTTCCAGCTAAGAAATCTCCACTATTTTCATGAAACTTCTTTTTCTCTGCAATGTCTTCTTCTTACTGGAGAGTACGATACCATTCAAAATCTGCCATATAGGGTGGCATGTACTCAGTGGATAAAACCAGCCTTACCTCCATCCCTGAGGCTGATTAAATTACAATATTTTACTGCCTTCTAGACTTTATATAACGTTTCAGTTGCTTGAAGCAGTGTATTTACTCAATGAAGAGAAAATACAAAAAGAGGATCTGATGTAGTCTCAACAGAGGAATCTTTGGTAAAATACTAAAAAAAAGAAGCAAGATGCCCTGCACAAAGAGGTTTTAATGAATATATTTGTGAAAGCATTTCTCATTTCTGAACTATAACAGGTTGTCTGATGAAAGGGGAATGTGCAAAACACAAAAAAATCAGTTTGACATGTGGATACATTCAATATTTGAAGAGACAGGGACTTAAACAGAGTTAGGGTTGTTTCATATACCAAGGATATTTGTGCTGGCAATAATCTTCCTAGGCATCTGAAAGTTAGGATGTTTTACTAGCTGCCTTCTTTACTCACATCACTTAACCCATAAAAGTTGTGTTTACTCTTTTCTTTATAACGTACACTTACTTTCCCTCCCCTCCTTCCATCAGACAAGAAAAAAGGACTAGTTGGGCAACTCTTTGTACTTAAAGTACATGAAAACCTTTCCTGATCAATATTTGATTTTTCTACACTCATTAACATTTTGTATTTGTTGTTCTCATAGTCTTCACTTGTTTGTATGTGAAATAAAAGCATGTTTTTCCTGGCAGACTGATGAGTTGCATGTGCTACAGACTGGTACCCTGCCTTCAAGTTGCACTGTAACATTAGATGATCACCAGATAAAATGTAATCATCTGTGCTTTGGGCATGTTTTCATTTCAAACAAATAGCACAGTCAAAATATTTGCTAGAAAGTAAAGGGACCATTTCAGCACATGGAAATAGTCAGAGAGTCCTTTAAAGAAGGGGCTAATGAACATACTGGAAAAGAATAAACTACCAAGGTGAAGTCAAAAAGGATTTGCAGTTTGAATGCGATGTCAAACCTAATTTGCCCTTCCTTGTGTGTGCTTCTGAACTAAGGAATGACAACAGTGTAGGCTTCTGACACTGGAAAATTGTGCCTCTTCACATTTTGCACATTAATTCAATGGATATTCTCATGTTACAGTTATTTATAACAGTTACCTGTCACTTAATAAAAATGATTACGAAAAGGAAAAATGTTGGCTGTACACTACCGTTAACATGAAAGTTTTTAGTTTTCCCTAAAACTAAAACCCCTTTGTGAACAGGCTGGGGGATTACTCACAATGCTTTCATTTTCCCTTCAACTCCACTGTCCTTTTACAGCAGTGTGAACATGAGAAGATACCTTCTCTGTGAGAGCAATCAGAGCTTAGATTTGGCCAGGGTCAAATGTCTCAGAATGGCCATTAAGAACATTTTAATTATTTTTTTTCTCAATATGTTTCAGTCTTCTAAAAAACAGAGGAAGATGGTGATTAAATGTGCGTGCTAGATTCTTATGTTCATTCATTTACATCAAAATTTACTGTTTAACAGAATGGAAACCATCTTAAAAAGAAGAAACAGATTTGATTGTTTTCTTTCAGCAATTACTTAGAATTAACAGGATTATTTCTCAGACTTATTGGGAGCCTTCCAGACTTACACACAACACAACGAAGTGTGATTTGCAATCTGTTTACAGTATACAAACAATGCACTAACCAGAAGGAAGAAAATCACTGGAGCTGATTAAGAAAAGGCAACTGAGGACAACCTGAAACTATTGTTGGGTACTTCTACTCTATGTTTTTGCTCTGCTCATTCTGATTTGCCACACAGTAATAACAGAAATAAGTAACTTGGCATTTCCATAATGTTCTTCTTCCTTAGCTTGGAATGGTTCTTTCCAGGTTTACTTCAGATAAAACAGGTCAATACCCAGCAGACGGAGGGCAATCAGGCCAAAACTACTCATTCACGACTTTATTTTCAGGTGTGTTCTTGATGTTATCAGTTGCACACAACCCTACTTTCACCTACTCTTAATTCCTCCGAGTAAATGGAGCAAGAGGAAGTCTCTGGATTGGGTATGAAATAGCTCTGGGAGAATATACTCCTGACCTTTCGTTGGTGTTGTCTTTAATTAACCATTTGCTAATAGCTGGTCCTGTAGGTTAACAACAAAACAAAGAGAAAGCCAGTTCAGAAGTGGAATGTGCAGATAAGGTTTTAGGAAATATAAACCATTCCTTGTGCATCTACTACCTCATTCTTAGGCTGAAAAAAATTCTGCAGCACAAGCACAAATCACATAAGGTTATTCAAAATATGTCTGAAAATATGACATATTCAAAATATGTCAACCCCCCCCTATTTTTACACACTCAAGGTGTTTGTAACACAATTGTGTGTTACTATAACCTCTGCCTCACAAGGCTTCTGTTGAATTTAGTGGTAAAAATTTCCTTTGGCTCTGTTGGAAAAGGGCTGAGACCTACACCAAGGGATTTGGAAAACCTAATAATCTGGGGATTGCGTGCAAATTTTATTTTTAAGTATTTGATTAAGTCTTTGAGCATTGAAACAAGTAAGGTTGGGCTTACTATGAATTTGTGTCATGGTCAGATGGATCCTCAGGGGTTCTTGGCAGTGAGAACTCAGACTGAAACTTTTGGCAGAGTTGTTAATGTTACAGCATTTTCCTTAGCTGTCACGTCAACAGGCTCTCCCTACATGGCCTCACATCCTCCCATTTCTGTTAATCCTCTAGGGACATGACATCTGGGAGGAATACAGAGTAATTGTCCGAACAGTCAGGGATCAGGTTAGGAAAGCTAAAGCACTGATAGAATTAAATCTGGCCAGAGACATTAAGGGTAACAAGAAAAGCTTCTATAGGTGGTGATAAAAGGAAGAACAGTAAAAATGTGGGCCCTTTCTGGAAAGAAACAGAAGGCCTGGTTATTTGGGACATGGAGAAGGCTGAGGTACTCAACAACTTTCTTGCTTCAGTCTTCATCATCAAGTGCTCCATCCACACTGCCCATCACAGAAGACAAAGGCAGGGACTGGGAGAATGAAGAACCACCCACTGCAGGTGAATATCAGGTTTAAGACCACCTAAGGAACCTGAAGGTACACAGGTCCATGAGACCTGATGAGATGCATCTGCAGGTCCTGCAGGAACTGGAGAATGAAGTAGGTAAGCCACTATCCATCATATTTGAGAAGTCATGCCAGCCCAGTGAAGTTCCCACTGACTGTAAAAAGGGGAAATATAACCCCCATTTCTAAAAGCATGCAGTGATTTGACCTGTCTGAACACCAGGTGCCCACCAAAGCCACTCTATCACTACCCTCATCAACCAGACAGGGGAAAAAACATGTAACAGAAGGTTCATGGGTAAAGAGAAGGACAGGGAGATCACTCAGCAATTACTGTCACAAGCAAAACAGGCTCAACTCAGGGAAATTAGTTTTATTACCATTCAAATTAGAGTAGAATAATGAGAAATATAAACATAAACTTAAAAACACCTTCTCCCCATCCCTCCCTTCTTCCCAGGCTCAGCCTCACCCCCACCCCCAATTTCTCTCCCTCCTCCCCTGTAATGGTGCAGAGGGATGGGGAATGGGGGCTGCAGTCAGTTCATCACATGCTGCGTCTTCATGCTGGAGGGAAAGGATGCCATCTAGAAGGGACCATAAAAGGCTAGAGAGGTGGGCCTGTGTGAGCCTCATTCATTGAGAAGTTCAACAAAGCCAAGTGCAAGGTCCTGCACATCTGTTGGGGCAATCACAAGCACAAATAAAGGCTGGGCAGAGAATAGATTGAGAACAGTCCTAAAGTGAAAGACTTGAGGGTGTTGGTTGACAAGAAGTTTAATGTGAACGGGCAATGTGTGCTTGCAGCCCAGCAAGCCAGCAGTGTCCTGGGCTGCATAACAAGAAGCATGACCAGCAGATCAAGGGAGGTGATTCTGTCCCTTGAATCTGCTCTCATGAGACCCACCTGGGGTACTGTGTTCAGCTCTGGGACCCCCAGCATAGGAAGGGCATGAACCTGTTGGAACAAGTCCAGAGGAGGGCGGTGAAGTTGATCAGAGGGCTGGAGCACCTCTCCTAACAAAGACAGACTGAGGGATTTGGGGTCATTTAGCTTGGAGAAGAGAAAGTTCCAAGGAGACCTTATATCAGCTTCGCAGTACTACCTAAAGAGGTCATACAACAAAGTTGGACAAGGACTTTTTACACTACCGCACTACAAGAAAGCCATTGAGGTGCTGGAGCATGTCCAGAGATGGGCAACGGGGCTGGGGAAGGGGCTGGAGCACAAGTCTGATGGGGAGCAGCTGAGGGAACTGTTTAGTCTGGAGAAAAGGAGGCTCAGGGGTCAACTTACTGCTTTTTGCAGCTACCTGAAAGGAGGATGTAGTCCGGTGGGGGTTGGTCTCTTCTCCCAGATAACAAGCGACAGGACAAGAGGAAATGGCCTCAAGTTGTGCCAGGGAAAGTTTAGATTGGGTATTAGGAAAAATTTCTTCACTGAAGGGGTGTTGAAGCATTGGAACAGGCTTCCCAGGGAGGTGGTGGAATAGCCATCCCTGGAACTGTTCAAAAAATGTGTAGATGTGCTGCTTAGAAGCATGATTAAGTGGTGGACTTGTCAGTCCTGGGTTAACAGTTGGACTTGATCTAAAGAATGCTACCCCAGCCAAAACAAGCACAGTGGTTTTTTCACTGAAGTAGATTTAAAGATCTTTAAATTTAAAGTAGGGAAGAGCATACACATGCAAGAAAATATTTGTATTGTGGGCTATTTGTGGGTTTATTTTATAAAAGCTTATATAATGACCTTTCTCCTAACCTTTTTGCTAATTTAATTCTAAAATCTTTATAAGAAAGAATGTAATTCTGAATTCTTTATTAGAAAGTACTGAATGATACTGAATATGGCAAGAGAACAGATTGTCACGAAGAGCAGATCTGAAAATAAAATTCATTCAGTTGACTGGAACTGGGAAAAGTGATGGAGTTTCACATCTGCATGTGGTTGATGGACAGTGTTTTGGGGTCACCAATGATGAAAAGTTATATTGGACTTAAAATTTTAATTTGATGTGCCAAACCCTATAACATTGGAGTCGGTGAAGCTCTTGTTGCTAGGCTGGTCTAAATCTGAGATGAGAGGCTGATTTAACTTGCATTGTATCTTAAATGCAAAGTGACAGATTTTGAAGAGAGTATAGAGTTGCATGGCTTTCTGTTTTTCATTAGAAAATCCCAGTTTCTAGAGGTGATGGAGCTACAGGCAAAAATAACACTGATAAATGAAAATGAAAGTATATAGGAAAAAAGGTGGTAGTTGTATTAATTTCAAAATTTCCAAGTGTCGTTGACAGAAAAAGGAATTTCCAGTGGTAAACATCAGAAAGTTTTATATTCCAGTCATGGCTTAGAATAATCGTGAAAAGAAAAGACACTGCAATTTTTTTTTAGAATACAAACCACCCTATTTCTTGCCCAGCTCAGTAGAAATAAAACCCAATTTTAATATCAGTTCATTTCTATTTGGGATCTAAATGAGATTCAAATTCAAATCAGTAGAAATATAGATTATGTTTTTTGGTTTGTTTGTTGGCATTTTTTTTAGAAAATAAAAATTATTCAACAGTTCTGCCTTTAATTCTGCCTGTTTTATGATGTTACCAGATGACACATTTAAATTCAGTGAAATGTCCTGGGATGGTATCAGAAGGGGTTGCATGTGAAAATAGGTTGTAGCTTGGAGCGTGTGAACAGCTGATGATGATAAAGATTGATATTTCAGCAGTATTTATGCCTTTTCTGTGTGTGGGAGAGAAAAAGAAAGAGAGTAGTAATAAGGGGGCAGGTTATTCCCTGTACAGGAAAAACCTGCTTAAGGGACAGGAAATTCCCATGGGTTTCCATTCACAACAGTTTTTTCAAAGTTATCTCACTGCAGGCAACAGGTTCTACTGCCCTATTGAAGTTCTTATGGGTTCCACCTGCTAAAGCAAGTGATGTGTACTCAAATTTCTTTCCAATACCCTTTCCTGATCCACTGTCTTCCCCCCCCCCCCACCCCCCAGCAACGCAGCTCTTGCAAAGGCGGTGTTCCTATCAGCTGTCTTTTTTACTATAAGCATCTTCAGATCCTTGCCTACTTTTAAAGGTAGATCCACACACATAAACTCTGTCCTAAACTTATATTGCCAGGTATAATGAGGTGGGATTTTTTCAGCTGAGGAATCAGAAGTCTGAGTATCTAACCAAAAATTGCTAGACAGGGAATAGGAGTTCAACCCACAGAATGCCAGCTAATCTGGATTGTCTGTATCTTGTCCTGAGCATACTGACAAAAGTTGGATCCAAGGAATCAAGAAGTAAACATGTTCAGTAGGTATACTTTTTAACCTGGGTTTCCTAAAGAAGCAAGGCTCATGGGATCTTACTTTTTGTTTTGGAGCCACCGCTGTTTCTCCCAGATCTGTCAGCAAGTTAACAGTCTGAGAGATCACAGAATCGGAGAACAGTTTGTGTTGGAAGGGACCTTAAAAATCATCTTGTTCCAATTCCACTGCTATGGGCAGGGACACCTGCCACTAGACCAGGTTGCTCAGAGCCCCATCCAGCCTGGCCTTGAACACTGCCAGGGATGGGGCATCCACAGCTTCTCTGGGCAACCTGGTCCAGTGCCTCACCACTATCATAGTGAATTATTTCTTCCTTGTATCTAACTAAATCTACCCTCTTTCAGTTTCAAGCTGTTGCCCCTTGTCCTACCACTACATGCCCTTGTATAAAGTCCCTCTCCAGCTTTCCTGTAGGTCCCTTTAGGTACCAGGAGGCTGATGTAAGGTGTCTTTGGAGCTTTCTCTTCTCCAACCTAAATGACCCCAGCTCTCTCAGTCTGTCTTCATTAGTAGAGCTGCTCCAGCCCTCTGCTCATCTTCATGGCCCTCCTCTGGACTTGTTCCAACAGTCCATGACCTTCCTATGTTGGGGGTCCCAGACCTGTACACAGTACCCCAGGTGAGGTCTCATGAGAGGAGAATCATGAATCACCTCCATTGACCTGCTGGTCACACTTCTTGTTATGCAGCCCAGGATACGGTTGGCACTCTGGGCTGCAAGCACACATTGCACATTGACTGCTTCTATTAAAAGACAGTTCCAGAATCCTACTACACTGAACTTTAGAAACTATTTTCTTATTTCCAACCTTAATGTGTTTAAGGATAACATGCATTTATTCTGATACCAATATTACTTTTAGCATAAATAGCTTTTCACAATCCTCATGTTAATTCTCAATGCATACTTATAACCACCCATCTCATCACAGTGTCCATTTTGCTAGGAACAATGAACTTCACTAGGTATCATCAAGGTTTTTCACTACAAGACTTAAGACAAGAAGTCTACCTCTTACATGAACCATGGCTTGGTTTGATGGAATGGGCTGTTTAAAGTGGTCTATTTTTGCTTTTGATAGCTTAGAAATAAATAAATCTTGAGTATGTATGGAAACTTAAGGGAATAATATGCTGTACCTTCCCGGTGATGAAGGGAAGCTAACTTTGTAATCCAGTGCAAAAATTATGTCCTTGATTTGTCTATGTCTTTCTTCCCTCCTGCCATAGCATCACAATCAGCTGGATTTTGCATTCAGAAGCCACAAATGTTATTGAGCAAGAGATCTAAAGATTGTCATTAGTTAAGATGATAATGACAGGAAAAAAACGGGGGTATGTTAAATTGCTTTTTACCATTCCACATAATTCAAAGTAATTTCTACAACAGTTACTTATGTTTTTATGCTGTAAAATTAATGACTTCCATGTCTTTTGTGTGCTGTGCACTAAATGTTTTTCCCAGGTACCCATATGACACAGTAAGCTTGGGTCTCTTGGTTGATTTCAACCACATCTGAATAGGAGGATGACTGGATTTGCAGAGGTGTATTCTTCATACAGTTGGTGAACGTTGGTAATTACTACTGTTAAGAGAAGTGTTCTCATTTTTATAACCTATAGAGACAAACTATGTCTCAACATGATAAATCAGCAAGTTTCTTTTTTAGACAAAGGAGGTTTTGGAATCCATTATTACCAAAGATCCATTTGAACCATCTTTGACATACATTTAACTGAGACAGGTCATGCTCAGATCTCAAGAATACCTCCAGATTCCATTCCTGTCTCTACCTCGTTCTGATCTACCTCGGTGTAAGTGCAGTGTGACTGCATTTACAGCAGTGGGGCTCCGCTGGGGCAAAACCTGAGTAAGTAACCTATGAGTTGCATCTTTGGACATTTGCTTCTTACTTGAAATTTTGAATGAGCTCTTAAAAATTAAAATTTACTCTTGCAATTGCATTCCATGAGGTTTCTGTTCAAATAGAAAATACCACAAACTTTATGTGGTTTCAACACAAAACTTGCACCGATTCCAGTCATGCCAGTTTCCACATCATCACTGCAAATGTTTTGAAGCTTTCAAGATGGGAGGAATTTGTAGCAGAATACAAATGTTGGTAACAGTGTGAGCTTTGCACTATGTCCATTTGGTGGGTCGTGCCACACTGTTCCTGGTCCTGCAAGTCCTACTCAAATATGATCTCAACAGTCATCTCAGTATCTTGCCCTGTTACTTGACTTAATTAAATTTATGTCAGGAAAGGGACTAGATTGCCTACTCACTAGTAGAACCCATATGAAATGGTCAAAAATCCCATCCTTATAGTAGTCATTTGCACACTGAGGCTGTATCTTGAAAGTCTTATGCCTGAGATGGAGCTTCCCCATGGTATTAAAGTTTATCCAGCTGAATGAAACATCTGTAGGAACCTCCATGGCTCTCAAAGAAGAGAAAGTGAGAAATGAAATTCAAAGCGTCTCCCCATCTCTGCGTATTCATGTGTGCCTTGAAATCCAGGCCAAGGATCTGGCTCATTATTATCTATAGCCCTATTAGTGACTGCTTTTAGGGAGAATGACACGCATTCTGACTGAGCACACCTAAATCCATCCTGCCCTTGCCCTGAAGGTAGCTTATTCTTTTCTTAAACCTCCCTTTGGATAGTTTGAACAAATAGTAGCTCAGACTAGTTCTGACCTGTTTTCCTCCTGTTTTAATTGTCTCACCAATTAGCTGGGCTTCTAAAATTTTTCTCACATGATTCACCTATGTCTTTCTTCTGCCTAGCATGCCATTTGTATGTGTGTGAAATGAAATGCATGGCAGGACTTAGCCATGGCCTTTCCCTTAACAGAAAACTGTAATATTCCAAAGTTATATTGATACTTGTCTTTACTACACAGTAGGCTGCAGTTGGTTTTATTTCTCACTTCGTATTTGCATTAGGTCTTTTGCACCAACAATGTAGCTATTGCATTTATTGGGCGGGGAATTCAGGCAGTGATGATTGTTTCAGATGGCATATCATCTTCACCCAGGGCAGTTACTATCTTACTGATAATAATGGGCAGTTTTCAAAAGGGAACTTTTTCCTGAGTAAAAAGCAATGAAAATGGAATATTACCTCTAAAGAAAATCTAAGCCTAAAATTTAACAGTAATAATTATTATGATGATAATGGTGTATTAAATTTAAGGAATGAGCAATCAGCTTGATTATGGACCCCTAAGAGACTTTTATTAGCAATGCCATGTACAGAGGACCCATCTGAAAAGGCGACACATCGTTTTAAGCACTAAGTATCAGAGTTCTTAACCACCCTACTGCCTACATGGAATAGACAGAGGCGGATAAGTGAAGTGACTTCTCTGCCTAAAGTCACATGGGAGGTGTGTGGAAGATCCAAGAACAAAAGCAAAGCCTCCTAGATCCTACTCCAGTGGCATACACATGGTGCTGTGCTGTCTTTCTGTACCTTTCAAGACTGTCTCCAGACCCCCACATGCTGTGTACACAACTATGTCTATGCTGTAAGCACTTCACATGTCATCCCTGAGATGCAGCATGGTTGAACAAAAAAGCACAAAAGCAACATGCAGAGTAGAGTTTTAGGTATGAAGAACATCTCATCCAGCTGGCATTGAGAAGCCCTCAGTTTTTCCAAATAATAAGCTAAAAAAAAAAAAAAAAGGGAAAAGTGCAGCGTTCCCAGTCCATAATCCTTCCTCTGCAGCATATTAGTCACAAAGATTTGCAAGGGGGTATGGGCTACTCAGTATGTCCTATTGCTATTACACAAACACATTAAAACCAATGTAGCAGGAGAATCCAGAAGCAACAAATAATGCAACGTACTCTCTGTTACATCACTCCATCATCCACTTGAAAATATTTACTCTAAAGGGAAGTGGGGTAATGTCAAGTTTTCAGAACTTGTAAATACCTTCTCCCAATCTGTTTCATAGTAATAAAATAGGAATGTCTTATCTGAAAAATCCTAGCTCAAGAATGGAGCTGCCATTAGCTTCAGGATCAAGCATTCATTAACCTTGTTCAAAGGCAACAGTCATCTCTACAGGACAGTTCTAAGAGGAATAATAAAGATCTGATATGCCTATGTGTATGTCTAGGGGTTGCAGGAAAACAGTCTGTGTGTTGGTAGATAATTATTTTGTATAAGTTCTGGATGTTGGCCCAGATAAACAAAGGCATTTAAGAGTCGAAGCTACAGTCGTTTAATGCTTAAATATTTTGCAAAGCCTTTCCAAAAGCTGTCAATTCTTTTGGGCTGACCTGTGGCAAGCTGAAATAAGATGGTGCATGTTTTATTTATGGTGTTTTATTTTTATCTGTTCATATATTCGTTGTTTTGATAGACAGTGCTATCTTTGAATGATTTTTCTGGAAAGATGCCTTTCCATTAGTGAACTGCTTTTTGAGATGCAATCTGCAGCAATGGTCAGATGATGACCCTGCTCAGAGGAGTACCCAAGGAGCGAAAAGGCCTCCCTAATAAAAATTCTCCGCGGTCTCTAACATTTGAGTATGGTTGTCTTTTAACCTCTCCTTGTTATCCCAGGAAAAGGGCAGAGATTTTCTATAATGAAGGCTCCGTAATACTAATCAAAGGGGAAAGGAATGAAACCCCATTTTGCCACACAGAAGTGGGAGGGACAGCCCCAGGGGGGCCTCTGTGCCAAAAAGTTATTCTTCATGGGGGACCCAGAGACCAGCAGGGGTTAAAGATTCTGACAAAGAAGGAAAGGTGCTAGCAGACCTCAGAGTCTGTGAAGAAGTACAACACTTCTGCATGAACATCCTTGACATGATAGCAATCTGACATCAGGTCTACAGAGAGCTTGCCGATTCTTGGAACTCTATCTAGGATAATGTGTCACCAAAAAAGAGATTTCAGACACCTCTGAGAGATTTTTTTTTCCCTACACTATATTCAAAGATTCATTTGTGGTTCTGCTGACATGGAACAGCTAACTCCAGGAGCCCTTCAGCCTACTACTTAGAGGAGAAGCAGGAGCGCTCCATTCCATCCCACCTGGGAGATACACGGGGCAGGTCTAGGTGCAGTGGGCAGGGTCAGGTAAGTGGAATGCAGCACCTGGCAAGAAGGGCACACCTTTCCCCTATGTTTAGAGGAGTTACAAGGATGTAGCCTGTCTCCAGCTAAAAATCAGGATGGACCTGCCTTCCCAGCAATGAAATTCCTACTATTCCTAGCACAGAATCCATCCTTTAAGGAATAACTCAGTCCTTAATGTAGTGAAATGTAGTTGTTTGGCCAGAACCACAATGAGTCTGCAACTAGCTTGGAGATACTGTGTTTTAGCTCACACAGCAGATTAAAAAAACCAGGGGGTTATGCTTTTTGTCAATGCAGCATTTAAAGGGTCAGAAACGAGATAAGACCTCACGCTTCCTTTCATGTGTGGCACTACTCAGACCTTTGGGGAAGGAGGCCAAGTGGTACAGACAGAGCCATCTTCACTTGGCGCTTTTGCTCTGGGACAGTCAGCAGGTCAGTGAGCAAAGTAACAACCAGGACAGAATTAATGTGGAAATTTACAGCTTCGTGATGTGATCTGCTTTGTGGCTTCTCCTCTCCACTATGTCAAGCCATATTCATGTCTTAATTATCATGGCAAAACTCCAGTGTAACGCTACTGAAGTCCTTCATATTAATTCATACGTGCGTTGGTAAGAATTAAATTCCAATACAGCTCTCAAAAATTAGCATTTGCATATCTCACTGGAGCAAATGAATTGCACTGAGTCACCATGAAAATTGACTGGGTAAGCTAAATGCATAGTTTGGCTAGAGTCAGCAAGCAAGATACTTTGTCTCCACTCCCACAGACAGAAATCCACACCAAGATTTTTTGGTGTGCAAATGAGTCTGATTTACTTTGATTATAAAACAGACTCATAGCTTAATAAAAGAAACCAAATTGCCTTAACTTGCATGTGCATGTGGAACCTCCATAAATTATGGTCGTATATAATAAATGGAATAAAGCCACAAAAGTTACATGAAAGCAAATGTTCCAATCAAACCTATCCTATGGTGCAAATCTGAAGTGACTTCACCAATCTGGTTAAATTTCCCTGAGTTTACATTGGCTTAACTGAAAACAGATTTTTCCTCATTAGCATTCAGCTGAAACTTTCACATGACAAGCAGCATCACGAGGCTGATTTTTAAAAGAGCAGCTTTCTCCATGCTACACGTGAGATTCCTGCTCCATGTGCAGCCTGAAAATAACATCTTGGAAAAATACCATCTCCGAAGGAGACTGGCTGGTCTTGAACATTTTGTGCCATTGTATACTTTTGCATGCTTGCCCCTTGATATATCTAACAGTCCCCTTTTCATGGGTACAACATACTCAGCTTCTAAGTATTTGTAAAGATCAGATTCCACTTGGCTTTCTGCTCCCAGTATTTATTTCAGGGAAGGCACATAGTATCTCCACCAAATTATGAGTATTGACTTTTCCTGCCAAGAGTACTGAGCATGTCTTTCAAATTTCCTAAGACAATATAGTTGGAATGAAAGCACAACCCTATTTTAAAATTCAGCATTCATCCCAGTCATTGTTCAAAGTCTCAGACTGAAAAAAATGACAGAAAATCTGTGAATCTCAGCTACCATACATTTAACATGCCGAGGGGCTGGCACTGCAGCCTTGAGCTAGGGGCTTGATTCCTGACGGGAGTGAGCATCCCTTTACATGCAGGCAGCTGGGTGTTCCAGTAGGCGTGCATGAGGCAGTAGGCTGGTGTAAGCTCACCCCTCCAGAAGGCAGAGTTGAGAAATTTGCCCTAAGATCCTCACCTGAGATGCTACCCGTTCCAGTGTCTATAACACTGCGACGGCTCCAGCTGCG
Source organism: Falco biarmicus (assembly GCF_023638135.1). Lineage (NCBI taxonomy): Eukaryota > Metazoa > Chordata > Aves > Falconiformes > Falconidae > Falco > Falco biarmicus. The sequence goes on from NC_079290.1 coordinate 16,961,951, forward strand.
AGTGACACATTCTTCAGTGTATTAATCACTGGGACAGTTTACGAAAGGTGTTTATGTGCCTGGCATAGAAATGATTTCTGCTCTTGCTTTGTGAATTAAGCAAGCGCACCAGCACACACTGTGTTCCTCTCTTACTCATAGTTTTTTTGATTCTGACGTTTTCAGCCCTTTTAACAGGAGAAGGTGAGCCTTAACTCTAGTTTCAAATCTACCTATGAGCAATGGCTCTGCGTGGGAGTAACTGCTGGCAGAAATTTTGACCAGAGTTAGAGCAAGTAAAGTCACTTCAGATTCACTTTTCTCTTTCTCACGCACAGGAATGCTCCTAGAGAAGGATGTTGTAATGAGGGTGTGACACACAGGAATGTCAAGAAGAAAATTAATTTATTTGGGTTTTGGCTTAAAGAGTTCTGGGGTAAGGGTTAAAAAGAAGTTATTGCTCTTTCCTGATGCTAGAGGTGGTGAAAACTATTTTGGTGGACCTTGCTAACCTCAGAAGAAGCCCCTGGCTCTCATAACTAATGGGAAATTTGAACTGCTGCCATGAAAATATGTCCTGGATCCCAGCAGCTGCCTTTCAGAAAGGTGAAAATTTCACCCCACACAGAGCTGGGAACTTCAACAGAAGGCAGGAACATAGCATGAACTTGACAGACCCGGCCTCTTAAATAAGCAAGAAACTGTGGGAAACACAGAAGACCTGGGAGCCAGAAACACCTGCCCACCACTGCCAAAGAGGGCTGCCACAGTTCCCCCTGTGCTGTCTGCAGCGGGCAGCCAAAGCCAGGAGCAGCTGCCTGCCCTCGAGGGAAGGCATTGTGAACGGTGCTTGTTCACACTTCTTTTCCCCTGAAAAGCCTCTATTTATTGATGTTTAAAAATACACAGTTGAAGGTATGGGTGACTGCCACATCCTGCTCCTCTCCAAGCACTGTTTTTATCACGACATGGGCTGTGGTTAAGGCTATCATTGCCCGATGGGGAGTGCAGGGCTCCATTCTGAAGAACAGCTTCATTAAGGAAAAACACAAACAAACAAGTGCCTGGCAGTGGCACGCTTTGTGTTTACTGTCTCTCCAGAGCTTCCAGCTGAGAAGCAACTTAAACCTTACTCTGTCTTGTGGTTTAGTGTTGTTTTCATTGAGCTTAGCATCATGAAGGCAGGTTTGAAGTTGTTCTCTTCTCACCTGAAGTCATGACTGAGGCCTTTTTCTAGTGCTGGGGATGGGATTGAAGTAATCAACCTAATTCCAAGGTGTGCACGTGATGGGAACTATCACTTTAATCTGCTCACCATTTGCCAGAATGCAGACATGAAGCAACAGCAAAAAGGAATGGCCAGGAGGACTGACTCTCCTCAGAACTTTAAAATGGCTCTTTCTGAGAAAAAGAGAGAATGAACAAAATTCAGATGTTTAGACACCGATCTACTCTTCTCACAGCTTAGGCTGTATGGGTGGGTGCCACGCTGGGGAGGTAACGTAAGGACAGACAGCAAAGGCACGGCTGGGTCCACACTCATGGCAAAAGACTGTGAGCTCTCTTGTGCCCACCCACTGACCGAGGAGACAGTGAGATAACACCACCACCTCCAGCTGGAAAACATGGCCAAACTTCTGTGCAAGCTGGTTAGGAAGATGCAGGGGGACAAGGGAGATAGAGAGAGGGTTTTGAGCTGAGGCAGTTGAAGATTTGGTAAAATCGGTTTTGGATGTCAGACCAAAATATGAGCCAAGTAAAAGTAAGGGAATCATGAGACAAGGGACAACTTGCAGCAGCTTTGGGATTTCTCAGTACTGAGCCAGGAAGGAGCTTGGAGCCTCAGAGCTAGCTCTACCCTGTTCTTGATAGAGCCAAAAAGGGCAGAAGTGCACTGTGAACTAGTCAAGAGATCATATCTTACTCTGTTTCATAGTCTGAAGTGGTTGGGAGCTGCTGAACAGGACCAAAATAAGATCAGGGGTTCAATGAGGAGCTTTCATATCCTAGCAGAAACCCACAGGGCTGGACAGACAAAGAGAAGACAGACATGCACTCTAATACTGCAGATTGGCTGCAGTGAAAATATCTCATCCACAAGTACAAGGAGGACAGCACATCATAGCAGCCTTTTATGCCTTCTGGAAAGTCATCTGAAGTGATTCCTGGTGATAAAACTTTTCATTTGCTCCGGTTAGGGTCCTTAGATGATCAGATCAGATTTCATATAGATAAATTGCAGCCAGCTAGATAGAAAACAGCAAAATACTTCATTTGACGCTTCCAATTTCAAGTTCAACTCAATGCCACAGAAATAGCCTTGCTTAGAAAATATCTGTGAATCAAGATACTTAGTGCTTCAAGTACATCCAACGAGATCTATCTAAATAGTGGCATTAAGAAAATGATAGTGTGTCCAGACTCAGCATGCAATAAAGCAGAAAGCACAGAGATTTTCTGCTTGGCTCTGTTTAACTCTTTGAAGAAAAGTTTTCATCTGTATTTCTAGGCTTTGAGATTTTTCCCTGTAAGTGGGTGGCAAACTTGGCCTCACAATGCAGAATTTTCTGCAGCAGTTTTAGTGTGCTGCAAAAAATGAGCTTTGAAACACAATGAAAAAGAGCAGAGTCCCAATGTACAGGATTCAGACTACCTGTTCACATATAAGTAGAGAAGCCCCCTTATGGTGGAAAAGAAAGATACAGCAACAACAAATTTTTCATTTTCATTTTCTGGATGAAGAGACAGCGTACCCTCAGCAGGTTTCCTGATGATACAAAACTGGGACAAGCAGCTGATACCCTGGCAGGCTGTGCTGCTGTTCAGCCAGACCTGGACAGGCTGCAGCGCTAGGAGGAGAGGAACCTCATGAAGTTCAACAAAGGCAAGTGCAGGGTCCTGCCCCTGGGGAGGAACAACCCCACACACCAGTACAGGCTGGGGACGATCTGCTGGAAGGCAGCTCTGCAGGCAAGGACCTGGGAGCCCTGGTGGACAGCAAGTTGCCCATGGGCCAGCAGTGAGCCCCTGGGGCCAAGAAGGCCAATGGCACCCTGGGGTGCATTAGGAGAAGCGTGGTCAGCAGGTCAAGGGAGGTGATCCTCCCCCTCTGCTCTGCCATGGTGGGGCTGTGTCCAGTTCTGGGCTCCCCAGCTCAAGAGGGACAGGGAACTACTGGGGAGGGTCCAGCGGAGGGCTGTGAAGATGATGAGGGGGCTGGAGCATCTCCCTGATGAGGAAAGGCTGAGAGAGCTGGGCCTGTGTAGCCCGGAGAAGAGAAGACTGAGAGGAGATCTTACCAATGTCTACAAATATCTTAAAGGTGAGTATCATGAGGATGGGACCAGGCTCTTTTCAGTGGTGCCCAGTCACAGGACAGCGGGCAATGGGGAAACACTGCAACACAAGAAGTTCCTCCTGAGCATAAGGAAGACCTTCTTTACGTTGAGGGTGACAGAACACTGGCACAGGCTGCCCAGAGAGGCTGTGGGGTTTCCTTCTCTGGAGACATTCAAAACCTGCCTGGGTGCGACTCTGTGCAACCTGCTGTAAGTGAACCTGCTTTAGCAGGGGGTTGGACTAGATCTTCTCGGGAGGTCCCCTCCAACCCCAACCATTCTGCAATTCTGTGATTTTGTGATTTAAAGAAACACCAGATAGTAACCAGCTCACCCTTCCAGGAAACATTCATAACTTGCTGAACAGTTTCAAAAGCATAGTAATGGTGTTGGTGAAAGAAAGTTAATGTTTAAGTTAAACAGAGCTGCAAAAAAACCTGGGCAGAAACTTAGGGTCTTCAGTCTCATATCATTGTCAAAATAAAGAGAGATGACAAGGAGGACCTATCATATGAAATATTTCCACTTTGTTCCCAATCACAGTTTGCAATGTACATTGAAACAATTATGAGGCTTCTTGTTTTGTATCTAAATCTTACCAATCTAATCTTGGATAAATTTACAATGTAGAAACCACTCCAAAGAACTTCTGAATCAAGCTGCTAGTGAAGTTTGTCTTTCCGCAAAATGAAACCTCCAGAACTGCACAGCCATTCTCAGATTTTAAGTGGAATTCTGAGGCACCCTTTTACTGTAAGCTATTCCACAAAGCATTTTTTTCCCCATTGAAATACAAACAGACTTTCTGAAAACTGGATTTTGTGAATTAGAGCCTATGCAGAGTCCTCTGAAATGGTGGGAAAGATTCTTAATCTGTGCCTGGGTCCTATCAAGTGAGTTAAAAGCAAGTGAAAACATAGCAAAACTTACCACTCGTGCACTCATATCAATATTACTGGCTCTGGCTTGGCATTGAATACTCGTGGCTTCATTTTACATGTGGCACATATGTAACTAATTTTAGGATTCTCAAGTGAAGGCATCTACATCTGCACAAGTCACATTCGGCTGCTTTTGCAGAGAACAAAGTCAATGCAATTAACACAGACTGCATGCCATGCAGCTCAAGGAGATTATTATGTTTGGTCACATGAACTTGACTGACTGGACACAGCTCCTGATAAAAGGCTAGCAAGTATACTGGATAGGCTTGAGGGAAGGGATGTCATCCAGAGGGACCCTGGCAGGCTTGAGGAGTGGGTCCATGCAAACCTCATAAAGTTCAACAAAGTTAAGTACAAGGTCCTGGACCTGGGTTGGGGCAACCTCAGTATCAGTACAGGCAGGGTCATGAATGAACTGACAGCTGCCCTGCAGAGAAGAACTTGGGGATATTTGTAGATGAAGAATTAAATGTGACCCAGAAATACGCACTTACAGCCCAGAAAGCCAATTGCATCCTGGACTGCATCAAAAGTGTGGCCAGCAGGTCAAGGGACGTGATTCTGCCCCTCTAACTCTGCTTTCATGAGACCCCACCTGGAGTCCTGCATCCAGCTTGGGTCCCCAGTACAAGAAAGGCATGGACCTGTTAGAGGGTGTCCAGAGAAGGTCCATAAAGATGATCAGAGGTATGGAGCACCTCTCCTATGAAGAAAGGTTGAGAGAGCTGAGGTTGTTCAGCCCATAGAAGGGAAGGCTCTGGGGAGACCTTCCTGCAGCCTTTCAATATATAAAGGGACCTTATAAAAAAGATAGAGAACAACCTTTTACTGGGGCCTGTAGTGACAGGACAAGGGGTAATGATTTTAAACTAAAAAAGGGTAGATTCAGATTGGACATAAAGAATAATTTCTTTACAGTGAGTGTCATGAGACAGAAGAACAGGCTTCCCTGAGAAGCTGTGGATGCCGTATCCCTGGAAGTGTTCAATGTCAGGTTGGATCTGATCTAGTGGAAGATGTCCCTGTCCATGGCAGGGAGGTTGGGCTAGATGATCTCTGAAGGTCTCTTCTAACCCAAACCATTTTGTGATTCTGTGATAAGTAGCTTAGATGTAGGAACTACACTGCTGTCATTTAATGCTAGGAAAGAGGATCCTGTCCACAACTTCTGTGCTAGGCTAGGGAGTGTCAAGACTGAGGTACCTGACAGCAGATGGGTCTATAATGGTTCAAGGTTGTTCAAGTCCAGGCTGCATGAAAAATTGTTTGAACTTATGTTAAGGTATTCAACATACCCAGAATCTGCTGCTCTGGGAGGCAGGTTTGGTTTGTCGAAGGCTTAAAGGTGCAGGCAAGTCCTGAAAGATTTGTCAGCCTACTCTTAAGTGATAAAGTACACATGCCCTCATTATCTTCAGTAGACTTTTGATCAGACACCAAATGTACACAACCAGTCAAAGTAAAACTACCTTCTACCTTTTGGGCATTACCTAACTAGATCTTTTCTATTCCACCTTTGCCTATGCCTCCATTAGCCTTAAAAGTCTCTTCTGATCCCTGTACGTGTGAAGACAACTGCACTTTGAACACAGGAGCACCAGAGATGATGGCCTTGATCCCTAATGGCAAGAATAAGTAAAGCTTTGAGGAATGTTTTAAACATGTCTGTTCCACTCCTGTAAACATAGTCACTGTCCATCTTTACATCAGAATTAAAGAACAAAATCACATTCAGCAGGAGTGGAAGTGAGCAGGTAATTGCTAAAATAGCTTCTGGTTATAGTGGGCAGGACAAGAATAATGAATTCAGCTTGGGGCAAGGAAGATTTACATCAGATGTTAGGAAATACTTTCTAATGATAAGAATAGCAAAACACAGGAATTGCCCGAGGATGCTGTGATACCTCTGTACTGGAGGTCTTTAAAAACAGGTCAAACACACATCTACCAGGAGTGGCCTGGGTACAGGAGATCCTGCCTTGGGTGTCTTTACCTACCAGGTAACCCACTTTCAGCCCGATGCTGCCAACATTCATGCTAGTTCCCTGTACTCTCATTTTCGAGTTGTGGAACTGAAAAGGGAGGTAAACTAATTAGGCTCTTTGGCTACTATTCTTAGCAGGAAGTTTTCCAGACTGCAGAGCAGTTTCCAGGAAGATCTCAGGATCATGAAGCCCCCATCAAGTCCCTCCAGCCAGCAGAATTTATAATCAGATTCCCCTGCTTCACTCAGATAAAGACCCAAGACCACAGGCAGTGTTTCTGCAAGTAGGGTCTGAGGTGGTGGCCATGACTCTGACATCATTCAGTCACCTGATGTTTGGGTTCTAGGACATTACCGAGCAGCATGCAGTGGAAAAGAGTAGAAACATCTCAGCATGCGGACATTAGACAGAAACAGTGAACAAAACAGTATGTCATTGATCAAGGTGAAAGGCAGCTAGGTCCACTGAGGTAGGGGTAGATAGTTCTTTATTGACCATTAACCACGTGCAAATGCAAGCCTGAAGTCAATCACATGTAGAAAATAGCAAGCACCAGGCAGACACATTTCAGACAACACATAGGGTGTGCAGTAAGCTCTCGTGAGCTATTAACATACTGGGTTGGGAGCTACTAATATACCAAACCTAATACTAGCTTGGAAAATGAAATTCCTAAAATGAAATTTTGGTGTTTTCACCCATAAATGGGATAACAGTTATACAAGATACAGGGCATCATAAACAGCGCTCAGACATGCAGAGGCAATTATGGGAAAAGACTGTTATAAAAAATACACATACATAAAATCTGGTCACCAATAAATAATGTGCTTCAAGTGCTTCAGCTTTACTCCTGCCAAGCCTCTGCCAAGCAGGAAGAAATTTTGGGACTGATACAGCTTAACCAGACATGGAGTTTATCTTTAGATTTTCTATTTCCTTTTGTAAAGGAACAGGGCTTATATATCTTCAAATGTTTTAGTCTTGGTTATTTCCTACACGTACATGCTTCCTCTTCCTCCTCTGTAAGCAGATAATTTCTCACATCAAGTTGCTGGAAGGCTCTGCCAATTTATAAAATTCTATAAAATTTTAAAACCAAAAAAAGAAAATTATATGCAGTTCCAGTAGACAGGAGAAACAATATACACACTGACTTCTGATCATCAGTGTCTGTGATGAGTATGTGCCATATGGAATTGACGAACAGTCTTTGGTCTGGCGTTCACTTGACAAGTAAAATATTCTTTTTGCATAAATTCAAATAGCAATTGAAGATCTAAATACCTGCCTGTTTGTAAACTAACCAGGAAAAAAGGGAAACAGTCTCAGTTCTCTATGTCATTCATCGTAATGTCTAAAGCCAAGTTTTCATTTGCTTTAAAATCTGGAATAATCCCACGAATGCTGCACATACTGAAGAAATTGCCAGCAACTCTTGACTCCCTCTCACAGATATTTATAGGGGGATTATCAGAAGCACTCAGTGCTGGCCAAACACTGTTCTTCTGGAGCAAATGGAAGCAAAAATTCCCCACATACAGCTCTGAAAAGTCTTGACTAATGGTTCTGTGAGGAGAATTAAACTTAAGTGACATTTTAATTATCACAGTTTCACAATGAAATAGAGTTGCTTTCAGTGGGGTCCCCAGTCCAGGTTAGTGTCGTAGGGAGTAACAGAACCTTTTCCCTCATAGCCTATCGAGTGCTTATGGTAAGGATAACCTGTGTTTCTCCTTTGCCCCTGCACTTCGCATTTAGCACACACCAAACAAACACGGCTGGAACAGCTTCTGAATAAAAGGTTGTGCAAAGACAAATGGGCATAAGAAATAAGTGTGCAAAGCAGAACCCAGAAGAATTGTCCATACAATAGCTCCATCTAGCTATTAACCCATCTTTGTCAAAAGCTAGAAGCAGCCTTGCGGATAGCTCACCTTGAAAATGCTCATGGTTATCATCCGGCCAGACCAAAAGGAAACATATTATCCTATTAATGTGCAAATGAGTGGTGTCTAATAGTGCTAATCAATGTTGCACAGGAAAAAAAGTGTGTCCTTAAAAAGATAATGGCAAGTAGCTGATGGACAGAAGGGTTTTGTAGTGACTAGTTAGCCACCCCCTGTGCTGCCCACTGATGCTTCTGGACAGATTTTCATTAGGAGAAGCTCCACATTAAGCCATACTGATTTTTCAAATAGAAAACTATCCAATTAAGGATCTTATTTCTTCTGAGCAGTCAACTATGTAGGCTTAACTGATCCAATGATGATGACTAAATCTTTTTAGCCTTTGTAATATGTTTTTACTGTGTGCCCCTGTGTGAGACGGAAATACTTAGACAGATAATGACAATAAGGTGAGAAGGTATGTGTCAGGCAAAATGCTGTAACTAAACTCCCATTTACAGCAAGGCAGCAAGCTCAGGCACTGGCAGGAAAAACATCTCATTGAATCAGCACTTCCCAAACCAGTGTGTGAAACTGAAACATACAGCAGCAGTGCCAAGTTTTGCAGCAGAGAATAAAAGATGCCTGGGAGTTGAATTGGATCCTAGTGTTTAAAACCTTGCTGTATAGGATGCTGCCCTACTTCTGATTCTTTGGGTAGCTTATGTTCCATTGGCTTGGGTATCTCTGTACAACACTACTCTATATAGTGCAGACAGACAGACTCCTACTTTCTTTATTCATCCGTTCTCCCTCCATTTCGCTATTTCTGCACTCTTTTACCCATTTTTAGGATAAGTAAATAAACAATGCTTAGCTCCTATTAAGCAGCATTAATAGTCTAAGCCATGGGAGTGGGAACATTTCCCCATTTCTCTTGCCACATTTTGCAAGGTGTGTTGCTGAATGGGAGGGTGTTTGCAAGAAACTCAATGATCTTGGCTTTACCCAGAGAAAATTCCTTGCTTACTGGGAAGGTTTTGAGAAAAGAAATAATTCTGTGACCCTGTCACTAAGAAGATTCAGGCTGGTGTAAAACTATACCTGCCAAAATTGGAGGGACCCAAATCTTTTGCAAATGGCAGCCACTTTAATGCCATTTGAGAACATGCTTTAGATGTTCCTCTAGGAGACTGCACATGTCCTGACTGGTGAAGCAATGCAGTTATTACAATTGACCTAGACTTAACCTTTGATCCTTGGAGAAGAGCTCTTAAGTCATTTTTTATTAGTCATCTCTTCTGGGTCATGCCTCTGCATCTTCCTCTGTCACAATCCTTTTCTAGCTCCCCTCCAGGACAGATACTGGCTGGCTTCTGGCTGTATATGCCAAGGGAGAAATACACTCTACTTATTTTTGCTAATACTCGAAGGGCCCCACTTATCTTTCTGAAGGAAGCCTGGGAACATCTAGCAGAAGTAGACAGGGCTGTGTTTTATACCTCTGCAGCCTCTGATGAGAATAAGAAATGCAGCATGCAGTACAAAGTTGACTCTAAGGTATGCCACAAGTCAGCCGACCGAGGGCAATCCAAGCGAATAAAGCACTGCCTTGTTCATTTGCTTAGACACACCACTGCTGCCGCAGTCTCCTGGTACAAGCGAGTCTACGTGTTTGCACAGCCCCTTACAGACTGGGGTCCTTCCAGTTGGTGTGTGGAGATGCAGGTGATAAACTATCCGAACAAGGATGTCAAAGCTACAGCCATTGCCATGACCTGCAGGAGGTACAGAAAGGACTACCCAGGCCCTGAGGCTGTCATTGGGAAAGCTCAGTCTCCTGTGTCTATTCTTTTGTGCTACCGCTAGCATTTCTTTACAGATCACAACCTCGTATATTGTTATTTTCTTTTTGATTACAATAAAACCTCCAATGGCTTCCTCAAGTTGTTTTCCTTCAAATTACTCTTGACATAGTACAAGGATGAGGAGCTTTCCCAATCCTGTGATCTACACACCAAGGTCTCCGAATAGCTGCGGTGGGCTGGCCCTGGCTGGACTCCAGGTGCCCACCAAAGCCACTCTGTCACTGCCTTCCTCAGCTGGGCAGGGGAGAGAAAATTTAATAAAAAGCTCATGGGTTGATTTAAGGACAGGGAGAGATCCTTCAGCAATTACCACCACAGGGAAAACAGACTTGGCTTGGGGAAATCAGTTTTGTTTATTACCTATCAAATCAGAGTAGGATAATGAGAAATAAAAACTGAGAACACCTTCTTACCACCCATCCTTTCTTCCTGGGCACAACTTCACTCCCAGTTTCTCTCCCGTCTCCCTGCCAGTGGTGCAGGGGCTGGGGAATGGGGCTGGGGTCAGTCACACGCATACTGTCCCTGCCCCAGCATGGGTGCCTGCCACAGGAGACAGTCCTCCATGAACTTCTCCAGCATGAGTCCTTCCCATGGACTGACGTTCTTCACTGAACTACTCCAGTGTGGGTCCCTTCCATGTGTCCTTTCCACAGGGTGTAGTCCCTCAGGCACAGCCGGCTCCAGTGTGGTTCGTCCACGGAGTCACATCCCCTGGCAGCAAACCTGCTGCAGCCTGGGCTCCCCTCTCCATAGGGGGTTCACAGGTCCTGCCGGGAGCTTGCTCCAACCCAGGCCTCTCATGGGGTCACAGCCTCCTTCGGGAATCCACCTGCTCCAGCATGGGGTCCTCCGTGGGCTGCAGGTGGGGATCTGCTCCACTGTTAACCTCCATGGGCTGAGGGGCACAGCCTGCCTCACTGTGGGCTTCACCATGACACTTCATCTGGAATACTGTGTCCAGTTCTGGGCTGGACATCCAAGACTCACCAGCACATGACTCTGTGCAATCTTCTCTAAGTGAACCTGCTTTAGCAGGGGGTTGGACTAGATGATGGTTGGAGGTGCCTTCCAACCCTGACCATTTTGTGACTCTGTGATTCACCACAGGCTGCAGGGGAATCTGTGCTCCAGTGCCTGGAGCATGTCCTGGCCCTCCTTCTTCACTGATCTTGGTGTCTGCAGAGTTGTTGCTCTCACATATTTCTCACTTCTCTCTTTCGCTGCAGTTGTTCAGGTTTTCCCCTCCCCCTCCTAAAATATCTTACCCTACAGGTGCTATCACCATCACTGATGGTCTCAGACTTGGCCAGTGGCGGGTCTGTTTTGGAGCCGTCTGACATTGGCTCCATCAGACATGGGGGAAGCTTCTAGCAGCTACTCACAGAAGCTATACCCCTGTAGTCCCCTGCTACCAAAACCTTGTCATGCAAATCCAATGTAATAGCAAAGGGCTCAGATACAGACATAAGAGCTTGGAGACCTGAGCAGAATGGCAGCTCTGGGAATATCCCACAGGAGATCACATCTCCTGAGTGGATGGGACTCTGCAGAATAGCCTCAGAGAGCTGCAAGCCCCAGCAGACTTTATTAGTTTGCTTCCTCCTGTGTTTGGGGATTAAGCACAACCCCCTGCCAGTTTCCTGATGGTAGACCCAGCTCAGGAGCCTCAATGCTTCATGACAGCAGCCAGGCCATCACTGCCATGCTAAGCTACAGACAGGCATTGCCTCATGTGTGTTCACTTTTGGACCTTAAATTCTCCCCAGGCTCTTCATCTGACTACTCTCAGTAGTTTGACAGAATCACAGAATCACTGAATGGCCGGGGTTGGAAGGGACCTCTCCAGAACATATAGTCCAACCCCTTGCTAAAGCAGGTTCACCTACAGCAGGTTGCACAGAGTCACGCCTGGGTGGGTTTTGAATGTCTCCAGAGAAGGAAACCACACGGCCTCTCTGGGCAGCCTGTGCCAGTGCTCTGTCACCCTCAAGGTAAAGAAGGTCTTCCTTATGCTCAGGAGGAACTTCTTGTGTTGCAGTGTTTCCCCATTGCCCGCTGTCCTGTGACTGGGCACCACTGAAAAGAGCCTGGTCCCATCCTCATGATACTCACCTTTAAGATATTTGTAGACATTGGTAAGATCTCCTCTCAGTCTTCTCTTCTCCGGGCTACACAGGCCCAGCTCTCTCAGCCTTTCCTCATCAGGGAGATGCTCCAGCCCCCTCATCATCTTCACAGCCCTCCGCTGGACCCTCCCCAGTAGTTCCCTGTCCCTCTTGAGCTGGGGAGCCCAGAACTGGACACAGCCCCACCATGGCAGAGCAGAGGGGGAGGATCACCTCCCTTGACCTGCTGACCACGCTTCTCCTAATGCACCCCAGGGTGCCATTGGCCTTCTTGGCCCCAGGGGCTCACTGCTGGCCCATGGGCAACTTGCTGTCCACCAGGGCTCCCAGGTCCTTGCCTGCAGAGCTGCCTTCCAGCAGATCGTCCCCAGCCTGTACTGGTGTGTGGGGTTGTTCCTCCCCAGGGGCAGGACCCTGCACTTGCCTTTGTTGAACTTCATGAGGTTCCTCTCCTCCTAGCTCTGCAGCCTGTCCAGGTCTGGCTGAACAGCAGCACAGCCTGCCAGGGTATCAGCTGCTTGTCCCAGTTTTGTATCATCAGGAAACTGCTAGTGAGCAAACTTTCCTAGTGAGACTGACCAGTTGCTGCTCTTCCTGCCTTGGAAAAGTCCTCTGGGGACAATTAAGAACATTTGGCTTGCTGCAATTTCCTATCAAAAACATAAAGCCTGGTCAGTCCCTACTAGTGACTCTGCTCAGTTTCAGGACTGAGAGATCTCAGCATCTCAAGAGTATATTTTTTAAAGGCAGCATTGACTACCACAGCAGACAGTGGGGGGAAAATATGGAAAACACACCAGCATATAGATGGGAGGAACAGTAGTGTGTGAATTAACCCTCATGAATACAGGTTGTCTTTGTAATCCCATCTCTATCTACCAAAAGAAGTTCCTCTCTCAGGATTTTTTCACCCTTCTCCCACCTACTTTCTCCATGATCAGTCCCTCTGTTGCTCTGTAAATTTTGGGTCATATATGTCACCCATTGTTTTTTATACCCTTTCAGACTGTAGGCTAGAAACACGCAGTGACCACACTCACAAAGAAGGGAGAAGCTCCCTTCTGCTTCCCATGAGCCTCAAGAAACCCACATCCAAGTTGAATTTCACATTATTGTTCTCTTGAACTTATGTTACTTGCATTCCCCACAACAGGCAGTTTAAAAATGGTCCTTGCTTCATGCAGCTTGTGGAGCATCTCAGGTCTAAGTTTCTTTTGCTCTGGCCATAAAATCAGTCTTTTGATATTCTTTGTTTAAAAAACACCCAACAAGCTGTAGATTCTTGTCCTTTTGCCAAGACTTATCTCACAGCTTCCCTTTAAGTTAAGATTTTCACCTAGCTCTTAGTTTGTAGGAGAATGGTTAAAAGTTTAGCTATTATCACATTGACTTAAAGCTCAGCTGTTAGAACAGACAAGCTTAGAAAGTCAATGCTGACACCACAACATTTGTAAAGGTGATTAAAATCTTGGAAGCATCAACAACAGCTTGTTAATAAAGGTAATCAGTTCTTTTTTTCTATTTTTTTTCTCTCCTTATTAGAAGAATGGGATTTCTGTTCCAAATGTCCTTCTCCATAAACATAATCTGTTCTGTTAGGTCTGCACTGCTAGAGAATGGGCTTTTCTTTTTGTTTTCCTTTTGTTTTTGCTCTTTTTAAAGGAAAAACATCACTGAAAGGAAAAGGGAAGCTACACCAAAACATAAATGTTAGGGGTATAAAGGAAGCCATCCTCAGCCACCCCTAGTGACTAATAAATGCCAGTAAAATTCATTCCACATCTGGAATGCGGTCTGTAGAAAATCCGACAAGTATAAATCACCACCCTCGATCAGAATATAAATCCTGCCATGATGCAAATAATGCATAGCCTGTATGTTTGTGTATTTTACTGCGGTATCAGGAGGAGGAAGGAAGGGCCAGGTGACAGGATACAGGGAAGTTAGAAAATAACTTTGTCCATTTCAAGAAACAATACACTGCTTCCACCGGAAGAAGAATATTTTTTAGAAAGGAAATTTACTCTCTCCTGCTCCACTACTGCTAACTCCTCCTCCTCCCCCAACTTAGAAGCCTCTAGCAAAAAAGAAATTAGGATATCTTGAACTCTGCAATCAGAAGGTCACGAAATACCAGCTTGCCTATGCTGGCTACATTCACTTTTCCTTTGTACAGCAGTTATTTCAGATCAGATGCAAGTGCATGTCCTGCTTCATCTCCTTGGAATACTTGCTCCTTCCCCCCTCACTGCAGTTCACCAGCAGGTCACACCAGCTGCTTCTCACTGATTTTCAAGAGACCGGGTCTCACAAAGGTGACTGTCAACCAAGGCAGTCAAGCTAACACTGTCTGTATTTTTTCCCCAGGACATGGTAAGCTGCAGCACATGGACTTGATCCAAAGCCCTCAGAAGCCAACAAAAAGGTAAAGGAAAATCCCCTCTAAGGGTTTCACAACGTGGGTGTGTGGCCAGGGAGACCTTTTCTACTCTGACTCTCAAAACAGAGCCGTGCAGCAAACTGAGATCAGCACAGCTTTGGTAATCGACTCTGGCTCAGCCTCTCTCCCACAGACTTGCTGTTTGATGTTTTCCTCATAGCTCCTGATTCACCCTGCAATATTCTAGACTGCCACAGGGAAAAAAAGCAAAAGTTTATTAAAACTCATGATTAAATTTTAAACTGTTGATCTGAGCCTTTAGCATGTGTGAGGGAGGGTCTCACAGTTCACGTTATCCATCCTAGACGTGCAAGGCTTACAACTTGTGGAATGCCCATGGTCACAGAGGGGCTTCCACTCAGCATAACAGCATAAACCAGAAAAACTCCACCAAAGTTCTCACTGTTTCTGTATACATTATCTAGGGAAGAAAAAGTGATTTGAAGCAGCATGTGACAGGCGTTCTTCACACAAACACAGCGAGACAAATTCAGGACCCTGGAGGGTGGCTGTAAATGTTAAGTAATTCCATTTTAGATTTATGCCATCAAAGCTGAAAAGAGAATTAGGCCTTAAATAAGTAAAATAAAAAGAATAAATAAAAAAAAATACTCTTTTTTTATTATCTAAAGCAGTTAGATGGCATCATGAACTGCAAGGTAAAACCACCTTCATGCACAAGTGGAGTAGAATGGATCTTGGATCACTGATTTGCAGTGATTGCTTCGGGATCTGATCCAGTCATTTTTTTGAGGATAAAACCAGAGCATCTGTGGAGAAAAGGTAATCCTGCTGAGACACTGTATGAAGATTAGAGGATATCCCTATCTCCTGTAGATAATTCCTGTTATGCAGCAGAGAGAAACCTCTTAGTCAATCCTTAAAAGGCTTCCTTGCCTCTTGTATCCTATTGAAGGGTACATTATATATCAAAATCATTCTTTTTATTTATTTTTTATTTAGGGACTCCTTAGACCCAGATATCTTGATTGGAAAACCAACACAAACAGGAAATGCTTAATTGTGTGACTTTTCTGTGTTTGACTGCGCCTTCTAGCCTGAAGCATGGGATATGAAACTGTCCTTGACCAGAGGTTAAGGAAAATTTACCCACATCTTAAGTACTGTAATTCAGTCCACAAACTCCAGATAGTCTAAAGTAACTCCCCAAAATGCAGACAGTGTAGACGTTGAGTCCTTGGTGCAACCTGTCACGCTGTCCAGATCTGCTCCTACAATGCAGCACTCATTAGTATTGCAGACATGCCACTCTGCGTTTTCACTGTGTGCTCCTCTGGGAGGAGGTTCCCATATTCCACTGGTAATGTATGAACTATCTTGGTGTCGCAGCAATACTGATGTATCTTGATCATCTCTACCTTAAATTGCAGCCCCCTCTCCTCTTGCAAAAATTAATTAGGTTTTTGGAGTTGGTGGTTTGTTGTTGTTGGGGTTTTTTCAAATTTTTCAGTTAGACATTTTTTTATCTTAATTTCCCTAGAAGACTTTTTCTGACAAACAAGTTATGACATTGCAGGTACCAAGACCTCTTCGTGTGCTGTAAAGCTATAAAAAAGATCTCTTTACTACTTCACAGTTCACCTTGAAGAAACACAGCATACAGGTCAGTCCCGGGTGTGTTCCTGCTGGTGCCAGGTGTCAATAGAAAGCTCTCTAATGACTCGTTAGCTAATTAAAGGCTTCCCTTCCCTGAAACAGAGATCACTGCATCTTAAGTATTCAGTACAGTTGAATGTTCTGGCAGCTACCTACCAAATCTTCCACACCTAGAGACTGGAGGTTGCCTCTGTCAAAGTCTGTTTTTAAATCTCTCAGATTTAATTTAATTTTTTTTTTTAAACCACCAGATTTCTAAAAACAGAAATGCTATGAACCTATGAGTTGGTTGCCACTGAATTTTACACCATTATATCAATTTCAGTGAATACTTCAGGGGAAAAAAAAAAAAAAAAAAGAGCTGCATCCCAAGAGTGTGGTCCTCCAGTGGCAAGGGAGAATCTGGTGGGAAATTTATTCTGGAAGACATGATGAAGAACAGGCTTTTTTGCTTTCTAGGGAGTACTTACAGTGAATTCCCTATTCTCTGATTTTTATCACTAATACACATTGTCTTGTGAGCTACTCATCCATTAAATATGAGCTACAGCAACTATATTTTTACTAAATCTTATGTCCAAGTTTATATAGACTCCACAATACCATAAAATTTGGACATATGGTTTCTCCTGTAAGACTCACAGATATTATGCTTTTGGTCCTGAATTTGGCTATAGACGAAGTCACAATGCTTGAGTCACTGTAGCATAATGAACAGCCACTTCTTGGCAGAGGAGTTTGGGCTATCATGGGACAGGAGGAAAACTTTCACTTGGGCCAGCCATAGAAGTCCCACAGTCACATCAAGCCACCCGAAACACAGGTTTGTCCTTGAGGGAAGGGTCCTCTTTAAAACCCCTCTCTCGTGGCTTTCCTTACCTTTTCCCCCCAATTCCTACCACATGTTTCTTTGCCAGAATACTTTACACCCAGGTCACTTCATCTGACTTTTCTCCTCCACAGAGACACTTGTGCTGACAGAAGAAATAGAGGGAAGAAAACCTGACTTTGGTGAGCAGCGGCAGGTAGAGGAGGGTGGTTGTGAGACTCTGTCCCCATGGAGCTGCAGCAAACTGCTTAGTTACAGCTATCATCCCGTATGCTTCTCATCTGAATATATCCTCAAACTCCTCCAACTAGTAAAAACCAAACTCCACTTGTTTGCTGCTCTTTGCTCCTTTCATCTTGTATATTAGTATATTCCAGAAGAAATCTCAGAAGCAGACTCCATTTTATAGGTAAATATTTCTCTTCCTGAACTTTCAAAACTTTCCTTCTTATTCACGTAAGTTTTAAAAACCCACTTCGTCTTGATGAGAGATGTCCACTAGAAGTCTTTCTAAGGATGTAAGGAATGAAGAAGCTTTACTTGTTATTAAAACAAAATTAGTCTTTCAAAGATTTTTGAACTGTTCCTCAATACCAAAACTAATCTTTGTTTTAACAACAACAACAAAACATCCCCTTCAAATTGGTAATCAAATAAAAAACATTGGCAGAAAATGTTCAGCCAGGTCCACTATCCTCGTGCTTTTACCTTGAATTGTCACTTTGTTGAGTCTTATTTCCTATATGTCTAATCTAGATCATACACTGTATATCTAGGTGTACATAAAAGTAGTGTTCTTTCATATGAAAAAAAAAACCCACATATTTTCACTTAGAGATTTACACAGAAAACCAGAATTTAGCTTAATAAATGTAAAGGGGGTGGGGGTGGGGCGGAAAGACTTTTATGGAAAGATTTGGGTTTATAATACATGACCTTCCAATAAGCTTTGGGGCAAGTCTTTTAACTACTGCTATTAATGCAAGAACTGAAGGAGTTTCAAGCAGGGACCAGACCCCATGGTCCTTGAATTGCTATGGACACGAACAGAAAGGGCCCTCTCCCACTCTAAGTATGACAACATATGGATACGGGTGAGTGAGTGGAGGGAAACAACAGGAGACCTATATAGTGAAACAGCAGCAGCAAAGTCAGCCATCTAGTCTTAGCTACTTGCCCAGGCACGGCTGTTTGCTTGGCTGTGCTGCAAACTGGAATGGGGAAGTAATCCAGCTTTTCCAAGCCTGGTCATCTGCAAGCTGCAGCAGTTCCCAGAGCCACTTCCAACAAAACCACACAAGCTGCTGCGTTATCATAGCTGAGAAGATGTCATGTTAAAATACGGGGCAAGAACACATGGTAGGAAAATAAGAACACTTCAAGCTGATCCTGTTGGTGAAAACTCTATCCTGAAAATAGCGTTGCAGAGTGTTTGCCTCTAATTAGGAGTCTCCTGGCTCACCACTTGACAAGGTTGATAGTGCAACACTACTATGTCCATCCAAGACTACCCATGAATGTTTTCTGTGGGGATGTTCAGCTGTTGAGCCAGCATTTGTTCTGTCTTTGAGATAGCTTATGCATCATTGATGACACATGCACCTGAACATGGGAACTCCTGCCAGAAATGAGTAAGTGGGGTTGTGATAAGATTTATATTCATACAGATAACAAGAATATCCAGAGCTATAAATATTGCTAACTGATACATCCTGGTTGTTCAACCTCATTCTTCAAAGTTTAAGCCAAAATCTAAATATTACAGATATAAAACAGTCCTACTGGAGTAGAAGAGGGGAGGAAAGGAGAAATATTATCCCTTACCTCCCAGCTATGAGAATCTCAAACCTTTCTGTAAAACAGCCATCCCCACACTTTGGTGGAAATTTGTACCCAGATGCTAGATGGACCTTCGCTCTACTCCAGGATGGCAGCTCTTGTCTTCTTGCTTTCTGTTGACCATATGGATTTCTGCTGGAATGTGGATCACATAATGAATGCCATACTAATGGAGAAGGGATTCATCATGATCATTCCTGAACTTGGCAGGGTCTTCAAAAAGTTTCCAAGAGAAAACAGGAAGCTGCCAAAAAGAAGGGGACATCTCTGGTCCAACAGTTGGCTCTTTTGTTTGAAACCAAGAAAAGCACCATTCAGGACTCTAATTGATTAAAACTGAGTGCAATTGCCAGAGCACCAATAATTGCTGGCAGAGGGCAGCGGTCACCCTAACGTGTTGTCACTTCAGAGGAAGCTGAACACTAACAACCAATCAAGCAGCATTAGTTAAAAGTAACCTTTTAATGACCCTTGATTTTTCCTTCAGGAAATATTTTCTACACAATTTGTAATACATTCTCAATGCTAGCCCACAAGTCGTTGAATACCTTATTTATTTTAAATTTTAAAATATGCAGAACTCTTCACTGCTTCATTCTGGCTGCACACTCTAAATACCTTCTGACATGATTTCTAGATGAACCCCAGGAATTCTGCAGCTCATACAAATCTGTTTCATCCTTGCTGCTTGTTCACAACCTACTTATTTTACTAACTTTTCTACGGCTGCCATTAGTTTTACGTGCCTTGTTTTGCTTAATTACTTACCCCTGATTAACTCAGACTTGCCTTAATTTTACTTTATCATTCACTCACTTATGTAACATACACTTCTTCCTTTCCCACAATGTAGTGTTCTGCATTGCAAAAATGCTACTGATCGTCCTATAAACTATGTTTCCTTTACAGCCTGAAGGTTGGATTAACATGTAAACCATGGAATCACCACTCCTATTTACAGAGGAAAATAAAGTGTATTGCACTTCAGGATTTTTTTCAGTAAAGCTATGACATGAAACACTGCTTCAGAAAACCTGATGCAAATAAAAAGCACTCAAAAGCAGGTTTTTTTAAAAAAAAGTTTACCATTTTAAAAGGATTTAATGATTTGTGGACACATACCGGCTCTTTAGGTCATCTGGATTTTTCTTTCTAAAGGAATTATTTTCTCTGTTGTGTTAGAACTTCTGAAAGTTTGATACTAGTTTTATTTTATTTTGCTTTAGTGATGCATTCCTTATGTTCTGTTATTCTCATGACTTATGCATACTGAAATACCTTTTTATAAACAACAAATCTATATTACAAAGAAGAATAAAACCAAGAAGACATATGCCGTGAACATCCATCATCTCTATGTTTTTGTACTTTCATACTTCAGATTGTGCCTTGGCCTTTTTTAATCTCTTACAGTGTCATCTAAAAACTTACTGTAAACATTTAAAGACCAGGGACTGCCTTTTTTATGTTGCAAATCACCAGACACATCTAGGAGGCTGTATAAATATTAAATTATACTAATTAATAAACCATCTATTTACAAGTGAAAAATGGAGTTCTGAGAAGTAATCTCTGTCAAAACAGAATAAAATCGCATCCACAAAGAGGCCTGCAATTAAACAGAAATGTCTGGAAACCCAGGGCAACCTTGTGAGGAAGGAGAGCATTTTAGATGGAGTGAAACGGAATGGTCTCCAAATTATGGGGGCTTCCACCGTGAGCAGGAGGGTACTTCACCACCGCTTACTCCCAACAGAAAGATTAGTTCTCAAAGCAGAGTTGACCCCAGAACAAGAATGGGACAGGGAGGCTTCCCGGCCAAGCAGGGGGCGAGAGGAGTATGTTCCTACTTGTGAATTAGTAAACAAATTGAAGGCAGCTGGCACCAGAGGAAAACACTGGATGACGCATCTCTCACAGCTTTGAGAAAGACTGATAACCTTGGAGTGATGTGATTCAATGAAGAAAGCTGGATAAAAGCATCTGGACTGGGGGCACTACATACTTATCCTGGAGTAGGCAAACTTATCCGGATCATCGGCTTGCTCCAAACATCCTGCACGGTGGAAAACGGAGGCATGGCTGTGTCCCAGCCTCAACCAGGTAAATTATTTCAACACAGCTGGACTGAAGTAAGACACAAATGTCCATGTGAAATATGAAGGACAGAAGCACCTGAAAGGGGATTTTGGCAGGCTCTGCATGTCAACCATCTCTTGACCTACAACAAGGCAGGTGAATGTACTTTTTGGTGCTGGGAAAAGACATTCAGTGTGGGTGCTGCTGCCACCAATGCACGTGTGTGGGAATGTTTGTCTGCACCAAAGCTTTTGTCTGCTACTTGTGCTTTGCCTCAGTTGCTCTGTGTGCAGAGGAAAAAATGTAGTGGGTGTGTTGGTGTCTTGCTGAAAGGATTTTGGAAAGTGCAGAAAGACTTTTTTAGTCTTCTTAAACCCTTCTTTCCTTGTTCCAAGCTGACCAGAAAACTTCTGCAGGTACTCTCCTTTTCTCTGTGGTCTTCAAATAGCATTGGACCCTTTTCCCTGTCATTTTCTCAGCAGTATCAAAGTGGTGCATTCCCCTCTTCAGGACTCTCTTGACACTTCAGCTCCTTTTTTAAGTTGAGCCAGATGTTGCATTTGGGATTAATTTGCAAGGCTCAAAAGCTTTTAGATAAAACATCTATTCTGTTAGAGTAGCACATACCATCCTTAGTGTTGGGGAAGGAAGGGGATATTGGGCTACTGCAAACTATCTGTATAAAGGGGAAGCAGCCATTCTTCTGGGGTCAGAGCCCAGAGGACCTGCCACCCACAAACAGGGAATCAGGAAACATAATAACCTACAAGATAAAAGCAAAACCTAACCCTAGAGAAACAAGCAGCATTGATCTAACTCTGGATTAGACTTGTGCAACTCACACAGGAGTCTATCAGCAGCTACTGCTGTTCATGCTACCATGGAGGAAGGTACCTACCATGGTAAGAACTGCCTTTGCAGCAGAAAGCTGAAAATTCAGGCATGAAATCAGACACAAGGAATGATATGGGATAACAAGGCAATGTTATTTTAGGGCAAGAAGAGCAGGAATCTTTATGTGAGGGGGTGTAGTGGAGAACGCCAGGTATGTACATAAAAGAGAAAGTTGTTGCAACAAACCCAGAATATTTTCCTAATCTTTGCTGAGAAATCAGCATGAAAAATTAATCACTGTAAAGTCAGCTGGCCCTGTCATGTCTGTTGCCCAATCTACTTGACCCAGCCCAAGATAGAAGGAAAAGCAAAAAAGATACTAGTTTCTGATGAACTTTCTCTTGAAACCTGTTGCCAGAGGGTGAAGGTCTGGCTCAGCAGAGGGTTTGCAGAGCTCTGCAGCTGGGTGTCTCTGGGGTGCACACAGGGAGCACAGACATCTACAGTTCTCCTTTCTGCAGGTTTCTCTCAGTCTTTCCTCTTTTCCTCATCTACTGCTTTGCAGTTCCAGTCTGTTGGGCTTTAACCCCATTTAATCAAAGCTCTTGCAGTAATCTGGCTCATCATAAATCTGGTCATTCTAAATTTGGCTGCTCCATTTTCTACCAGCACCACATTTGTGTCACTGAGTCTAGATATTGACTAGCTCTGCAAGCCCTAATTATCTTCTCCATCTCTCAAGGTGTTTAAAGAAAAACTTCACCCAGGCTGAAATAAGGAAGAAAAAATCTGACAAGCCAGGAACAAACAAACAAACAAAAAAACTAAGAAGGACCAAGGGATGAGTCTTAAGCACTGACGATGAGACTCAAGCGATGAACTCCCTCCACCTGCTCTTCAGACTAGAGTTCGTGCAATTATACAACACCATGCTGCAGTCTTTCTTCTGCTCTGTGACTCATATGTCAGATCCTGATTTCCCTGGGGACAAGTAGGAGAGATGCTGTAAGCACAGGGATACAGCCAGGCAATATCTCCCTGTTCATGGGGCCCAATCCTCAAAGCCATGCTCCTCTGCTGCACCCAGTGCTGGAGTCCTTACCTAGGCATATGCTAGATGTGCAATCTACTTTGGGATTTTCACATGCTAGGATTGTATAAGTTTGAGAAGTCAGAGGGCAGAATGAGCATTAAGGGTAGTAGGTAGATCCTTACATAAACATCTGACAGAGAGGAGAATGGTGTCTTCTACTTTCAGAGAAAACAGCTGGAATCAAGCCCAGAAATTTTCTGCAGCTATCATAACTCAGCCACACTGCACAGAAACCTTAAGATGTAAAAATGGTACAGCATTAAAATTAAAGAAGTGCAGCCATTTGGGTTAAAATTGCACTGGGAATCACATTTTCACATTTCTTAGCTATGTGTGTGCTTCAGCTCACAGCCACGATGTATTAACAGTGACTTTCCCCAGATAAGGTTGTTAGGAAGGATTCAGCAAAGTGGTAACATGTATGAGCCCTATCTCCAAGATTCAGATCCGTAGTCCATCCTTGGAAAAGTATGTGCTTCCCGCTGGCTTTATGGAGAACTTTCCTTTTGGATCCATGGACAGCACGCAGCTCTTGGGACTTTCAGCTGGTCACTCTGACAGTGGTTTGTATTTTCATATATGATGCAGATTCACTGTATCTTAAGTCCTTATGCTGCCTGCTGTCTTAAAAAGATGCTGTTTGCCTTCTCCAATTGGATGTATTTCAATGGTAAGAGAACAGATCGTAATACAAAGCAGACAAAACTCTCCACTGCTCTGTGCTTTTCTGTAACCGGTTGTACTCCTGCAAGGTAGGTATGGAAGGTTGCCAGATCTTAGTGGTTTTCTTTCACGCCCTCATTATATAGGTTATTACAGTAGTTACAAGGCAATGAAGTTATCAGACATATATATATATATATGTCAGCTTAGGGCTGTATGTGTACTTCAAGAACCACTTCAACAATACCTTGTGCTTATGCATTTGATTAAGAGTTCCAGTGTATACGTTGAGAGAAAAGGAAATGCAGAATAGGCACGAGCATTTGCTGTTACATTTCACTGTGATTCTGTTCAGTGCAATGGTGCTAGGTAAATTTACACAGATACTATCTGACTCTGGGAGCTGGTGGCTAGTGGAATAAAATGAAATAGTTATATTAATATTATCTCCAACAATATTTTAAAGACAAAAGACGAAAGGGTAGAGAGTCTTTCAGAAGATGCTTTGTCAGCATGGTATCAGACTATTGCAATGTATACCTAGGGTACCAGAATATGCCTGATAAGTATATTTTTGCCTTTTTAGCATGGTCAAAGTTCATTTGCTCCTTGCAGTAATGTACAGAAAGGAATCTAGAATACAGTACAGAATACTAAATTATCAGTATAGTACAAAGTTATGTATTATTTACAAGCACATTGTGAGCTGTCAGGCCAGTTAAATCAATTATTCACCATTTGTTCAATTTAGCTTTGTATAAATCTTCATTTTCTCACTCAGCAAATTCCAAATTTACTACAAAGCCGTATGCCATGTCTGTAATGAGAACAGACTGAAAAGTATAAAAAGGCAGACAGCTTACTAAATTTATAACCAATTGCTTGAAAAAAATTATCAATGTCTACACTTTGCTTTATTTCATCTGGAGTGTGCTTTTTATGCATAAATCATACATGATACATATAAAAAATTACATTTTGAGATAGAAGGATTCAATTCCATCCATTTCTTGTCTGTTACATACAGTAAGAGATAAGACATTCCCGTAAGGACTGAGTGACTAAGTAGAGGAGGGATTCACAGACTTTTAAGGCTAGAAAGGACCATTACAGACCGTGACCTCTTGGATCACATATGCCATAAAACTTCACACAGGAATGACTGCAACAAGCCCATGTCTTCTGATTGGACTAGACTGTATCAGAAGAACTTCTTTTTCCCCCTAATTTGCCCATAACTTGTTGCTTCACATCGGTGGAAATACGTATATAGACCAAGGTGAAAAAGAAAAATTTGCTTATTTGTGTAACCAGAGATCCAGTAGCCAGGCTTCCAAAGTCTGATCTGTTGCACGATGTACAACTGGAATGCATTGCTAGGAAAATGTATATACATTAGAGATTTAAATGCAGTGTTGTTCAAGGAGCATGGAAACTGTGAGATTATCTGCCTTGCTTATTCACCTCAACCTTGCCCAAGGAAAAACCCTCAGCTGAGAAGTTAATTCAGTCTCTCTTTCCTTTTTTTTTCTCCCATGCCTGGATTTTCCTGACTGGACCCTGGCTATGCCAATGGATTGAAAAAAGGGAAAAAATTACTGCATGAATGCAACTGGTTTGCTGGTTTACTGATTAAAGATTATCATTCATTAGCTGAGCAATGGGAGCTGGCCATATATACTATATATACTTTTAGTGTGGCTCACTTGTGAAGCTAAGTAAGTTGGCTCAAATCACAGAAAAGCTCAGATCTAACACTAGCCTGCTTTTTCTACAGTGGTCATTATCTCACTGATTTCTGTAGTGATCATTGTTTTGTTCACTGAAACATGTATAATGAGGCCTCTGGTGTACTAAATGAGAAATTATTTTTCCTCTTTTTCCCTCTGTACTCTTCTCCTGAACACAGAGTTCAGTTATGAGAAAATACTAAATTACCTTTTCCTTCCTTTCCTTCCATTTTCTTGTCTATGTCCAAAATCTGAGTTGAATTCTTCAAAGGAATATACATCAGAAGGTCCAGATTCTGCATTTGTTTCCCATGTTGTAGGATGTAGTTCTACCCCCAGCTCCTTCAGACAACAAGTTTCCAGTTCTGTGCACACTGAAATATGCTTATGTAGCTGAATTGCCTTTCACAAAGCACAGCTGTCCTCATGAACTGCCCTTGTCACTGAGCGCTTTGAAAGTGAGTTGTGTTACTTTGAGTAGAAAATGGAAGCAAACGTAGCACTGAGCAGAAGAACGATTACACGCGGAAGATACCCCCATAACAACAGGGAGAAACACAGCTGAAACTTGCAGGGTCTGAATTACTGCATTTCATTCGTATTTCACTCTATTAAATCAAAGAGTTTAGAGAGAACGAAACAAGCAAACTATGCAATCTCTTTTGCCATCCAGGTTTAAAGATGGATTAAAGAGGACATGGGACTTGCCCCCCAAAAGGTGATATGGGTTTAGCTGAAGCATGGATATGTATTTTCAAGATACTTCCATTTATGACCATAATAACTTGTGTTTCCCAAGGCCTCTTACCACCCAGAATGATGTTTTTTTGAGCAAGAGTGATTTTGTTTCTGTATGGTGAAGTGGGGATGGTTGGGGGCCACCTGAACAAAAGCAACAGCAGTTCAGTCTGTCTATACTGCATAGCAGGTAGATATTGGCAAAGATGAGAGGTGGGCTGTTTGCTTTTCAGAAACCAGAATCTAGGAGGAGCTTTCTGTGTCCCACAGCAAAAGAATAGCTGGAGGTGAGATGTAAAGTTGTTGCTCTTCCAGGTGTTTCTGTGAGTAGTCACTGTTCATGTGGTTGACTGGACCAAAAAGCATCAAATGGGACAAGCTAATCACTGCTACAGAGTAGGCTGCTTCCAGTGTCACACAGTTATCACTCTGCTGTGTGGCAGATCGAAACCTGTGTAAGCACTGTAAGCTACAGATGGGCACTTGCAAAATATAAATCATTAAAGTCCTAAATCTTTCCTTGAGACAGAAGGGTTTGGAGAGGTCTTTTGGAAGAGGTGTTAGATATTTACAATTTATGAGAGCCTCCACTTTTTTTAGAGGAGTCTGGTACAGACAGAGGTGTGTTCATCTCCAAAACATGGGTGGTGGTCTGTATCATACTGTTATTGACTCCTCATTCTTGAGTGGCCACTTCTTTTGTGCCTTTCATTTCCTCATCAACAGGGACAAAGCATCTCTGAAAGTTAAGTATGTAATACCTGCAACGTATCCTGAAATATTTAGGTTTTTTCCATTTCTCTGTTTTTAAACCTAGGGTATTTGGAAGAACAAAAAATACATTAGACATCTGAACAAAATATTAAAAGCCATAGGTTAATAAGATAAATAATTCTTTAAAAGCCCATCAGTTTGGTCAGTTGATGAAGACACTTGTCCCAGAGAGGCCTCCTGCAAGATTTTTATCCCATGGAAATTAGTATATTAAAATATGTCGCAAGTCTGACATTTTTTTCCTTGTCTATCCATGCAAGAATGTAATCGAAGAAAAAACTAAATTAAACATTTATGACAGAAACTGTTTGAAAGCTGAGATAGGAAGTAGCACTAATGTGCCAACTTTCCAGTCTGGTGACTTGCAGACAAGCTTTGTCCCTGACTATTCTGCCTATGTTTCGTGGCTATTTAAAAAATATTGTCATTCAGAAAACATCTCTTATTACTTAGGTAGGAATTGATTCCTTCTCTACAACTTCTAAAAATGACTTCTTTTTTTTTAAATGTCAACATCTGCCCAGCCAAATGCTGAAGCATGTACAGTGTTGTGTGGGCAAAGGTGAAACTGGCCAATAGCATCAATGTTGACTAGAGGACTATCAGTCCCTCCAAGTCCTCTTAAAAAAAAATGAGAATGTCATAGAATGGTTTGGGTTGGAAAGGACCTTTAAAGGTCATCCAGTCCAACCCACTGCAGTAAGCAGGGACATCTTCAACTCGACCAGGCTGCTCAGAGCCCCGTCCAACCCGACCTTGAGTGTTTCCAGGGATGGGCCATCTATAACCTCCCTGGGTAACTTGTTCTGGTGTTTCACCACCCTCACTGTAAAAAATCTCTTCCTTAGAGCTGGTCTAAATATACCCGCTTTTACTTTAAAACATTAGCCCTCCTCCTATCGGAACAGGCCCTGCTAAAAAGTCTGTTCCCATCTTTCTTACAAGCCCCCTTTTAAGTTCTTAAAGGCTTAAGACTAAGGTGTCCCCAGAGCATTCTCTTTCTCTCCAGGCTGAGCAACCCAAACTCTCTCAGGCTTTCCTTATAGGAGAGGTGACCCAGCCCTCTACTCATCTTTGTGCCCCTCCTCTGGACTCACTCCAACAGGTTCAGGTCTTTCCTGGGCTTTGGGCCCTATAGCTGGATGCAGTACTCCAAGTGGCATCTCATGAGGGTGGAGTAGAGGGGCAGAATCACCAATCACCTCCCTTGATCGGCCACACTTCCTTTGATGTAGCCCAGGACACGTTGGCTTTCTGGTCTGCAGGTGCACATTGCCTGGCTCATGTCCAGCTTTTCATTCACCAATACCTCCAAGCTCTTCTCCACAGGGTTGCTGTCAACCCATTCTTTGCCCAACCTGTATTGCTAACAGGGGTTGCCCCAACCCAGGTGCAGGACATTGCATTTGGTTTTGTTGAACCTCATGAGGCTCACATGGGCCCGCTTCTTGAGCTTATCCAGGTCACTCTCCAGATGGCCTCCCATCCATCAGGTGTGTCAACCACACCACTCAGCTTGGTGCTGTCTGCAGGCTTGCTGAGGGTGCACTTGATCCCACTATCCATGTCATTGATGAAGATACTGAACATTACTGGTCCCAATACTGCTCCCTGAGAGACACCACTGGTCACTGATCTCCACTTGAACATTGAGCTGTTGACCACTACCCTCTGGATGCAACCATCCAACCAGTTCCTTATCCATGACACAGTCAATCCACCAAATCCATATCTCTCCAATTTAGAGAGAACAATGTTGTGGAGGACTGTGTCAAAGGCCTTATGGAAGTCCAGAAAAATGACATCTGTATCTCTTGCCTTGTCCACTGACACAGTTACTGCATCATAGAAGGCCATTGGATTGGTCAGGCAAGACTTGCCCTTGGTGAAGCCATGTTGGATGTCTCAAATCACCTCTCTGTCCCCCATGTGTCTTAGCATAGCTTCTAGGAGGAGCTGTTCCATGTTCTTCCTAGGCAAAGAGTTGAGGCTGACAGGTTGTTAGTTCCCAGGGCCTTCCTTTCTACCCTAAAATAGGTGCAATGTTTCCCTTTTTCCAACCACCAGGGTTTTCACCTGACTCCCACGACTTTTCAAATATCACAGAAACTGTCTTGGCAACTGCATTAGCCATTCCCTCAGAGTTCTGTGAGGCATCTTGTCAGGTCCCACAGACTTAGGGGTTCAGGTTCCTCAGGTGGTCACGAACCTGATCTTCTTTTACAGTGGGAGGAACTTTGCTCCCTCAGTCCCTTCCTTGCAGTCCATCTATCTACCTGGCAGCATAACTGGTCTGTGAAATCTACAGCCATCTTTCAACTGTGTGTCTGGGAGTATATTAGTGAGTCTGGCACTTGCTGTTGGGCTTCTTGGTGAAAGTCAGGATGGCTTTTAGAACAGTTGTATTGGATGGTGCTGGGTCAGTGGGAGAAATTGTTTCCAGCACAGTGCTTACCAAAAATAACTGCACAGTCCTGGCTACTGTTTCAGCCTGGGTTTCTGTAATTCAATTATCTGAAACAGTCCAGAAAAGGTGACCCATGCGATGACCCAACACAAACGTTGTCACCCTGCACTGGTGATTCAAATCCCACCTTGCTAACAGGCAGCTTGGATTTGTTACAGGTCCTAAGAAGGAAGCAAAGGGTAAAGGATAGTTGTGTCAGTCCTCCCATTTGAAAGAAAACTTACGGTTCTCCACAACTTTGATTGGCTGCAACTTTGATGGAGATGCAAAAATGGCCTTGGTTACTTAGGTTCTGGTCATTAGGAAGTATTGGAATCAAGAGAGGCTTTCCAAGCAAAGGCTTGACAAGCAGACATTTAAGACCTTCAGTCCTCTTCCCATCTTTTAAAGGAGAAGGGATATCTCTGTGAGGGATGATTTTACAAAAAATAATAATAAGAAGAAAAAAATGGAGCTGTAGAATGATTAAAAGGAAAAATAGCCATGAATCATCAGGAAAAACAAACAAATTACTTTTACTGTGTGTGGTCACTGCTGAACATCTACAACACAGTGTAGACCACTGTCCAATACATCATGTCCTGTCCTGAGCCATAAAAAGCTTTGAATTATCCTAGTTAGTTTTCTTCCTCCGAGTTCTCTATGGCCTCTATTAAGGCAAACTCATGTTGTGGAGGATGAGATATTTTTCCATGAGCCACCTCTCTCCTCTATAGGATCCTCTCAGGGCATCTGTAACTCATCCTGCAAAGGCTGAATATATAAGCTCTGATGTCAGAGTATATTCACAGAAGTGTTTAGCAACATAAAATCATCTGAAGATGTTATACAAGAATAATAAGTTGTGATAATATTTTCCAAATAAGACCATTCAGGATAAAAATAACTGGTTTTTTTACAATGTCAAATTAAAGGACGAGCATTGCATCAGCAGACTTTCACAACACATTAAAAATCCCAGAGAAACGATACATCATACATGAAGAGCTTCCTACCAGATTCATGCAGCTAATGAAATTCTATGCAACTTCTTCCAGGAAAATAGCTTGCGTACTCTGAAGCTATATCCAGGATTTTTACAAACTGTTCTTCATGATTCATTCAGTGCTCAGTAGATTAGATGTTATTGAATTCACATGAGTTCACATTAAATAAATAAAGTGAAATACAACAGCTGGGGCTACTCGTCACTCAAGCACATGACATCCATTGCCAAACCCAGGAGAGACTCAGTAGTGTTGTAATTACCAAACTGGGTCAGTGGTGAAATAGAAAGGGGGACTGTTATAACACCAACTCCTTGGATTACCTGTGGTCAGAACAAAATGTCAGAGATGTATGTAGTATATTGCAAGCAGCAGTGACCTGGGCCTGTGCACAAGGAGTCTCTACATGAAGGACCAGCATTTCACCATATAAAATTCCATTACGTGGAAAAGGGTAAGCTGGAGCCGTCTCATGCCACACATCACACTGGATTGAATCACCTATGTTGCAATTGCCACGCGTGCAGCAATCCAACAGAGATCAGGGAGCACAGGTTTCTCTGCTTTAAACTTCCAGCAATTTCTCCTCAGAAGGCTGTTCACAGGGCTCTGCTTGCTCTGTTTCACCAAGGCCAGGCACAGGAGCAGAAGCAGAGGCAGTGAAAAAAGAGGAGGTATGACTACAGAGTAAGTCTCTGTCAAGGAAGAGCAAGGGCTTGAGATCGATGTGTGCCAGGCACAAGCAGGACTCAGTTCACACTACAGGAGGGAGAGAGACTGCAGCTCTGGGCTTTTCAAAGTCATTTTATTCACGTTAGCTCAGCCTCTGTGACAAAGGTCTCAAGCCTATACACAATGCAGGCTAGAAATATTAATGTACATCAAGAGGAGTCAGGGGAACTATGCGACTAGCTCAGCATCTGGCTTGTTTGAACTTTTCTATCCTGAAAGTCCAATAACAGCTAGGGAAAAGAAGAGAGTAGCCTTTGGCATGAGCCTGCTGCAAGACTCAGACTCAGAGTTTCCATTCCACAAGACACCTTCACCACTCAGCACCCCACCCCTGGCATGTGCATACTCATTCTTTGTTTTGATAAGCAAATCAGTACGTACTTTAATGTATCATACCTGGGGGAATTTAACTCAGTACGCTGTGCTGAGTTTCCAAGAGGATGTAGTTATTTTTGACGCCAGTAATTTGTTTTTTGTTTCTTTTCCAAATAGGACAAAAAAAAAAAAGAAAAAAAAAGCTAGGTCTGGATTTTTGCCTGGTTTCCAGTTCTAAATCACCATTCATCCCCTTGCTCAGCTGACATCAGTGGAAACGTTAGAAAATCTTCCTCTTCCAAACTATCATAAGAAGTACAGATACACAGAAAACAAAGATAACTGAAGAGGACACAGGAATCACTACTCAGCTCTTGCTTTCATCCTTGTCACTGCATTCTGCAATGCCCAAACATTTGCCTTCAGGAATGGCAGATAGCCCTGCCTCACAGCCACCAAAGGATGCATAGACCGGATCCCACCTAGGGGTCAGTTCACACCCTCTGCTCAGCTGTCATCCACCTAGGAGCATCTAAAACTATACATGCCTCAATTTTGACCTAGGAAGTCACTTAAAATCAGCTTTTGTACGTACGGAAATGCACCCTTCTTTCAAGAGATAAGCAGCGAGGGGTTATAAATACTTCAGAAATTACTTGATTCTCACTTAAGTGAGTAAAAAGTCTCATTCAGAAATCTGAATTGTGCCCAAAATGAAGTAACGGCCACGCATTCTTGTAAGACTCTCCCATGGGATGCTGAGCTTTGGTGTGGGTGAATGTGACAGGGGAATTAAAGAAGCTGGGTGACAATGTCAATATAAGCAGTCTCTCATAGTTCAAGTCAGTAGCTAATAGTTGACATTAGCAGTCGTACAGAAACACTGAGACCCATTTTCCTACCTCCCAGACTCTCTTAATGCTTCTTAAACTTACCTGCTGTTATAGTACAGGCTTGAGGCCACTCCCAGCTCTCATTTCCAGTTACTCACCCCCTAAGAACACAATGCCAAAAGGAAGACTTCATCAGGTTCTTTTAGGCAAAATCTTAGAAATTTTGATGGCAAGGAGATTTAGGGGCACAGATGTCAAATGTTATCTGTGACACCTTTCTTGGGGAGCTATTTTTAATGCAACCAACTCAGCTGGCATGAGTGGGACAGAGCCACAGAATAGAAAGGTCCACTTAATGCTGAGCCTGTCACTTTATAAGGCCACACCAGGTCAGGAAAGAGGGAGAGAGAGCCTCCACAAACAGCAAAAGTCTCACGGCTTAAAAATCGTGACAAGTCTTGCATTTGAAGCAACTGCAAGGAGGGTGCTGAGAAGACTGAAACTCTGAATATCCCTTGTTCAGCAAGCTGCCTTGCTGGGCTAGGGACGTGTTGGAGCTTGCAGTCTTGGAGTTTAACATGCTCCTTCTCTTCGTCTGCTCAGTCTTCCATGATTTTATAGCTGCCTTATATAACAAGCACACAGGCACCTTACGCTGCTGGGTGTGTGCAGTAGTAAGATTTTAGCTGCCACACCACACGGCAGCTGGTATTTTTTAAAAAGTTGCAACTTTTTCCTCTCAGTTTTCACTATCCCTCGAGGCTAATTCTGGCATTGCCGGGGCAAAAGAAGCTGCAGAGCACCCAGATGAAGCATTTTTGAGTGCTCTTGATTTTACAGAAGAGCATTTGTGCCACACCCCAGAAGATTTTCACCAGAGCCAAGCAGTGTCCTCAGATATGTCATATACAGGCAGCATTCAGCTCCCTTCAAGATCTGCCAAGACTCATGTGCCAAGTGTGAGATTCACACAGCCAGATCCTCCTCCCCCAGATATTGTTGCCTCTTGGCATCTCTGTCTGTGCCTCCTGCGTTTACAGCACAGCACCTCTCTCCCAGTGCCTCTCTCCTGCTTCAGGACCCGGTTAGTCCAGTTTGTGGACTATCCAGTCTGCTCCAGCTCAGTGATGGGGCCCCGCTGCCTGAGTGCATGTTCTGCAGTGATTTATTTATTTTTTCCCACTCTGAGTAGTCATTCACTCATCAGTGAGCCTTTCCCTGTGATTTGACAACAGATAGCACTGCCTTGTGCGTCAAAGGCGAGCTCTGCATTTGGTTGCTGGAAATGACAGCTAGCATGACAGCTAGATTACAGCTTTCTCTACGTGTGCTGTTACTAATCCCGTTTCATTCAGGTCAGTATTTGGCCGATTTTGTCAGGTCCAGCTGTCCTAGCATGAGGTACAAGCCTTACATGTGAAGCTAAGGTGTGCAAGGGCCTCAGAGCTCCTTTGACTGAGCCTTGCATCCCAAACGACTCTGCAGATTTAAGGGCAGAGGGGTGGCTTTGGCCATCAGGTCTGACTTGAATGAAGGAAGACATAGAAATTCATGTGGTCATTTCCTCATTCAGCACTGTCATGAATCATCTGTCTGTGCAAGAAGTGAAAAGCAAACGGTATAGATCGGATGACTGGACCATGGAGAGGTATCAACACAGCAGAGAACAGTGTGATCCATTGCTTCCACCCCTCTAGCTTTTGCCCTCTGAGACTGCAGTTAATTGAGTTTAATGCCCTTGGATCTAAGCAGCTGCTGTAAGACACATTCCCCCAGCCCTCAGAGTTCAGGGGGGAATTCAGGATGGCTCCTGTGTGATCCTGCTTTTGGCAGCCACTTCTGATAGACTGGAGGGTGGCAGCAGATGAGGAAGCAAGGGGCAGGCTGGACTACTGCCCAGGGGCAGAAGAGAGCATTCCTTCATGTTGTTATAAGCACAAATGGTAATTACAGGATGATTTGGATTGGCTTTCAAACTGCACTAAAACCCCTTTCTGTGGCTTTGGCAACATAAGGTGACCTGGATGAGGGGACAGAAACAGCTTGCAAGAAGATGGCTGTGGCAAGGGCATGGGCAAGGAAGAATATACTGACCCTTTCAATGCCTGGCTAAAGGGCAGGGTTAGGACCAATATACCCAAGTGCTGCTGGCTGCTGCTATCTCCTGGCAGCAAAACAGGTTTGCTGTGTGCTCTGGGATGACAGGTTGAGTTGTGGTCACTCGTGCGCAAAAAAGTGCCAGTGCCAGCTACAAGGGGGGAATGAGGGGTAGCTGACGCAGGTCCTGCCCAGCACAGCACTCCTGTTGTAGGGTGCTAGTGACCCAAGGACAGAGCTGATGCTAGGCAGTTTTGCTCCTCGCCTCACGTTGGGAAGGCCCGGAGGCAGGCTGGGGGCAGAGGGAGCTGCAGCTGCAGCGCGGCCTGCTCTGCCTAATCTCCCCTCAGAGCTCCCCTGCGATCTGGGCAGCCCCGGGCCGCCTAAGAGCAAGGGGAGAGGAAAGGTTACAGCAAGGCCTGTGTGTTCTCTTCCCTCCTTCTTGCCCCAAGCGCAACAAGGAGACTCAGGCCTGCTGGGTTGCTACAAGCAGGGCACATTTCTTTTGGAGCAACCCTGGCCCTCCGCTCCATAGCAGGGTTTAGGAGAACAGCCATCCCCGCTGGCGCCGGCGTGCCGGGGCAGGGGGCTGCGTGGCAGGCTCACCCCACTCCCGCAAGCTCAGGGGCTGCGAGCGATGGGGGAGCAACCACAGGAGACCCCAGCCGGGGCTGGGGGGGTGCCGTGACCAAAGATCTGCCACATGCGTTGGCTCTTTTGTTTCATGATACTTAACACTGATTGCCTAAAAAAAAAAAAAAAAAAAAAAAAAAAAAAAAAAAAAAAAAGAAAAAGATAATTAAAAAATAAATTAGATATCTAGAGCAATTATCTTTCCGTTCTGCTTTTAAGGAGGACTTTGGCAAAGGAAGGCACTCACTTTTGCCTTTTTTATTCCTTCCCCCTCCTTCCCGCCTCCCCGGCCGGCGGTGGGAGGGAGGAGGGCGGGCGGCCCGGCCGCGGCCGGCGGGGCCATGCTGCCATCCAGCGGCCCCGGCGGGGCCGACCCCGCACCCCGCGGCCCCGCGCCGCCGCCCCTGCCGCTCCCTTCGCGGGGCGGGACGGCTGCGGGGAGGCGGGAGGCGCCGAGGGGCCGGCGGAGGCCGCGGGGACCCCCCACCTCCGCAGCACCCCGGCAGGCGGCGGCGGGCGCGGTGCCCACCGGCCTAGCGGGACCCTCTGCGGCCTGTGTCGCCCCTTCGTGCCCGATGCAGCCTCCCGCCCAGCTGCCCTCACAGCAGAAGGGAAAGGGCAGCACGCCTTTCCTGCCTGTATCCCCTTATCTGCTTCTTTTTCCTCCTGCCCCTCTGGCAAGGATGAGCAAGCTATTTCAGGTGATGCCAACTCCTCCTCTTCAGAGCTGCTGACCCCCCCAAATCAGCAGGAGTTTAGCAGCGGTGGAGGACATACACGAAGGATAGCCGGGGCGTTTAAATAAAATACCTGCAGAATCATGGCCTCAAACATTCATCCACAACTGTGGATGTGGGCATAAGCATCCCCCCGTTTATGCCTTTCCTGCAGAATGGAGGTCACTATGCAGGACAAGCTTGCCAGTACCCGGCACCATGGAACCATGTGCATCCCATCACCGGAGCTGGTGACACCGACTCAGGCATTCCGGCCCCACTTGATCCAGCCCTTTCTGCTTCCCTGTCTGCAGCCTGACCCTTAGGTGTGTCAATCTGTTTTATTTGCAAACAGGTTTCTTCCTGTGCAGGTAACTGCACTGGGAGCGATGCCAGCTTGACTGAAGAGGTAACAGGATGTATCAGGGCAGGAACCAAACCGTATCCTGTGACACACAGTGTTGGGGATGCATTTGCTACGTTGGCTTACATGGGAACTCATGGTGAGGTATAGGATGGTGTCCTGCAACAGGGATCTTAGGTACAAGGACCTTTAAAGTGGCAGACGTCCAGCATCAGCTAGGTAGATTGAGCTATCTCCAACTTCATGATCAAATTTGCTGTCCAACAGAGCATGACATAGGAGTAGATGCCATATTGCCTTGCTGGGAAGATGTGAGGTGGTGCCTTACCTGCAAGTGTGAGGTAATAGTCAGATGGATCTTGCATGTCCATTGCAAGAGGGCATTCCTGACAGTCCTGCATGACACAATGGATGTCAGTGTTCCCTGTAACTGTACATACACATGAAAACAAACCTTCTTGATGAGCCAAGATCTCAAACGAAATGCAAAGTGCAGGTAACGGAGGTCAGGAATTTTCTGTGACTGCTGAATAAAGAAAGGGGTTTTTTTCCCCCATCTGTGAGCTCTGAACAGTTTTCAGAGCAAGACTAAACCTGGAGGCAGTGACAAACTACTAATTGTGAACTCCAGCTAATATGCTGGCAGATTCCATCCTGCAGCTCTGTGTGTGTATGTCAGGGAGGAAAGCAGAGTGTGCCTCACCCAGACCAGACCACCCAGCAAGTAGCAAACCCGTTGCAACACAATGGGAAGGAAGCCTCTACTGAGGGGAGTAAGAGGCAAGGTGGGACAAAGGGATTTGGGGCCATCAGTTGTGCCGTGGGGTGTGCTGGTGTTTCATGGAGTGGAATTTGCTGGAGGTGAGCTGTGCTCATTCCATATTCCAGGTGGGTATTGTGTAGCCCTACACAGGAGGAATGCTCCCCAGTGCAGGAAATTGTACCTTATTTTTAAAATCCTTCATCAGGAAGGAATCTTGAATGCCTCCTCTGAAGGACTCAGTTGTCCAAACACTGGGTTCTCTGTGTTAAAGGATCCATTGAGCTGCAGTCTGAGATGGTCTTTCTGTTCTGCATTTTCCTTTGCTTGTCAGGGCGTGGTGATGAGGGGCTTCAAGGTCGAGGACTGAAGACTCACAGGAACTTCAAAATGCAAACAAATTTGTATGGAGAGTTTCCAGCTAGGTTGACTTATGGTTTGCCCTTTTTTTAATGAGAACCCTCAAAACTGCTGCCCGGCTCCACAATGTCTCTGGGGGTTTAAAAGCAGGCCCGTTGTCCTTTAGGGCTCTCAAATGAGTGGGGAAGATGGAGGACACAGGAAAACCCTGTTCACAGTGGCTAAATTAGACTCATCCTCCCACAGCAGTTCTCCTGGGCAGAGTGGGACTTTCAGGGAGAAAGTGGGGAATGCCTCGAAGCAAGCGGAGATCTGATGGGATCATTTCTTTTCACAGACAGTGTTGATGGGAATGAAGAAACCAGGAGCTGAGTTATCTCCTCACTATCTAATCCTATCTGATCCTTGGGGACGACCACACAGAAATGTATGGAAACCTCTAACCCTGCTGAACTCAAAAGTAAGAGTGAGGGCTGGGGGATTTCAGCAGTTTACAGACGGGTGATGATTGTCTTT
Organism: Falco biarmicus; assembly: GCF_023638135.1. NCBI lineage: Eukaryota > Metazoa > Chordata > Aves > Falconiformes > Falconidae > Falco > Falco biarmicus. The sequence continues at coordinate 16,999,498 of NC_079290.1, forward strand.
CAGTTTCTGCTCATTTTCAAATGCATGTATCTGAAAATCTGCTGATCCCGGTTCTATTAGTTTTCTCTCTGAGGAATAACACTGTCACGTTTGGGAACAGGAGAACAGGACACCCTACACCGCCTCAAAAGGGCAGAGGGAGGGGGCTGTTTTCGCCACCAATTTTTTCTCCTCCAGCCAGTTTAACGGGGGTGCTGATGGGCCTGGTGATCAAAAGAGAAGTTAATTCTCTGGCTTTATGTCAAAAATCACCTCCCTCTGTTGTATCACCCCCTCTGCCTCTCCCCACCTCACTGTGTATCTGAATCCGTTTGCAAGCCCTTTCCACCCCACTTAATCCCCCCTCTTCTTCTCATGGTAAAATCAGCCCTCCACACTAGGCTTCAGCTGTTTTTCAGAGCTTGTCTGTTCACATCACTGAGCAAGGGATGAAGTAATGAAAATTACAAGCTGTGGAAATTTGATCTCTCTATTCTGTAATTACTGCTCTCTGAAATCTGAGAATATATATTTACTTTAATATTCTTGCAGAGGAGGGGAAGTATCCCCAAGGCATAAAGCAAAGAGACAGAGTGCTAGGAAGAAGGAATAGCATGAACCCATTTGTACTTGATTAAATGTTATATACAGTAGTGAGTGGATCTTGCCTTTAAGGCTGACACAAAATCACAGCATTCAACTCATCTTGGTATTTAGAAGCAGTTAACACTTCCTTTTTTGCAATGTGCGTTTATATATAGTAATTTGAAGGTGAGGAGTCCCCATCTGCTTTCCCAATGCGTAATTACCAGTGTTTGCCATTTCATGATGATATATTGGCATCTTGCTTAATTGCTTAATACCATAGATCCTGGAGTCCTGTGAACACAGTAAGAGTTGTAATCATCATTCATAAAATGAAGTGGAAGAAACTCAATTTATTGCTTTTGAAATTGTCACAAAAAGCTGGAAAATATGAATAGAATAAACCCTAAAGGGTCAAAACCTGAAATAAATCAAAAGAACTGCAAGCATTTGTTTTAAGCTTGTCAAGAACTTCTAAAAATGACATGATTTGGAAAAAGCAAGCTGGCACATGCTATGTCAACACTACTATTGTTGTTACAGTAATTTCTAAAAAAGTCCAAAAGTAGCTGATTTGGTACGTCCTGTATAAAGTGAAGTCAGTCTCTGCCCTGAAAAGCTTAGACACTATCTTCTATGAGTTTACTGTTCAAATAAACCATGGAATAAACATGAAAGTCAAGTTCATTGATGACTAAAGGCCTAAAGAAACTCTGGTCTTCACTGGTGTAAATCTTCAACGTTTTCCTTTGCCGTGCCTAAAAAAGCTGTAAAGGAAAAGGTCCAGCAGTTGCCTTTCCAGAACTGTGTGGTTTTCCTTTCCCATAACATTCTTCCACGTATGTGTCCATTATGTCTATTGTCTTCCTGGATCTATTGTTCCTTGGATGTCTTTAATGAAGGGAAAAAAATTAAAATTAATTGCATAATCAAAAAACATACTGCTAGCAACTATCTTGCATGAAGTGTTCCAGAGCTATCTCAATGACAAGACCTTTTTTTTTCCTGATCCAATGTAGTCCAAGAGTAATTGCCTTCATCCACTTCATATACTTACAATAAATACAATCCTTGCTGAAGTATCCGTTGAGCAACTACAAAAGTCTGGCAGCTGAGTTAGTTTCAGAAGGGCAGTCAAATCAACCTCCCAAGGTTTTTTCTACTTTTTTTTCCCCTCCAGGAAAAGTATGTCATGAAGTCATATATCTTGCAGAATTTCAGAACCATACTTAAGCCCTATTGTTCCTGGTAACCTGGTATCACAAAGGCATGAGACTCAAAATAGGGAACGTTCTACAAGTACCAAGATGTCTACTGAATACAGGTTTCTGATTGTCAGATGGCAGTGACTGATGTATTTCTGGGATAAACACATTGTTCAAGCTATTCTGTAATTCTCTTACGCTTCTGCTTGGCATACTATGAGGGGTAGGGGCCTGAACAGATGCTGTCTGTCCTCTGTCATGTCCTTATTACTTTTGTAAGTGCTGAGAAGACTTCCTGAAGAAGTTTCTATGAAGAAAAGTGTGATTTTCTCATTTTTTCCCCCATAGATTATTAATTATATGAAAGAAGAATCTGTTATCTGTTTCCCACCATCCTTTTTCTCACTGTTCTCAGGACATTGATGGACCTAGCCAAGTTAATTAACACATGCAGTTGATTTAATTTCATGTTTGTTTGCTGCCTGAAACAAATTTACCCCCGTCAGCAGTAGGCCATCCCTAGAGGATATAGCTTATGCTACAGTTTTTGCTTTTATAATCTTCTGATGCTATTGAAAAGAAGGAATTTCTAAGTTATTAATTAAAGTTTTACAGACCAAAAGTAAGGTGCTCTAAGCATACTTCAAAGTATTCTGCCTAACTAAGGTCAGCCCACTCCCCACCCCCACCCCCCAACTGCTGCAGGGAATTCGGCCAATTGAACTACTAAGCTCAAAATCTAAAAAGAAGCAAACTTTTAAAAGTTTTAATTATCTAGCCAACAAAGCTGTAAGAAATTTAGGATTTCCCAGTATCTTAGCTTGCCTATGCTTGAAAGTTATCTGGAATTTGCCTGAACATTTTTTATAGCCTTGTGCTTAAACATATTTCTTGTGCCTCATCCCACCCTCTTCCACCTCAAAACAGGAAGCAAATTACTTTAAATGCAATATGCTTCTATCGGGTTGTGGCAACATCTTTTTAGTTTGAGTTATTAAAATCTATCATTGACTTTTCAAGTAAGGCTAAAACCAGATGCCTAATCTCTCTCTGTCATCAGTGCAGAGAAAACAGACACCTCCAGAGAGAGGTTCTTGTCACCAGCCCTAGCTACCTGTCTCAGAAGGTCTGCAGGGAGTCTAGATGACTAACAAATTAGATGTTTAACTTGCAGATGGCTTAAATCAGGTGAGATGAGTCATATCATAAGAGTTCCCTAGACTTTTGATGGCTCATACCTAAATCCAAGCTAGGCTATATCCACTTCCACACATCCAGCTTTTTAACTGTTCAAGTAACGGTTCAAATAATTGGTCCTGTTAGGAGTAATACAAAAACCTATTCGTACCCGTATGCATCTAGCATTTTTCTTCAGCTGTGGACTGATGGAAATAAAACCATTTGTGAGATCTTTCCTAGAGCTCTCATCTGCTTCTGAAGTTCTTCAGGTGGACATGACAACAGTAAGCTAAAGAAATCCAAAGCACCCCAACAGCCCTAAGGATTTTGCTTTCACTGACTAATCCATGATAAAATGTCTAGAATAATACAGTGAAGAACAAGTTTATTATAAAAAGCTTAATACATTCTCCTGCCACTCCAGCGACAATGCACATCCAAGATGAACCCGAGAGATAAAAGGGCAAAACAGCCGTAGGCCACTTTTCTACCTCCTAGCTCTGTCCTTGTTTCTGACAGAAGTTAGGTGACAGTGCAAGTTAAAGCCAACATCACTGCAAGTTGCCTCCCTGTTTCAGGGAACCAGATACACTTCTTTTGCAGCTGCTCTGGTCCATCAGAGCAGGGCAGAACAATTGGGGTCTGTATCTGATATATGGATCCCTTTGTAAGGAAAGTCACGGTTAATAGAATCTTTTTTTGCGCATAAGACTCAATACTTTCTTCTGACCTTATTTATATTAGTCCAACAACTGATAGTGCTTCTACCTTCAGTGAAGCTGAATCTGGTTTTAATCCATACACGTGATCTCACAGTCATTGAAATCAGACGTAAAATACACCAAATAAATCACTTTCCTGACTAATTAGTATTACACTTTACTGTATATTCCAGTGCTCAGGCTGAATGCCTCTCTTCCACAAAGATCTAGTGTATATTAAAAGCTCAAGAGAAGTCATTCCAATCAATTGGATCAATGGCACACCAACTAAAACTACATTAAGTAGGGCCTTGATACAATAAACTATGACAACTAGGAAAGGAGTTGTTTGATTTTATTGGGACATTGATTCGTGAACTAAAGTTTCCCTAAGTTATCTGCTTTAATAGATTCTAACAGCTACTTTAGAGGCATTGCAAAGCTATTCTGGGTCAGTGATCTAAAAAGGCGTCTCTAAGCTGTAACCTTAAAAGAATATCCTTTCGTCACACAGCCACAGAAAAAAAGGTGTATTTAGTGGACTGCCTTCAGTTGTAATTGTTACTTTTCTTGAATTTACATGTGTTCCAGTTGAATAGGTCACTGTCTTCATACTGAATATTCTTCAAACACTATTCAGTATTTTTTGATCATCCTTCTTCAGGAGATCTAATACCCTAAAGCTGGTTGCCTAATCAAAGCTAATTGTCAAGGCTCCCACTATTTTAAAGAGAAAGTGAAGAACATCTACAGGGTGATTCATTTCACCTGCCTTATGGGCTGAATTGCTTTCTGGAAGTGGATTTCTATAAGAAAAGATAAGTGCTACCTTGGAGTGAATGCCTGCCTTTATATCTTCAGTTGCTTTTATCTCTTTATAGTCCTTCAATCTATTAACTCACAGCCTTGGCATTAACTTTGGGTCGTGAGTCATTGCCCTATTACTGTCCTCAAGTGCATATTAGGGTGTTGTTTATCTAAAGCATTGAGTTGCCTTCTTGCTTGGTACACTGTCCCTTTTTCTTCTACACAATCAATGCAGTGAACACAATACTTTCAACGTGCTTCAGAAAACCAGATTCCGTAACATTTGCTGAGTCACATAGCATATTCATTATATTATTATAGATCCATTTTCTTAGCTAGCAGCTCTGTGCATATAATGAGGGATCTCATCTGCATGGTCATAATGGATTTTGCAAGCTATCTTACACACCATGGTGACCAGGCCTTCAGTACCGACTGAATAGCAGTTCCTTGGATAATAAACCATAGCTGCTTGAGATGCATACAATTCTGCTTAGGTGTTAAAGTCAAATGAGACAGAGGACCTATATTTTGCCATATTTTCACAGATGAGTGAAAGAAAGGCTGGGCAGGGAAGTCTAGAATTATATTTTTCTTTCTCCCCCTCTGATTTCTTCAGTAAACACCAGGCCTATCTCTTGCTTGTAGCTGGTGGCAAATTCCCATAGGTGCATAACACATGGATTTGTTAAAGCAACAACATGGTGTGCGTTCAGGAGCACACCTGCATTTATTGATCAGTGGGCATCAGAGCAATAAGGAGGAGATGAGACAGTTCAGTGCAAGAGAATGCCCACCCATTAGTTGTGCTGACATGTGCCCCCAGGCAATGAGTAATAAGGCCTTTGAAAAGTCCACCTTAAGGGAATAGAGGGACTTTTAAAAAATAAATAAGGTTCATTACATATGTTATACCATGATCATTTCCACAACAGTTATTTTTCATCCTGAATAGTGTAGGGGACTCAGAAAGGGGGTATAAAAGAGTGACAGGAAGGGAAAGCTGCATGATAAATGGTTAGAAACAGCACAAATGTTTCCTACAGATCAGCAAGGATAGTTCACACCTTATGACTCTATGATGATAAAGCCTCACTCGTTACATAAACCACAGAGAATGATACTATCCTTAGATGAATATCCAGTCATAGCTTGTTTCATTGGCTTTGCCGAAAGGGGACAAAACTTTTCCAGCCACTTCGTTGTTCTATCAATCTCACAAGAAAAATCAAATGCTTTCGGATAAAGGACCCTGCAACAAAACTGGAATCTAAATATCCAATAACTGACAGCATCCTACTGTTTCCCTGATAATGCATCCCTCTCTGCAGGAAATGATACATAAACTGCTGAGAAAGAGACTTTAATAAAGTAATCTGGAGAAGAACAGGTGAATCTCTAGACGTAAAGAAGATGACACAGGATTCATGACTGAACTCTTCTCTCAATTGTGGTAACAGAAATAAATAATCTAGACAAATTCCAGTCAATCAATACAAACCGTAATAAAGTCACTTCACTGAACTGAGTTATCTTAGACTTATTTTTGTACATACAAGACCCAGAGTGCCCTGCAGGCTTCAAAAAACTAAGAGGACCTTGGTGTAAGCTTTATCCTCAGGCCTGTTCACCAGTTGGAGGACAGTGTTACAAATGCAGGGGTATCCATTGCAACTGTCTCTGAAGAAAGATTGAAGCAGAAAGGGGTTTAATCTGGTGATAGAGGGACATTTAATCATGGTGCATCAAAAAGACTTGTGCAAACATTATTTTAGTATTCAGCTTCTCTGCCTCAGTTTCAGGTTAGAAATAGAAAGGCAATAACCAGCAGCATCCACAGGAAAAGAGCAGCTGGACAACCTGTGCCCATGTAGCTAGTACTGTTAAATATATTTAATTCAGAGAGGCTATTGTTATTTTATTGTTGCTATTGTATTACAGGAGTGCCCACATATTTCCTCTGAGATTTGTCTACAGCTGTGTTAGATGATGTATATATAGGATAAGGTAGTCTCTGCTGAAATCAACAGAAAGATGCTTTGATAGAATTTAGATCAAACCACAGATGTGTTAAAGTTTCCAAGCAGTAGCTATTCATAATTCCTTTCTGTCTCTCTCTTTAAATTCACATGGGGGGAACTGACAAACAAAAATACCAATACAAGGGTTTACATGATGTGAGAGACATTAGAAAAGATGGTGGAAGAAGGAGGACAAAGGCAGGTGTATCCTGCAAAGACTGCTAGTAAGCCAGATGCTGCTTTTCGGTTTTAATGTATTTAACAGCCTGTGGAGCATCCACTTAGCCGGCAAGGTCACTCCATCTTTGAACTCATGTCAGCTCAAACACGGGAGTATTGCTTAGTTAAATTTCCATGTTCTTTTGTACTAATAGTGTAAACATTCTCCGCCCTCAAAACAGCCCCCAATGTTTGTCTTTATCATCTTCATATAAATGTCAGACGCTATTTGTTTACATTTGCATAGAGCCTCTCTGCTTGTCACTATGATTAAAGATCTGGTATCACAGCTGCACAGCACAACCTGAGGGGGAAGGAGGAAGAGTCAGTCTTTTCCACTCAGGCAGAAAATGTTGTGGAATTGTTGGCACGTTGGGTAGGTGCACTTGTTCTGGGGAAAGAAGGGAAAACGTGTTCATCAGATGAGTAAATTAAATAAAAGCAAGTTTAACAATAAACTATACTTAACAACCAAGGGTAGGAATTTGCACATCCTTTTGCTTTCTCTGTCACTGACTGATTTTGTAATTAGGCAAGTCACTTCACCCTCCTCCCCAGTGTTTCCTCTTCCATAATTTATTTTAGTCTGTTTACATCTTGATGTCTTCCAAGAAGAGCTTGCCTCCGAGTCTGTTTTCACATTGCACCTAGCACAAAGTGACAGCAGTCATTGTTTCAGTGTCTATTTGCTGTAATAAGAAATGATCTAGAAGGTTATTAAGAGAAGGAAGTTAAGATGCTTGTGGGAATAGATCCGTAATTAGGAAGGATATGAATACTTTGTATAAAGAATAGAATAGATGTTTCAGGATCCCTGTAATTGCTAGGTAAGGTCACTGAGTAGCAAAGGGAAGCTTATCTTCAAGTCTGTTACATTCCCCTTGCTTCTTGAAACACTCAGAGGGACAGTACTTGCACAGCCCAGTAACAGCTGAACTGTCAACGTTTTGACAAGTCTCCATCTTTTTGCTAACACCTTGCATTTATACAGTGCTTCTTATCAGTAAACTTCAAGTGCTTCCCATTCTGTGCTTAATACTTGAATACACTGAGGCTCAGACAGCTGGTGTGTGACTCCGCATGCCACAGCCAGCTAGCAAGGCAGCAAGGCCGTGCTGGTAATGGAGCACTGAGTAAGAGGTAACGAACTAGTAGCAAGCTAGTAACAGAGCACAGTGACAACAGGCTGTGCTATAGATGTTAGGGAATATGGCTGCACATGTAGCCAATTCTGTTCCTAAATAAACTCCTCCTTAACCCAGAACATGCTGGTTTGATATCTCAATGATGACTCTTCTTCTTTAGCAGAATTGACGATCATATCCTATCAAATTGCTTTTAGACCAGTATTCTTGGACAGATGTTAAAAATTCTAGTTAATGCAAACGCCTGAGCATAAATTCAAGTGCATAATTTCAAGCACACAGGATTAAAATGAGTCTATTTGTGTATGTACTGATTTCAATCTTGGCAGAGTCAGGGATGTCACATGATGCTGCCACTCTCCCTGTAACATTCAATATAACTTAGGAAAATGTTATTTTCTCAGCTGTAAACTGTCATTCCATGCCAGTGAAAGTCTGTATGCTGTTGACTAATAATAGTGGCAAGGAGCACCCATTTGCATTTTATTCCACATACTTTTTGCATATCTGTTATTCTGATGTCCTCCTTTCTCTCCAAGGGTCTGCACACGCTCCTTTCAGAGCCTATAGAAAGATGCTGGATGACATCCTTTGTGAATCTGTACCTCCATTCCCGTGTGGATTATTTTCTATGCCTTTGATAATTTTTTAAACTTATCTCTGCCTCTCCCATATCCATCTTTTGCCATGTCTAGCTACTGCTGGATGGAGACTTCCAGGTGAGGAAGTAATATTTGCTGTAGTATTTTCTGCTCTCTTTCATGCTATTGCTTTCTGCCAGCTTGGCTTTCAGCTACCAGCCCGGGGAGAGAAGGCAGTACACCAGTAAGCCAAGGTTGCTTTCTTCAAGTTAAAAGTCTCTGGGCATGTGCTTGCAGCATCCTTGAAGTGCCTCTGTCTTCTGGTTTATCCATGGGACTTTAAAGAAATGGGATTCAGCCATGATGCCTTTTCAAAGCAATTGAGCTACCAAAAAGAGTAACTTCTTTGCTTTGACTTCCTGGGGAAGCTCAAGTGATATCAGGGAGGAGCTGTGTGTTCTGACTTTCACTGCTATGTGTTTGTGTTAGTCCCAATTTGCATGGTATTATTCATGTTTCTTTATTAGCTGTTTACATCCTGGACATCCTCCTCCTGGCTGCCCATCTCCGACTGCTTTCTGATTGTTGCTTGTGCATTGCTGCACTGTTGTGTCGCACTGGAGTGGCCAAGTGCTTCTGCTGGCAAACTGCACGAAGTGTGCCTCTTGGGAGCTCCTTTAGAGAAAATTAAAGTGCTTCATGGCACGCTATCAGTTCTTGCCAGAGTTTTAATCGGTGACTGAACACAAAACTGACAGCACTGAGGCTGCTGCGGGACTGTGGCTGCTGCCCACCAGTCACCTCATGATACCAAATGAGCCTCCCTGATAATCAATGGGAGCATATCTCATCTGACTTTATCCACCTAAAACTTAGCTCTCTGTTCTCAGCTAACCCATTAGGTTCTTTTGACAGCCAACAGAAAGCTTTTGGTGGTTTAGTCAGCCTATACATCTTCAGCACCAAAATTAGATGTACATATAATTAAATATTCCGGGGTTTCTGTATTGTTGAGGCCAATTGGCACATAAGAGGCCTTGTGCCAACTCTCAAAAGCTCCAGAACAGAGTAGCTGCATCTAAACTTTACCTAGCACCAGTGTGGAGACTCAAGTCCCATTGCCTGGGTACATGACTTAGCTTTCCTTCATGGACTCATGTTGATGGAGCCCTGGAGTCCAGAAGGACCTTGGGTGTGTTGGAGCTGTGCAGCTTGGCCTCTGCTTCAAGATTAAGTCCCACCAGGGAAAAAGTGCTCCTCACCCTAGCTTTTATGGCACAGTTTTTCTGAGGACAACAGATCCCTGTAGTCTTCAGGCTAGAAGTTATTTTGGAGCTGACATATTATTCCTGCTTCCTGTTGAAGCTGGACCACTGTATGGAGGAGAATTCAAGACTCTTAGGTGAAGTAAAGGAAGCAGAAATAAGCCTGGCTCCACAGCCTTGTGAGATCACTTACTTGGCAGAGAAGTCCTGAGTTCCAGTCTTTTCTTTTAGGGATTATTCATGCTTTTTTTGCCAGTGGAGTACTCAGTGTAAAATGCATAGACAAACACATGGAGCAAGCTCTGTAGTTCAGAAGTCACCACCTAGGTATATGCACTAACCACTTTGCCAGGCATTGCAATGCCCAAGTCCCCTCTAGGGTCTAGTCTGCACTTGGTATTATATAAGGAGCCTTTAAATTAATGGATAAACAGAGCCATCCAGTCACAAAAGAAAGACCCACCCTATAGGCTACATGATAGAAAAGTATCTGGGACCTGGGCAACTTCCCATGCCTGCTGTCACAGCACCAGCCCTTTGGTGTCCCTTGCTGCCATCAGTAAAGGCACAGTCACCCTCCTCTGAAGGATTTGTCTCTGACAAGTCAACAGGAGATGTCCTCCAGCACAACCAGCCTGACCACTGGAACTGTCAGTCCAGCAAAAATCCACCCCAATAAGGTCATTGTATCCTATTATAAAAGAATTTTTGGCTTCTTCTTGTGGTTCGTGAATACTAATCATTTGGTAATTGTCTGTCTCTTTGATGGAATGCTGAACTCTGCCAAGAGGCATTGCTCTAGGCACTGCTTTTCACTTAATATGAGAATCCAAAGCCAAAACTGCTCCTTATAGATTCCCCATGGAAATTCATCAGTTTTAATGACATTGTGTTGTTTCTGAATAGGGGAAGATTTTGGCCTTGAAATTCTGATTGTATTGATTCATAAGCTAATAACTATAAAGGACCATTATGCCATTCTAGGCATTAACAATTACTCGGGAAAGAAAATAAACTTCCTGGAAGTGATGTCGTTGATCTGATTCATCTTTGGAAAGATGTGCCAGTTAAAGAGAAACTGTCTGGCATGCAGTGCTTTCTGAACTGCTGTTCGTAAGAGGCTCTGGGCAAGCAGACCACCTTGCTTATCCGCAGCAGTGGACCAGTGGCAAACTGGGCTTTAGCATGGGCTTCTAGCAGCCAGCTCAGAAGCGGGAAAGCTGGCTTGCCCTAAGTTGGCAGCAGGGCTCACAGTTCAGGCTTACCTACACTGCAGTCACACGGAATCTACCAGTCGTCAGCATGCTACATTGCTTTTGCCTCACCACGCCATACCTGTGCCTTAGCATCTCCACCCCCCAGTTACTTCAACTTGCCATGCATTGTTCCTTCTTCAAAATGCATTTCCTTCTCACAGTTTTCCCTTTAAAACCAGAGGCAGGACCTGAGAGTGTCTGTACATATGGCTTCACTTTTCTAGTCACTTACGGAATGGCTGAAGGCTGATAACTTCCCTTTTCACATCTTAATTTAGGTGAGGAGCTCTTTGCTAGAGACAGTGACCTTTACTTCTCTGAAAATGCTATTCACAATTATGCCGCTGTCTAAGTAATGTCTGTGGTTATATTGAGGTGAACTAGGCACCTTGTAAATAATTTCATCATTACTGTTGAAACAAAGAATAAACGTATTTACAGGAGAGCTTTTAGATTTGAGATGCTGCCTCATTTATTCTCCTTCCTTCTCCTGGCCCACAGTAGGAGGAGAAATACATCACTCAGACAAAAAAAAACCCCAAGCTTTCCAAAAATGATAGCTTCATCTTCACTCTATATATGCAAGAAAATGCATTAGAAAGTCAGAGTATTTTAAGAAATTAAGTTGTGCAGAAATAGATTTATCTAGGACAAGTGCATTTCATGCATTTTATCAGATATAAAATGCCAAACTCAGAAGAACTTGCCTATTGGGGAAAAAAATGCACCCAATGATACTCTGCAGAAGTTTGAAATGGTATTAATGAAGAACAATGAAACTCAAGGACAACAAATGTACTTCTAAGCAAATGAAATGCTACTTATGCATATTTTTCTCTGGACTTAAAAGAAAAAATCATTAAAAATGCTGGAATATATGATTTTATTGTTACTTTGAAACATGAGTCATTAAAAGCAAGCACACTAGCTAAGAAAATGAGTGGTCTTTGAAGTTATCAAAAAGACTTATGCTAAAGATAAAGACTTATCTGCAGTTATAAGGCTTAATTTACTTCTTGCTTACCACCATTTTTCAGTAGTTTAATTTCAGCAGTTCCTTCACAAAACACAGTATAGATTTTGCCCAGCTCCATTTAAAATGCTTCAGGGAGTGAGTTAATTTCCAGAACTGCGCAGATCATTCTGAGTCTTTTTGTGAGTGATAATAGTAGTTAGAAAGAACTTTTGATTATTATTATTATTATTATTATTATTATTATTATTATTATTATTATTATTATTATTATTATATTGTTAAGGTAATCATACCTGTCATTCAGAACAAAATAACTAAGAGCCGACCAATTTTCTTAATGACTAATGATTAATGTTTGACTGCAGCCTAAAGACTTCATGGACAAATGCACGGATGCAACAGCTGCTTTGTACATGACTTTTTCTTTGGTTATGTCTCCCCTTTGGAGATGAACTCTGATTTTTGAGGATCAGAATCTCTGTCATGTCAGAATGCAATTAATATCTACTTGTGGTTATGGATTGTCTGAGGGGAAAAAATCCTTTGTGAAGTCACCTACATCTACTAGTACAAATCTGCTGGGTTGGAGAAAACAGATGACTTCTCATAGAGTAGATCTGCAGCTAGGACACCACCATAAGAAGAACCCAGGACCTTTTGGATGGATCAAGATGACCACAAACTGGAGTAATTGACCTGTGAAAAGAGGCTTGCTCAGCCTGGGGAAAAAGAGGCATCGGGAGGATCTAATAGCAGCTTTGCAGTGCTTGCAGGAAGGTTAGGGATAAAACAGTCATTCATGGTGGAAGCACAAGAGACAACAGGGAGAGGTTGAAATGAGAGAAGTGCAGATAAGGGATAGGAAACCTCTTCCATGATAAGGACAGTAAAGCAGGCAAACAGGTTGCCCAGCAAGGTTGTGCAGCTTCCTCCTAGCGGTTTTCAAGAACAGGACAGATAAAGCCCTGAGCAACTCTACCAGACATTGTAGCTGCTCCTGCTTTAAGCAGGAGATTAGTCTAGATGACCTGCAGAAGACTCATCCAGTCTGAATTTTCCTGTGATCCTATGACCCTATGAATTGGTGCTCCTAAGTACCTTCTATCTGAGAAGACTTAGCCTGTAGCTCAATTTAGCATCACACTTCTTGGTCTTTCTCTCTTTCCCCCCCAAGATTATCCTCCCTGCTCTAGGGGAGTACTTCAAGGACAGAAGTGTAGCTGGCTGTGAAGTTTAGCACTAGATATCTATCCATCTCTGCACAATGGAGGCTACTATAGCTTCATTTAAGCAGGAGTTACATCCCCAGTGTAGTTTATCAGTGACCTCAAACCACACTGGTTCCTTGCTGTAGTGATTTCAGGATCAGCTCTGCAGCAAAGTGTACACCAAAACACTAGGACACGTGAGTGTACACTCAGTGTTTGCCTGGGTCCTGCTCTTCCTGCTTGGCATAGTTACCTTTAGGTATCCTACCAACATCTGGCAACAGACCAGGAAGTCCAAGGTCCTTCCTACAAGAGCTCCCATATCACTTGTGGGGATTTCTGTGGAGGCTGAATTCAGATTTCACAAAATTTTAAAAATTCTGTTTGAGCTTTCCATATAAGCTCCATAAGCTCCCTCTGCTTCTAGATGCTTGTATTTATTTTTAGTTTTATCTGGCTCATTTGGGGAAATAGAGAGAAAATACAGGTAAGTGTGAGTCCCAGAAACCACCTGAGTGTGATGTACAAAAAACATCAGGGCACTGTGGAAGAACATCACATCAGCTTTGTCATCAGCTCCCCACATTCAAATAAGTCCAGTTCAACCAGGTACCCAAGGATCTCCATCATCTTTCTGGGAATCTGGATCTACCTCTAGATTCAGTAACTTCAGTCAGCCACCTTCAGAACTGCATCTAGAGCTGAAAAAGACCCTGCCAAATGAAATAAAAATCTGAAAGCTACCTTATCATTCTGGAATTACCTCAAACTGGATTTCTTTGGCATTGAAATGCCAGACTAATTCTCTTCCTGAAAGGCTGCTGCTGGATCCAGACCTAAATGCCACTGCAGTTTCTGAGTGAAGATTTTTATCCAACACTGAAAGTGGTGGTCATCTGGGACTTCATTATGCTGCTGACTGCAGCCTTTGGAAAGGCGATGCGTTTCCACAGGTCCACTTCTGATGCTGTCCATTGATAACTGCAGGAAACCGTTATTGATGGAGTGTGTGGGATACAGAGCTGAATTGTTCTGATTCTGTCCAATGCAGAAGATATGTCCTTCATACATGCAAGTTAATTTACGATGTGGGCACAGTAGTGACTACTTGGTGTTGAACTTAGAGAACGGCATATGCTATCTCTGAAGTTGCAAAATGACCACTATTTGCTTCTAATATATACAGACTGATTATAACAATTGTTAGCAGATCCAGAGTTTTCTACCCTTCATAAAGAACATAAAATAAAAAGTTGTCAGGAGGGTAAAATTGTATCTGCAGATACAGGCTAGCATTATGGTAGCTTTCTAGGGGAGTCCCAGCACTTACTTTTTTAAATAGTGGTTAAAATGTCTCTCTCAAACAATTTCTTTATAAATGCACATACTCTAAAGGTCAAGCCAGAGCTGTTGTGAAATGGGCTTTAAGAGAAGCATAAAACTCCTGCCTGACACAGAGTCAGTGGCAACTGGAAAAGCAAAGACTGGGAGGGTTAAAGGCTAATTACTAGAAGAAATCTGGCCGGATGGTCTATGGTCTTTTGAGTGGGAGCACAGTCAAACGGGAGTTGTGGGATTAATTGGGTAAAAGACATTGTCACCTTGACATTCATGAAAGTACTTGGGAAGAGCACTGTTTGCTGATGTACTGCGGACAGTTCATTTGGACCATGGAGGTACGATATCTCTTTTCCACAAAGACTTCACCTTTGCTTTTTAATTGGTGTCAAATATGAAAATTAAAATCTCCAGTGTGAGAAGCCCTTCCACATATTTTCTGAAGTTTGTAAATGTCTCTTCCTTTTCCCACTATAATAATGAAAAGTAAGTGGATATCCCAAGGACAAAATTTTCAGGCCCTTGGCTAACAATATGAAGAGAGTAAAACTTACAAGCTGTAAGTCCCTTTGGAGCTCCTTGTGCTAGTGGGAACATAATGAGCAGTTCTTTGTGCTTCTTATAAATAACTCCGACATCCACTGATCAGCAGCATGACCTCAAGCCAGGCAATTCAGCTCTCTACTTCACTCTACTCAGTAATTGTAAAACCATGCAATAGGTATCTTATGGTCAAGGATGACAGTCTGGCTGCAGGGGAATCAGGTAGAGTCCTGTGCATAATAAATACTGTTTGCTGCAAAATTTCACTGCAGTCATATTATATCAATGCAAAAAAATTGTCCTTTCCTTCTGCTCCATCATTTAGTTAGTATAATTCTTCTGCCCCATGGCATAAGGTATCTATTCATGAAAGTTTATACTTCTGGTGGGTTTTTTTGTACTTAAGAGGTCAAAATAGCTCCTGAGCAATTTGTATTCAGCCTTCAGGATACTTTTGAAGCACTGTATAGGAGATGCTTTTTTGTGAACGGTTTTTTGAACTGGAAGTATAAATTAGCACATCTGACCCTTCCTTATTAATACTTCAGAAAACCTCAGTCTTCTGATAAAGGGTAGCCAGTACAGTGCAGGTCTCTCTCATTGATCAGCTTGTCAATTTTCACCTCAGCATCACACTGTAGTAGAAAATAAAGATAATTTCAAAAGAAATTCCCCAGCTCACAAATCTCAATCCTGTCCAGCATGCAAGTCGCACTTCTGTGAGTGTGCAGCATGATAAACGTGAAAGCCTGGTGAACTTCAGCCAAGAGAGCACAGATTTGTGCTTCAGTGCACTTTATACAGTGTGCACTGGATTTCTGTGTGGTACAATAAACCAGTAATTCCCACAGAATCATACCAAGCACTTCCAAGGTGGCAAAAACTTTGCACAACTGGAAATTTAGTTTGGTCAAGTGTTACTGAAGGACTGGTTGACACAGTCTCCCCCAAACTGGCCACAGTAGTTCCCTGATTCCAAAATGGAAGAAATTATTCTCCAGTCTGTTTTTCAAGCTACTTAAAGACATAGACATAAAAAGTGCATTAGAAGAGATAACCATCCTCCAAATCCTTAATTGAGTTACTATTCTAGTGAAAGGGACTGGTCATTTTTATGAGAGACATAATTACCATGCAGTGTTCACATCTGTTAAACCTGCAGTATGAAATATTCACTGTATTGAAGCTAATCAGCATTTCACTGCGGATGGATGTAAGACCAGGATTTCAGGCACAAAATATCAATGGCAAGTAATGTGGCTGGGTAAGTGAGGCACAGCCAAAGATCCTTCACTTTCTTTTGAATTCACAAGGGAATATGCATCCAACGTTGCATTTTAGTAAAAGGAAATGCCTAAGTGAGCATTTCGAACAGGGTGACTTTTACCTTACAGTGGAAGGGAAGAAGCAAAACCATACCCGAGTAAGAATAGTTCTGTCAATTCAAAATCTTCAGGAAATGAAACATGTTCAGTCTGTGCTGCTCTAAGAGTGTTTTCACTATTTCCCACACAGAGGAAGCCAGCAATTTTATAATAGGAATGAATTCTCAGATTGTCAATTTAGATTGAAGTTTGTGGTTGCAGTTCAAGTTCAAAGGAACACATTCTTGAGCCAGAGATTCTCCCCCATAAAGTGTTCTATTCAGTCCCAGCCTGCAGATCTAACTTACTGTAGCAGCTCTATTGAAATTGGGCTGACATGGGGTGACAAGAAAAAGCAAGAGTAGTCTTTGATGCACCAAAAAATCAAGGATGCACAAAAGCCAGCACCAAAAATCAGGGATGGACAAAATCCACTTAAGCTAAAAGATAATATTCATCATAACAACAAATGCATGCAAATTGTGCCTAGATATATTTAGTTAGAAAGCAGAAGCAAGTTTCTGCTGTCAAAGGAGTAAGTTTGTTTAGCAACTTCCTAAGTATGAAAAATGGGAATAAACTTAAGATGGAGTTTGAGCAAGGTATAAATTGGATCAGGGGCAGCTTCAGGTACACACAAAGTATGCAGTTGTTAGCATAGGTGCTAGAGCCATTGGAGCAGCAAAAAAAAAAAATTATTAGACTCCCCAGGCATCACTATTTCAGAGTGGATTATGGAGTCAAACACATGTAAACTTTCCATCCTTGCTAAGAAACAGCCTCATTCCATCATCCATTTGGTGCTTTGCCTCCATGACCCCTCCTGTCCCCATTGCCAAGGTAGACCAGCTGTACCGATGCTGCCTCAGCACGAGGGAAGCAGGGTTGAGCCATGTATTCCCACAGCCATGGACCTTAGTCTTGAACATGGTGTTGAGTAGACATAGTGCCAGCTAGCAGCGCTGGAAGGTCATGTTTAGGGAAAGAGAGGGCATGTGTCTTAAGTGCTCAGGAACAGTGGTGTTACAGAGCAACTATCAAAGCAAAAGCTGCCTACACTAATGAGAAACGGGGGCTGCCTGTGGTGGTCTCCAGTTCTGTATTTGGTTTTCAGTTCACATTCCTGACTTCAGTCCTCATCAAGTCAGTTCTGCCCCAGCCTCTTGCATTATGAAAACTGATTTACATATCCAAACAAACGGCCCTCGAAGGGGAAATTCAGGCTGACAAAACATAACTCATGCTCATCCTTTTTTGAGCTATCTTTGCATTAAAGAAAAGATTAACAAACAAAACCAAGGAGATAAAGAAAGAAATGTCATAGAACCACTGGGGTTTTTGAGAAACTGTTCAACCATCCATGTACATTCGTGAAGATGGGGTTGGGGGGCAGGAGATTTCCCAGTTGACACGTTTCTCCACTTGTGAACATGTTGAAAGATCACTCATATGTTTTCAATGAAGTCACTGACAGTCAAGAATGCTGGAGGCAACAGCTGTTGGAGATTGATTTACCCCAAGGCTATTTAATCTCTCAGCCTCTCATAAGGATGCTTGCTAGGGGGAAGGTAAAGAAGCACAACTAAAAATTGTATTGCTTTCAGCAGCTGTTGTTATTCCTGAAAGCCAAGAATGGGTCAAAAAAATGTGATGAAAGTCTTGGATTGTTATCAGCTATAGGGGTGGCCAAAGCTTAGTGCTTCCTTTGGGGGTAGAGTTTCCTTTGTGGAATGAAATACAGTAAAATTACTAACTCCAAGAGGGCTTAGTTGCCTAGGAGTTACCGTGAAGCATATATATGCCTTGGAATTTCCAGAATTATAAGTATATTATGTCAGTCTGGAGTGACACAGGTTGTGAAAAGCGGTCCTTGTGTTCAGTAACAGGAGCTGCAACAATCGGGCAGCAAGAAAAGATAACATAAAACATTCATTAAAATGGTGGAAAAAAAATGACTGAAAAGCAGAGTGCAGCTGCTGTACATTGTCAGTTACTATTTCAGAATGATCTCCCTCTGTGAACTTTTGGATTCTTATTAAATCACATTACCCCACCATCTATTAGACCCCTACCTTGTAAGACATTTGCCTACGTAGTTGAAAATGCAACACATGCATCTTCCAGCAGAGCTTCTTTTTGTAACCGTGCATTTTCCACAGTTTGCTAGTAGAACTTTTGAGAAAAGAAAACTAACATGGGCGGCATCTTCAATGGGGAAGGAAATAGGTGAACATCTTTGGTTCACTGGGGACTTCATTGCTGTGAGTACGTAGGATGCCTTGTAGCTTTTCAGAGGGCATCATTGAGCATAGAACTTATGTCTGTTCCCTCCAGTAATGCAAGCTGTTTGAGACAGTGTTTCATCCTAGGCATTAGCTGTCTATGGCCTGACACCTCATTCACCCCTTCCAAATCCTTCCAGTAGATCATTCAGGATGTATCTACACCAGGGCTTTAGTTTGGATCAAGAGTACACTTTTGAAGCAAATCTCCATTTATCCCCACTCACTGTGCTTTGGTTTGTACCATGAATCTCTCTTGGAGACCATGAGCCAGATACATGTCAGATGAAACTGAAGTGGAAAGTATGCTTTAGGAGCATACCTCATTGCACTGCACCACAAAGGGCTCTGCAAGACCAGACTAGAGCTAGTTCAGAGCAGAACAGTATGAACATTAGGTCCTTAGTACTGTTTCATTATGCAGATTCACTCCTACCGGTCCACAAACCTTGCTGGTACCCACAGAGCCATATAAATGCACCAGTTAATTAAATGAAAAAGCCTCTTCGTAAAGGGGGGGGGGGGGGGGGGGGGGGGGGGGAAGACAGAAAAAAGAAAAAAAAAGAAGAAGGAAATGAAAAGAAGAAAAGAAAAAACAGTGAAAAGCATTAGGTAGTGGGAGAATGGATTATGGATATGAAAGTCAAAGTTATCCTGAAAATTGCTATGATAAGAGGAGGATGAGTATTTTTCATACTTTGCTGTCTCTTAACATTAGAAGAGTTCTAAGGAACAGCACACAAGGCAGCAAAGACAGAAGAATCCAAAGATGGCAACTTTTGGTTAGCATGGACCTAAAATTGCTTTAAGTATTCTTTAGGTGCTGAAAAAATGGCAAAGCCATAAAAAAGATTGTAATGCTAAAAAACAGGTAGTGTGCTCTTGTAAAGGATCTACATATGATTTCCTCCTGTTATAGCAGTTGATCATGCAGTGTATATAGACACGCCACTCTAGGACAGGACTGCTTAGGAGCTCATCACAGGGCCTTGGGGTTATTCCTTAGTCCTGTGAACCTGGTGCATAACTGAAGTTCATCCAACCTATTCAAAACTTTTGGCTTTGAGAAAACTAGTGAAGGGCCATTTTGGGTGAGTGGTTTGGGACTACATGGAAGAAATCATCAAATTACTGAAAATACCTGCCCACAAGTACTTAAAATAATAGAAAAGTAATTTTTGTTGTAGCTTTTTCAGCAGTTCTCCCTCTGGGACAAAGTGGAAATGGGAAAAAGGAGTAATGCAGAAATTAAGAAAGACAAATTATGGATTGTGTCCAACAGAGTCCAATAACAATTCTGCTGTTTAGACCAAAGTCTGGATCAGGCAGTTTTGGTACTGTAGTCTTCAGAACATTCGGCAGCTTTACAGTGGTCTGAACTAGATAGATATGCAATTCCCTTCTTTATCCACTTGCCACCAAGCTGACAGTTTTTTTTACGCTAGTGATAGAATATGCACGTCCTGTAGCATGATGGCCTTCCTAAACAAGAAGTGTCATACAAAGATTATTTTATTTATTTTTCTAATTGCAATCTTAAAACAAAAAACAAAAAACCAAAAACCAACAAAACCCACAAAACCCACACCCAAACCCAAAACAGCCTAAAGCTTTTGAGCTAGGGAATTAGATGGTAACAGTATTCTGTGGAAAAACAGAATAATGAAAATATTTGACATTTGCATGCTTTTTGCTCTATGACACTCTACAATATATGCTTGTACTTATCAAAAGTTCCACTGAAGTGCACTGCTTCTGGTCCATGGATAACCCTTGTCCTCAGAGGACCACCAGCACAGATGTCTGTGCTCTTCTTTGCAGTAACATTTGGTGCAAAGCAAGGCTTGCAAGGACCTGACCAAAGCTCCTGCTAATCTCACTAGCTGTAGATCACAGCCTTTTCAGGGGGCTGCTCCCCAAGAACTGAAAGATAAGGGATTTGTTCATTTTCAGCTTCAACGTTTATAGTTTGTGTATATATGTATATATGTATTTATGATCCAGCCAAAATCCATCCTTGCAGGTATTCAGTTTTCTTTTCCCTGTCTATTTGAACCTATCTTTTAGCATCTTCCAGACACTTGAAGAAGCCCTGGTGCAGCTGGTTGCCCTGGCACCTTGCAACAGCACAAAAGTGGTTGTGTTTTTTTCAGCCACCAAATAAACTTCTATACTTGAAAATGGCTTTCCCTTTTTTTTTTTTTTTTTATTTTTCTTTTTTGAAACCCAAGTTTGTCATTTCTATTTGTTCAGGGAAGCATTTATATTCCTCCAGCAGATACACCCTAGAAATGCTTTGCACACTGAGTATTCACAGACAAACCTTGCTTCAGGAAAGCTTTTGTGCTGACAGTTAATGAAGCGCCAGCACTGAAGGTATGAAGATGCTGTCATGTAAGCCTGTTCATAGCACTATCTGAGTTCATATTCACCTCACATACATGCTGTTTCAAAAGAAGCCTGCTCAAACAGAGTAACCAGAGGAGGAAAGCAGAAGCTCTCACACTCCATCAGCCTGCAGCCAGCTGTGGCAATGCACCCTGGGCACAGCTGGGGTACAGACAGCCATGGCCATCCTAGCTGAGTCCTTCATTCCTACCTCACATCAGCCTTTGCAATCAGCATCACATGTTCAATACAGAGCAGAGGAGTGGACTGGGATCTTTCCTACAAGGGCTCAGTGTAAAGGGAGCTGTAGGCAACAGAGCCACTGGCCTCGTGTTGTGTTGCTGCCTTAATGACACATGCACCTCAGGTCAAAGGGATAGTACCAATGACAGTGAGAAACAGATGTAGACTTAGGAGGGACCCATTCATATTATGGAATACTTTAGTACGTTTGTTCCCTGGTAAGTTACACTAATAGCTGATGCCATTACAAATATGTAAGTTCAAGATGTTACAAATCAGTTAAAGAACACACTTCTCAGCCCTATCTGTTTCCTTCCTTAGACCTATCCCATAAAGCTTGGCGCTATAATACAACTGCCTTGATCACTGCTAGAGCATATGGAAAAAAATTTAACTCAGTTTCATGCAGGGGGTCAAGATCAAGACATAATCTGGCAAGTCTCTCTGGTCATTTTAAAGCCTTCCCATACACAATCACCCTCCTACTCTAGATGGAAATCTTGGGGGCAATAGACAGTTGCTTCTGTCTTGTTCTTAGGTGTGAAAATCAGTAGGGGAATGTGCCAGGCATAGACCATACCATCCCAGAGCAATAAGTTTCAACTTGCAAAGGAGACTCTAGTTGGGCAATGACAGATTCCTTCCTCTCATTAGAGACAAGTTCCTCAGCATCAGGAGCCTTCCCTGGAATGTGTCTTTGATATCCAAGGTCATTCTAATGATGGAAAAAGGAGATCTTGATGGTCTAAAGCAAAAGCCTGCAAAGCAGCTTTCTCAGACTGCACAAGTGACTTGTGAAGGAATGAGCAGCCGACTGTTGGAGCCCTTGTGAAGCTGTGAGCTGTGTTCTTAGAGTGCATGCAGAGGTCAGCTCCTGGGGCAAAACACAAAGGGCCAGATAAGAAATCACCCACATCAGCTGCCATTTCAAAACTGGTATCCGTGCAAACCAGTGTTTTCCACAAAACAGCCAAAAAGAAAGGAGAAACTTTTGTGGCCCTTTCCAGTGGTAAGGATGCATTGGGTAATGACAGAAGGGGAGGAAGCAGATGCAGTTCCCGGGCTTTGTGGTACAGCACCTTCCTACAGTCTCTAAGGGACAGCGATATAAACACAACAAATGAGAAAAAATACAGAAAAAGGGTAAAAATAATAATTTTGATTCACTCAACCTTGTCACCTATGAATGAGAGGAACATGGAAACTCAAAGAATAACCCTAAAAATGTTTTTTATTAATTTGTCTGTCCCCCTGCATTCAAAGACCATAAGCAACTCAGAGTCACCAGGTACAGCTATGACAAAAAGCAAGGGATAGGAGGGAGGATTAGTCTTGGTCTTGAAGTAGAACATCATCCCTACAGAAAAAGATTACAATAATCAAGGTTTTGTAGTAAACATTGTTGAACTGACTCTTGGAAACTTAGCTACTTTTATTTTCAAGGCCAAGGAATACAGTTCAGCTGAATTTAGAAAAATTATCTGTACTTATTTGCATGTAAGTGCCTAATTAATTGCCTATTACAAAAGTTTTACACTTACTTCTAACACAGGAAAGTTTTGTTTTCTATTGGCAATGGCTGAACTTCAGACTAGACAACCTAAACATCTGAGGGCAAATCTAAGTTTGGAAATGTTCCCCTCATCTCCTGGGATGTCTTGGTCAAAAGAAGAAAATACCAGATCTCCCACCTTCTGTATTAGCTGATCCCTTTTTACTGAGTGAAGCGTTTTGCTGCTGAAAACAAAAAGCCACATTAAATGTATGTATAAGCACAAAGTGGAAACTTAAACAGATGCATGTTCATTTATATGTTACCTTCTTATAGTCAGCACTAGCCCCAAGCTGCCAGCAATGCCCTTTAAAAACAATCGATCAGACTGTTGTGTGAAGATAGGTGTGGAGATCTTCCTCCAAAATACTTCTTCATAAAGATGTCTTGATGGAGAGATGAGTTAAGTGTGTGTTTGTGTGTACATGTGTCTGCACACGTGATTTCAGACTGGAGGAAGGGGGGAACGTTCTGTTGCACTGGGAAATTTCTGTGTCCCAGATTATTGCAAATGGGGTGAAAAATGATAAAAATTAGTATGATGCCTGGTCCTATTTCTCAATTCCTCATGGAGCCTGGAGGCACAAACTGTTCAGCAGCTGGGTTGGGAAAGAAAATTTCCCCTCCATGAAACATTATAACACAGTTGAGCACATTTACGGTTGCACAAAACTTTTCATGGCATCAGCTATTTTCTTTTGGGAAAGACAAAATACTTGAAAGCACAGCCCTGTTCTGTTGCTGTAATTTTCTAAAGAAATTTTCTCTTTTGCCCAAAAGATTAGCCAGTCATGAATATGCATGCATATGCAGGCACTGGGCAAGCCAGGAGAATGGAGTGTTTTTCCCGGGGAGCCTGCCTGCAGGATGTTCTGGAGGGTCTGGCCACTTCCAGCGCCCATCAGTTTAGCCTCCCACTGGGTCTCAGCACAAACTAATGGCCTGTCGGAGGTGATCTGAACAAATGTACCTACCCACAGTGCAGAAGGGCATTGCCCTAAAGAATCAGTTTTAACAGCTTTACATTTCTCCTTACCCTCTGTCAGGAAAATCACAATGAGACAGACGGATAAAAAGAGACAAAATGCAGGAAGCCTTTTATGTTTTAATATCTGGAGACTAGAAGTGAGGACTGGTTTGGTTTTTTGTTTGGTTTTTTGTTGTTGTTGTTGTTTTTCTTTTTTTAATATTGCTGTCATTTCTTTATTACTTCTGAAATTATGTTTCCTATGTTGGATGTGGTAAAGAAATACATTTATTTGTCTTTCACTTTTCCTTATGTTGAACTCAGTGTGACTTCAGGGATGCTGCATAACAAGAAGGTAGTCCTCTGCCAGGTCTGTGTTGACTCTATAAGCAGGAGGACCATAAATGCCTCAGCTCTTTGCATGTTCTCTACAGAATCAAAAGAATAACCAAGAGCATTTATATAGTGTGAGTCAGGAAAGAGCACGTATCATGGGGGTCAGAAGAAGAAGCCCCTTTCCAAGACAGTGTTAACTCTGGGGGGCTTTCTAGCATGCACCAAGATTTTAGGAAGCGTGTCTGAAGACTGAGTTTGTCTTGCTCTTCCTCATCTAAATGGGGCTTGGGTTGGGAGTCACTAGTTTGTATGATTTGCCTTTCTACCGCAGTATCATCCCAATTCAAAATCACTGATTCATGAAGCCACAACATACCATCCTGAAGCAGGGAGTGGCATGGAGGTTTTAGGATGGTGGGTTGGTGAGAAGATTTTCAGTAATTTTTGTTTACACAGTGCCTGATTTTGGCTACATGGCTCAAGATGCTAATTTCTAGAGTGCCAATAGAAGTTGCAGGTACTCAGGATTTCTCGAAAATAGGTCCCAATATGCCTCGTCATATTTTCTCAAATTTTAGAAGCTGGTTTTGAGCCTACATTTTTAGCAGCTTCTTGAACTGGGTCCATTTTCTGCCATCAACATCTTAACATCTTAACTCTTGTTCTATCTTATCACCAAAGTTGTTTATGTAGAAATAAAGTCCAGAGGCCATGTTCTGAGATTTCTAGTTCTAAAATGAGCCAATCCATTGACGTCAGTTGGTCAATGGAAATTTTATCTGCATCTGCACATAGGCAAGACAACAGACACCCTTACCTAGCCTACAGGATATTACAAGACTGTCCTGTTCTATTCGTTTATGTTCAGCATGTTTTTTTTTCTCCAAGTGGAATCCACACAATCAGAAAAAGTGCAGCCAATATCCTCCCAGGAATAAGCAAGCCTGAGATACCAGGAAAAGAGTTAGTCTTATTTTCTTCGGAAGGAATGCTTCAAGATACGAACTGATAGATATCATCTTCCTGTCTGCAATCAACTGTCATGTCCATTACCAGCATCTGTGTGGGTAGAGAAAAGTATTGGAAAAGTCAGAAGGTTAAAAACGCAGCAAAACAGACAACTTAGCCTGCTGGACAAGCTGGGCAAGTGACCGCTTGTAGAACTTTGTCTACCCTTGAGAAAAGACAGGCTCTACCTAGAAATGAACCATTTTGGTGAGCACAAGGGTCAAGCGTCCAGGTTGCCTTTCCATCTTGCAATGGTACTGGGAGTGAACCAGCATCCTGCTTTTTTTTTGCTAGGTATGACATTGTAACTTAGAGGAGTAAGGGTCTGAGGTCACGGTGCTCGACTTCTCACACATTGTATGACTTTCATGTATGCCAACCCTTCAATTCCCAATTCTTAGTCTTGAAAGGTATTTTGCATACTACGTGGAAATGGGTAGATGGCTGCTCTGGGCTTTGAAAGATGTTTGGGCGGTTGAATTAACCTGGATTTCAGCAGTGTAGATCCACTGAAGACATAATTTTTTGATAGTATGTAGGGAAGAGAATGAGGATGTCAGAATCAAAGCCAAGACCTAACAATTCAAGCTCTCTGTTCAAGAGGTCTCTTTTTAAAAAATCTTTTTCAGTTACAAAGATCATTATAGATATAGTTATGGCTCAGATTTCGGAGCTTACCAGACTCATGCAAGTGGGATCCTGTCCTTTGAGGTCTGTCTTTGATTTGAGTGCTGTCTAAGCACCCGAATTTAGACTACATTTTTGAAACATCTAACCTCCAGCCACAGTATCCTTAGTAATGATCTTCCTCTGTAATGTTTTTGACACTATTATTTAAACTGTACTGTGAAACTGATGTGTAAGAAATACTGAAAACATTTTCTAGCATTGATGGTTTAGCCTTTCTTCCAAACAAGCAGCTTCATAGATACTAAAAGCAGGCTTCATCAAAATAGATGTGACTTAACAGTGTAAACATCTAAGTTTCTATTCATTGACTAAGCAGTTTTTAGTCACTAGTGAGTTACTTGATGTAATTTGGAGTATGTTTTCATAGTAAAATACACTCTTACATCTGATCCAGTGAATCACATCTCAGATACAATTGACTTTACTGACTAGATCTCCACCGAATTTCAGAGGAGCTTGGAGACTTCCCCCATATACCTTGTCGACACCTAAAATTAGCAGATATAAATCCTACCTTAGGTACTCACTTTCATCAAAACACCAAAGAAAGGACACTTTCTAGATAAATCTTTTGTTATACTCAAGGGTAAAGCTTGTCATTTGGATTCTTGTTAGAAATAGCTGAAATGTAAATTTCCATCATTCCTTGCACTCGGGTACACTTAACTGAGTCCCAACACCATTGCATCCCACACTTCCCTCTTGCCTCCTCTACACATTGTTAGTTGCAGCTTTATGAGGAAAGACAGTCCTTCCCCAAAGAGGTATGTTTCAGCACTAAAAATTCAGCTGGGATTAACATAAGTTCTTCAGAGTTTCTCAGAGATGCTCATGCAATGCTGGTTCTTTTTCTTCTTTTCCTTTTTTAAAGAAGTTGGCACTGCTTTATCTCGCATACCCACAAGAAGGAAAGCAAGGGAAAAAGCTCCCAAACACTGCGATGAGTTCCCCTCTTCAAAGAATACCAGTGTCAACATCACACTTTGATCCTCACAGCCAGCCAGAAATGTTTCAGAAATATCTCTTTATTCAAATATTTAAGAACATACAGAGAAGATGCACGGCAGGTGACATAATTTAGAGGTTGTACAACTCAGTTCCATAATAAAACACACTGCTCTCCTTTCGCTTAGCTGCACCAGATTCTTCCCTCATTGCGGAGCCAAAGGACCTTTCACCCTGGTATAGATTTGGGATAACCCTGCCAAACCCAACAGAATTAAAAGTCTGTGAAATAGAGTAAATCACAGCCACAGCAACTCATTTAATTTTAGCAGAGCTACTCCAGGTTCCCAGCAGTCTAACTAATTGCTTGGCCTTGTTCTGCTTTCCCTAAAGACAGAAGCATCCATTTTTTTTCCTATCAAATATTAACAGGAGCCTATGTATCACTTGTCAGAAGATGCTTAACAAACTGAGCATCCTTCAGCATCTCCTCTGCAGCCTAACCCCAACTGCAGGCTCTAGGCTTTGTCTCTGCCCTAACCATAATCCTGACTCAAGGCTTTGACTGAATCTTAGCCCAAGATCCTCAGCCATGGCCAGGTGGAAAGGTTTTCATGGGAGACTTCTCTGTGCAGCCTACTTCTTCCTTTGGCAGCCCCCTGCAGCCCCACGCCAACTTAATTAAGCTGGTTTTTATTCAGGAAGGAACTAAAAAGTATACGGTGAGCAAAACAACAGAAACAGAAAAATGCACCCAAGAGTAAGGTGACCAAAGTAAAACACAGACAAATAGCAGCAAATGTGAGTAGTAGCTGAGAAGGGTAACTGTAAGGCTAACAGCAGTGAGGCAGTGTCCTAACAGCTGTGCTCCGTTTATTTTTCAGCCTATTTATCTTTTAATAGGTGACATTCCCTGTCATGCCCTTCAAACCTCACAAGTTTATTGCTGTTTGCACAGTGTAGCTTCCATCCCCAAAGGCTATATGCCTGACAGGGGAGGAAATGTATGTAAATAAGATTTTCTTTGTGTTCCCCCTAGCAGGCGGCTGCACATCTTCCATTCTGAAATCTGACAGTTATGAAAACTTGCCAGATACACTGGTGGGATTTGGGGCCAAAACGGTAGCAGTGTAGTGGAGGACACTGAGACACAAGTTTGACTGCAAAATCATTTGAGTTGTGGCTAGACAGTTCAGGGCTCAGGCTGTGTGCAGGCTGGGTACAAATCCTGGACTCCTGGGAGAAAAGGTAGCTTGTAAAGTGATTTGGTGCCCTCTAATGGCAAGGATGCTTGTTACTAAAATCGTTACCAAAATGTGTTACAAACACACTTCAACCCCAAAACGGTCACTGTCCTTACTAGCAAGCTCAGTTCAACTGGCATAGTCCCATTTTCAAGCATTAGTTTAGTTCTCTCGCTTGACTGATAGGACCCCTCTCCCACTGGCTAATTTGTATCTCCGTTTATCACCTGGGTTTTGTAGAGGCTGAAGCATCTCAGGAATTTGTATAATTGAGAGCCTACTAAGCTTTAAGCACGCTGTGAGGCTGTGAGGACACTGCTACCCTGTCAACAGCACAGAATTGTTTCCATACAAGAAACAATTAAACAGTCAAAGATGCACAGAATCATGGAAGATGGGGAGAGAATAGTTGAGAGGGACTGTCTGCTGGTTTTCACAGCACAAGAAATAGGGGCACAAAATTCTTTTAAGCCACAGGTTTAAAACTAGAAAGTCATCCTTTTTCTCACACTCCTACACCCCCCATTAAATGATGAAATTAATTGCTGCAGGATATTTTGGGTTAAAGATGAGCTGGACCTATGCCTGAAGGATGGATCCATCACGATTTATGGAAAGATTATAGACCTTGAGTTCAGGGATTTCCTATCACCCACAGCTAGAAGCCAGGAGGACAAAGAGAGGAGTTGTTCATGGCAGCAAGGAAAAGGAAAGGTACCCAGGTATTTGATTTAGAGACATACAGCTCTGCAGATATTGCAACACCGTCTGCCTTAGTACTGCTGAATATGAGAAAAACAGCATGTGAGGGAGTGACCTCTGTCCAGTGGTGACACAGGGGAACAGGTTATCCAGAGCAGCTGTGGATGTCCTATCCCTGGCAGTGTTCAAGGCCAGGCTGGATGGGGCTCTGAGCAACCTGGTCTGGTGGGAGGTGTCCCTGCCCATGGCAAGGGGGTGGAACTAGATGATCTTTAAGGTCCCTTCCAACCCAAACCATTCTACCATTTTTTCTATGCCTTTTTCTATAAAAGACACTTCTAAACCTGAGGTTTTTCTCACTTTGGAGTTGATCACATGCTCCAGCCATGTCTCTTGCTGTGGTGCTATGTGCAGAGCCATGGACAGAAAGCTCTGTGAAGTGCAGCGTGGCTTCCACCCTCTTGCCTCTTCATCAGTTAATGTGTTTCCCTGACTGAGCCCTTTAGAAGGATGCTCTGTCAGGACTCTCAGTCTCATTTTGGATAAACTAAAGAAACAGAGCTCTTCAAATCTACCAAGTATCATTCTTCATCTTTTGAATAGCCTTTATGGTTCCTTACTACCTTGTCTCACTTAACACTCTTTTTAAAACCCTGATAACTGAAATGAATGCAGGATCCCTGTAGCATTACGAAAGGTGCCAGAGGCAAAATGCTTCTACTCCTACACTAGTTATTTTTATACTAGACTATTACACCAGGACTTCATGCCTGATTTCTTGCCCAATACCCCCTCCTTCTTCCCCATTTTTTTCCTCAGAGTGCCTGTTGTGGAGAATGTGGTCCCTGTTTGTTAACTCTGACCCAAACACCCTGCTCACAACTCTGTGAAAGTCAGTTAGTGCACAGTAGCTTCACCAGGTCCATAACTTCCCAAAAATTCAATATACAGGTTGGAAAGTATCCCAAAAAATAAATTGATTTTGGATAGTCTGAGTCTTGGTATACTTCCATGGGATTTACACTTAACCTCTGACCCAGCTGAAGGCTATGGAGCAGGGGTCCTCAAACTAGGGCCCGCAGGCCAGATACGGCCCCCCAGGGTCCTCAATCCGGCCCCCAGTATTTACAGACCCCCCCCGCCCCCCCCCTCCCCCTGCCAGGGGTTGGGGGGGGAAACCAAGCAGCCGCAGATGACTGCCTGCCACTTCATCTGTGCGCCGGCCCCCTGGTTAAAAAGTTTGAGGACCCCTGCTATGGAGGGACTATACACAAAAACAGTGCTTTAGTTCCTGTCCCATGTAATTTACATCCAAAATTAATGCCTGGTATCTGCAGGCACCACAAATTACAATTCAGAGAGCCACAGTGAAGTTCTTGGTGTCCTGAAGGAGCATCCTCCTCAGAGAGTCACTTAGAGGAAAACACAGCTGAGGTGGTATTGCCCTTCAAAGAGTTTTCTGTTCATGTCTGAGCACTTTTATTGCATTGTACCACTGCTGCAGAGAGAAAGAGATCTTAAGCTACTAGAGCAAAGAAAAGCTTCATTATGTCTCCACACCCTTAGGCATGTGAAAACCAAGTGCTTCAGCACCTTCCAGGATTAGACTGATAAAGATGAGAGGAAAATACATTCTGGAGCAATGAACCATTAAACGACCAGATTAATAATTTAAACAGAGGCATTTCTTGGTGTGGTTGAATATATTCCTGGAGCATGGTTACTTATCTCCTCTTTGCTGTTATACACCTGCAGAAGTGGTTAGTGTTTCAGGAGGCAAAAGTCCCTGCATGGCTCTGCTGCATGTCAGAGTGCGTCTCTGCTTAGAGACTCTTATACACCACGTAGTCTGAAATATAGCAACAGCTGCCTTACCCTGCTTCGCAGCTACGTCTGGATCCGTCATGTATAAGTGCCTTACCAAAGTATTTTACCAAGCTTCACATTCAGGGTTCATTGTAACTCCCAATAAAGAAGGGGTTGGGTTTGTGAGAAGAAGGGGAAGAATAAGACAAGGATCCAACAGCCTTCATTTTGCACAGACAGTTAAGGCCCAGAGCAGTCCCTCAAAATCAAGAGGAGTTTGGTACCTCTGCAGTTACTAATCATGAGAGACAACTGGCAGAAGTGAATATTGCAGAAGTTACTGTAAAGACTTTCCCTTCTGGAAAGTCCTACAGATCTGAGTAGGGGTGAAACCAATCATATGGCAAAAGCAGAATAAGGAATGAGATTCCTCCCGTTATGCAAATGAAAAGAAACAGGGCACAGCCTTGTGCACAGTGACCCCAGTGCTGTTTCAGAAAAGGATGTTTAAGGTCCTGCTTCCCATCCAGTCCTAAATGAAAGGGGCAACATCTTCAACCTCTCCTAGGTACCTCGCTGGAACATCTCTTCTACGCAAAAACTCCTCAAAATGAAGTAGAAACTCTACAGGAAAGCCAGAACAAATGTCACCCTTTGCTACACTCTGCAGCACTTTCCTCTAAAGCATCTATGTAAAAAATATTTTCTGAAGAAGACAATTTCTGTCTTGAGAAAAATGCCCCATGCTATTCCCGGGACATCCTTGTTACACTACTCTCAGTATGTGTCATGTCTCAGCCATACCAGAATCTACAACAGGTACATCCAGACAGGTTAAAATACTGAAATACTGCTTCATCTGATGGTGCATGAGTGCCTCCTCCGGTGCCTGGCTTTACTTCAGACCTGGAACAAGAATTTGGACCTGGAACAAGAGCTTGGACAAATCACAGATTTCCTGTGTCAGTGTTCACAGACATGTCTGTTATGTGCTCACATTGCAGCAGTGTTGGCGGCCAAGTGCTGTAAATTCTTCTGTTACCACAATAACTGCTCATCTCCCAAGTTTTGACACGTCAGCGCAAGTTGCTCCCAACTATTCACTGGCAGCTTATTTTCCGGGCAATGACCACATGGTGGTGATGTATCACCATGAGTTCGACGTTCAGGACTGACTCCCAGGAACCCAGTACTTGGTTAAAGGACCTGGAAATTTACAGCACAACACATTTACAAGGATGCTTGTAGAGTGAGCCTTCTAAGCGCACTTTACCTCAGAATTTATACTGGCTGCTTAGCTGCTTTGCTTATGGGGTTGTGTGGCTTTCCAGTCAAAAATATCCTACAGTCTTTCTAACAACAGATGTATCTCTCAGCAGGTATATCCAAATGCAGAAGTATTTGGAGTTACACACAGAGAATTCAATTTATTTGTCCATCTGATTCATCTCCCAACCTGTTGTGTGTGTTTGTTGTGTTTTTTTTAAATAAACCTTTGGTACTCTACCCACTTCGCAGGAAAAAAAAGTTTCTGAGAACTCCTTTAGAGTCAGGCAATGTTTAATGCTCATTCTGTCGAATTTCTTCTGAAAAGCCTTCCTCCATAAAGTTTTTCAGCCATTCTTCACCAAAGGCAGGTGCTAAAAAGAATGTGTACTGCATTGTCATTGTGCTTTTCAGCCCATTCACAATATAGGCCTTAAATTAGCTACTGTATGTCCTTGACTGAATGCAGATGGTGACAGCCTGATCTAATACCCAGTGAAGTCAATGGGAGCCTTTCAGTTTTCCCTCGTTTGGCCCCAAATCAAGTTCAAAGTTGTCTGGTTCAGGAACCAGATCTTCTGTGTTTGTACAAAGATGATTATTCTCCAATATAGATGTAGGTTACAAAAAAATCCATTACGACATTGTGCACAAAAGGAGCTGTATGTAACAAAGACAGCATGTCTCAAACCAACAGAGAGATTAGCTCCAGTTTAATTGGTTTGAAACAAGGGCAGATCATCAACAGGGACAGGAGAACTGGTTTGGACTTAATGAGAAATGCGTCATTTCCCACTCACAAACTTTTACTGTAAGCTCACCCTGAACTTTTAGAGACAAAACTATTTTAATTATCTTTTTCCTTGCATTGTTGTGGGTCTTTCTGCTTTTGTTTTGTCAAGGACCAAGAAATACACGCCACCACAGAAAGAAGGTTCTTTCTGCAAAGGGAGTGACTACATAGAGGAAATAAAAGAAATGCCATGAAATATTGTATTCATGGATATTTTCTAGACCAAATGCACACAGGCTCTGACAGTTCAGGCAGGTCACTAAACGTTTTACCTTCTGACTGGAAAATCCTTCTGTGTTTTGCTGATGTAGTGTGCTTGCTATCACAACCCTCTTTTGGTGTAGGCAAGTCTCAGCATGCCTTCTTAAAATCTTTGGAATTGGAGAATATATTAATCCACATCCACCTATTTCAAATACTTATTAGACACTTGAAGTGCCCATGCAGCTGCTGCTCACGCAGGAAGAACAGAACTCCCCAGACATCCGCCTTTTTTTTGCTGCTGAACATTTGTGGATCCACCCAAGTCCTCACAATACAAAGGAGATGGGTGTCTGCTTCCTCTGACTGTCCTGACTTTGGGGCCAGCCCCATTAGTGTTTTCAGAAAACACTTAGTGAATCAGGCCTGTCTGGAAGGCTGACATGCAGGACTTTCTGCCCTGCAGCTGGAGCTTTATGAGTTAGAGCTCTTACTGAGATCTGGGATCTTCTCTGTTTGCTTTGGATCAGTTATTGAATCAAAATCTTAACATTATAGAATCACAGAATGGTTTGGGTTGGAAGGGACATTTAAAGGTCATCCAGTCCAACCCACTGCAGTGAGCAGGGACATCTTCAACTCGACCAGGCTGCTCAGAGCCCTGTCCAACCCGACCTTGAGTGTTTCCAGGGATGGGCCATCTATAACCTCCCTGGGTAACTTGTTCTGGTGTTTCACCACCCTCACTGTAAAAAATCTCTTCCTTAGAGCTGGTCTAAATATACCCGCTTTTACTTTAAAACATTAGCCCTCCTCCTATCGGAACAGGCCCTGCTAAAAAGTCTGTTCCCATCTTTCTTACAAGCCCCCTTTTAAGTTCTTAAAGGCTTAAGACTAAGGTGTCCCCAGAGCATTCTCTTTCTCTCCAGGCTGAGCAACCCAAACTCTCTCAGGCTTTCCTTATAGGAGAGGTGACCCAGCCCTCTACTCATCTTTGTGCCCCTCCTCTGGACTCACTCCAACAGGTTCAGGTCTTTATTAAGGCAGAGGCCCTATAGCTGGATGCAGTACTCCAGGTGGCATCTCATGAGACCGGAGTAGAGGGGCAAAACCACCTCCCTCGACCAGCTGGCCACGCTTCCTTTGATGCAGGCCAGGACACGTTGGCTTTCTGGGCTGCAGGTGCACGTTGTCTGGCTCATGTCCAGCTTTTCATTCACCAATACCTCCAAGCTCTTCTCCACAGGGTTGCTCTTAATCTCTTCATCCCTTGGCCTATGTTCATACTGGAGGTTGCCCCAACCCAGGTGCAGGACATTGCACTTGGCCTTGTTGAACCTCATGAGGCTCACATGGGCCCGCTTCTTGAGCTTATCCAGGTCCACCTCTAGATGGCCTCCCATCCATCAGGTGTGTCAACCACACCACTCAGCTTGGTGCTGTCTGCAGGCTTGCTGAGGGTGCACTTGATCCCACTATCCATGTCATTGATGAAGATACTGAACATTACTGGTCCCAATACTGCTCCCTGAGAGACACCACTGGTCACTGATCTCCACTTGAACATTGAGCTGTTGACCACTACCCTCTGGATGCAACCATCCAACCAGTTCCCCACCCACCAAATAGTCCATCCACCAAATCCATACCTCTCCAATTTAGAGAGAAGGATGTCATGGGGGACCGTGTCAAAGGCCTTACGGAAGTCCAGACAGATGCTGAACCTAGCCAATACAGCATTTTGAGGAGCTTTTCCCTGTTGAAACTGTTTTTTGCATAAATTACCTGAATATCCAGAAAAAGTACTAGAAGCATCCCTATAGCCTGTGGTTATTGTTTTCAGCTGAGAAAGCAAAGGACAAAGCTTAGATCTGCATTTCCCCCAAATCCATGGCAACTAAAGCAAGTGGGTTATTGGTATGGTTGGAGAGGAAGTATCACTTTGAAAATAGCAATAGATGCCTGATTCAGGTCTATCAAGGGTTCTAGAAGCTGGATGCTGCAAAACGGCTCAATTGTCTCTCAGTCCCTCAGCTTAGACAGAAAATATAACCTGTAAGTAGAATACAGCAGAAACGAGACTAGCCATACCTCTATCTAAATTTTCTTTTCCTAATATTCTGAAAACTGCCAGTCTTTCTAGAGTTTTGACATTAAGTTCAAATAAAAGCACTAGCTGTACTTAGAAGATAACAGGTGTTTGACCCTCTTCCTGCAGATACTCTGTCCTCTCAGTGTTCTAGAGTTGACCCTTCTCTAGGCATAATGTGACCACTGCAATGTTCAGAACATAAACTTCTCCCAGTGCTTGTACTACCCAGCCTAATAAAATAAACAGGGGTAATACCTGCAATGAATCCTCTCCTGACCATCCCATAATGCCTTACTGACAACGATTACCTCAGAGACACAAAGATATTCTCTTGGCTTTTCTGCTAATGACAGGACAATGTTTTACCTGGAATTACACAAGAAGACAAGCTGGGATAAGACACATATTCCTCTGCTTAGTATCATTCAAGAGCACAAGCTTTTAACAGCGTTAACCAAAGCAGAGAGCTTAGAGGTCCTTACGTGCCTAGCACCAATCAGCACATCCTTGCCTCCACCTCTGCACCTGGCATCACGGACTGTCCTCCAGTAGCATGCCCATCCAGGAAGCACATGTTGCATCTGCTGCTTGTCCTTGCTTCTTCGGCTTGGGTAGACTGAAGCACCCCTTCTCTACCTCTAATTTCCTCTTGGCCCTCAACTGATCCGCTGGTATCTGACCAAAGGAAATCTCTTGGGGTGTATTTTGCTGCTTTCAGTTATCACTGCCTATTGCGCTTATCGGGAACTGGATACCAAAGGTTCAGTGATCCCTTAACAGTGTGGGTGGAGGGAAGAAGTGGAACCAGGCAAAGCTGTGCTTTGATCCTGAAGGAGCCAAGGACAATTACGTGAAATCGCTTGACCCTTTGTGCCAGAGGCAACCCAGCTTGGAAACTGAGCAAAAAGAGCAATTTCACTGCAGATCAAATGTAGCGTGTGAGCTGGGCTCTCCTGGGCCAGTGAGTTACAGTGGCTAAACCAGCTCAGCTGAGCACAGGGTCTGATTAAAACCTGGGTATGGTGGTAGTATTAACAAAATGAGCTCTTTACAACGACACTTCGCAGAACCTAGGCTCAGAAACAGTGCTCTGTATGGGCAAAGCTAATCTTTTCAATACTGGGGCCTCTTTGCTGGGCACCTCCAGAGATCTTAGTGAGAAAGGTAAACTACTGCTTAACCATCAGACCTTGCCCTGGAGTAACATCATGCCAGCTCTCTCTTTCATTCTGCCGTAGGAAGTATCCCAGACTTGGGAGTGCGGATGTGCTAATGTGGACGAGCATTCATGGGGCTTTTCACATAGCCAACAGGAGCTTCCCTCTCACCTCTAGGTCCAGCATGACCATAAAAAAATGCAGCAGCTAAAAATGACTATTTAATCCCCAGTGTGCTTTATGCTGTCATGTGGCCCTGAGCATTTTCCTCAGAACTTCAGCATCTCTGTTAAGAAGTAGTCGTAAGCCACTATATCTGCTCCAGAGAAGTTCTGAGGTGCATACATAGCAGCCTGCTCTGATTGCAACCCATTTGAGATCTTCTTGGCCTAAACAGTGAAAACTGTCTCTCACCTTCCCTCAGTATCTTCCTCAGCATTGATAACAAGTCTTCATACCACTTACTTTCCATGGAAGAAACACACAGATCAGGGTTCATCTAACCAAACAGAGGTGTTTCCAGCGTATTCACTTCAATTAAAATTAGAGTCAGAGTCAAAGACAACTAGACCAAAGTGAATCTTTAGTGAATATACATAAATCAAAGCCCAAGTCTTGCGCGGGGCTTATCTGGCCTAACATTCAGTGTCTCTGATACAAGTGTCTGTATCTCTGGTAGCATTTGGTCCATGGGTGGTCAATGGACATTTAGCCAGTACAGTCAACAGATACTTTGATGGGATTCACCTAACCAAACATAGAATGTAGGCATGCACAGAGGTGAACTGTATTCTAAACACCACTCAGTCTGTGAAGCAACTGCAGGGTGGCTTGCTCAGCTGTAGATACCCCCATCCAGGCACTGTCAGGATACATGAGTGACAGAAACTCTTGAGACCCCGGACTGTACTGAGCTTTAGACTGCCGTACTCATTCCTTTATACAGCTGTCAGTCAGGAATGATTGTAGCATGTTTCAAACCACACGGGCATATTTACTGAACAAAGTTTCAGCAGTGTTGAATAAGCCTGTCCTGTGTGACCGCTATAGCATCACTCAGAGGGGAGCCTTTACAGCATCCAAGATGTAACATTTTTAATGAAAAATAGAAATGGACAGTGACCACACACAGCATCTGTGGAACTTCTCTCTTTTTGCTGTTGTGGTAACTTCTTTTGGACACTCTATCACATGTTAAATGTAGTATCGGGAGGCAAGAGATTGACTTCAGAGCCCTAACACAGCCCCAGCTGAGCATCATGCGCTGCTCTGCAGAGTCCCTGATTGCTCCCTGGGTGCTACTGAGTATAGGGGATGAGCTGAGCAGTCGGTGCTTTCCCTTTAACATCTTGCTGGAACAACTCCTGCACATCAAGCCATTAGACTGTCTAATAGGAGTAATAAAGGTGATATCAGGTACATTTATTTTAACTATACAATAAGGCACAATGTTATAACTGCAAAGTGCCAGCCTGGTTTTCCGCAGTACATAATATGTCTTGCATTTTTTACAGTAACCAGCAAGGCATAAACATGTCAGAGAAACTACCCAGATGCAGAAATATTCTTTGCAAAACCACATAAGGAAAGGCAGACACCATTCTTTAAAACCAAGCATGCACAATTAACAAGAAAAATATTGCCAATAAAAAGGGGAAAGATGGCCAGTGAGTATAATTAGATGGGATAGTTCAGGGTGTGGGTTTTGGCAGGAAAATGACAGCTAGGGGTAACAAAAGCACTTTCAAGAGAACCAGTGTTTGTAGCTGCAGCTTCACAGAACCTTGTTATGTGCAAATGGAACTTTACAGAGGCCTCTTGGCTGAAGCTCGTGGTGAGTGTGTTTCAGGGAAGAGTTGAGTGGGATCCCAGAATGGTCATAGATTTGGTTTTCTATGGGAAAGGATCTCTGTTATTATTTATCTCCAATGAAAGGTCAGACCAGAGGGTGTTTAGGTGCTGAGGTTTCAAAACTGGCATCTAAAATTTAGCTTGTCTAAATTCCCACTGTGCCAACTCAATGTCTAAATATTTCAGAGGATCTGGACCTAAGTGATTTGAAAAAGGACATAGGAAAGTAATATAGAGAGACAGGGAATACAACGCATATCATGGTGTCCGGTGTTTTGCATTACTCTTTACTCGTGCTCTGATCAGCTGGCACAGCTACCCACAGTCCTCATCTGATCCCTGTTTCACCAGAGACAGCCCCCTGGTCCTGACATGCCCAACCCCATGAAACCCCTCTGAGGAGGAGAACTTGAATTGCACCATTGGGAGCTAAGATGCAAATTCTTATGGCCATTTGGAAATGCTGTGGCAAAACAAGCACTGGACTGTGCCCCATGCCTTTGTTCAAAATCCTTTGTCACCAAACTGTTCATCACCTCGTCATATTTAGGAATAAAGATCATCTCTAATCTCTACATTGCCTCGTTAACAAACAGCTCAAACTCAGAGGGTTCAGCTCCAAAAAGCATCCATATGGAACATTCAATGAAATCCAAGGACTGTGTTGCAAACAGCTGGCAAATATACAGAACTGCAGGCAAGACTGCAAGCAATACAGCAGCGAGCACCACAAACTCAGTGTGGATAGTGTCTTTTATAATGTAAACGTCCTCTGTGCTTTGCAGCAAGAAGCTATAAATGTTTTATAACATTTTAATTGGAAGCACATAAAACTGAAATTATTTGAAAGAAAGAATCCATGAGTGCATAGTCAGTGTTGAAGAGACATAGAAACAGATTTGTGTCAAATACAATTTTAGAATATACATGGAATAGGTTGATCTGGAAAATCCTCAAATTGCACAAAATACGCCTCAAGGAGACCTCAAAGACTCATGTAGTCTGGTGGTCATGTCCCAGAGCAGGATTGAAGAAGCTCACAGGATTGTCTTAACCATTGTTTAAAGCCTCCAGTAAGAGTGTCCTGGGATTTTCTTAGGCAGAAAAAAAGCTCTTCTTCCATGGAGAAGCTCAAAAGCTCAAGGTCAAACTACAATACACCAAAAGGAAACTTAGTACGTGACGTACCTTCACCAAATCTCTTCCATCCCCATGCCTGACTTTTGTTGTCTCTACTCTGGGTTCAGAGTAGCCTTACTAAGCATTCATCAGCTGATGATCTAGCTTCACTGGTAGGCATACTTGGCCACAAGGCTTGCAGATCTTTTCAGCTGAGGACACCATAGTAAGAAAAGGACTTTCTGTCTAGAGAGGAATGTCTCTTGTCTGTAAACCTCAAAAAGCACAGTAACATTCAAAGCCAGTTTTCATCCCTGGAGGAAGCCTGTGGGGTCCCGTGGGGAGGGGCAGGACAGATTAGGTCAGTGACAGGGAAGCACATCCACTTTCAGAAGCCGAAGGAAACTTTGCTGTATATAGATGTCAGCTATCTGATACCTGTCACAACCTATCCTAAACAAAAAAAGGCATGCAGTGGTTACAAGGGCAGATTTTAAGCTAACTTGCATAGGATAGTCTGTGTTTTCTAATTTGAAAAATTAGTAATGATTATGTGTGTCAGAAAACAGAGCTGCCCTATAATTAACTACTCTTTTATTATACAAAGTGCCCTTCTATTTTATTGAAGTAATAAGGGACAACAAACGACTCCAGCAAACATGCTGTGCTCTATTCTGATTGCCAGGTTTAATTGACGGTCTGGTTCTTGCCCTACCCCAGGGGCGTGCAGCTGTGCTCTCTCCTGTACCGGGCTGGATGGCAAGTTTAACTCTAGCCTGCTTAGTAACTGGTTATCGATGAGTTTAATATGGAAGTTCTGCTAGTGACTTCCCAAACGATGTGTGGTTTGCTCTTCAAGCAATTGTGGTGGGTAAGAAGACACAAACTGTATTACCTGTATTATGGACAGGCACCTTTACTGTGGACATCTTTACAGAACATTTTGCTAAGCATTTTGATTGTAGGACCTCAGGAATACCAGAGTATGTGAAAATAAGAGTCACTGTACTGAGTCAGATCACTTCTAGCAGTTTCCTGCCTTTGCAAGTGGCCAAGAGGGTTCTGAGGAAAAAGTTTTAAACATGGAGGATGAACATACAGTGCTATGTCCCCGAACATTTTACTATCTGCCAACAGTTAGCAGGACAAAACTTTTGTGAGGCAGCAGTCTCACCTCTATGTTCAGCAGCCCTCAATGGATTTTTCTTCCATAAACTCCTCCTGTTTCCTTCTGAATCCGCATCATTAGATGCTGCTAATCAGCTCTTAGATAAGAGCTGCTAGTCAGCTCTTGAATCCACAAAACACCCACAACAACCTGTGGCTCAACCATCAACACCTGAAGAGCCATCTCTTTCTGCACACTTCAAACTTGTCATCTGCTCGCTTCATTCAATGCCCACTAATCCTTTTCTTGGAAGAGACAGGGAATAATAATTACGTATGTACCCACTTCTGGTCACTCATGGGTTTATAGACCCCTATCATATATCTCCTTAATAGTCCCTAAAGTCTCCTAATCTGCTTAATTGTTCCTTGCAGATAAGTTGTTCTATACCTTTATCATTCTTGTTACCTTTCTCTGATTCTTGCTCAGTCTTATTATATCCCCTTTGAGACACAAGGAGCAGAACTGTACACCAAGATGTGGTATTTATGTAGGGACATACTGTGCTAATTTTGGCTGGGATAAAGTTAATTTTCTCCATAGCAGCTGGTATAGGCTGTGGTTTGGATTTGTGCTGGAAACAGTGTTGATAACACAGGGATGTTTTCGCTACTGCTGAGCAGCGCTTACACAGCACCAAGGGCTTTTCTGCTTCTCACCCCACCCCACCAGAGAGCAGCTGGGGGGGCTCAAGGAGATGGGAGGGGACACAGCCGGGACAGCTGACCCCAGCTGGCCAAAGGGATATTCCATACCATAGGACGTCATGTTCAGCATATGAAGCTGGGGGAAGAAGGAAGGTGGCATGTTCAGAGCGATGGCGCTTGCCTGCCCAAGTAACCGTTACATGCGATGGAGCCCTGCTTTCCCGGGGGTGGCTGAGCACCTGCCTGCCCATGGGAAGCAGTGAATGAATTCCTTGTTTTCTTTGCTTGTGGCATGGCTTTTGCTTTGCCTATTAAACTGTCTGTATCTCAGCCTACAAGTTTCTCACTTTGGCTCTTCTGACTGTCTCCGCCATCCCACCACGGGACGAGTGAGCAAGCGGCTGCATAGGGCAGTTGCTGGCTGGGGTTAAACCACGACACATAGTCATCTACTCTGTTCATTATCCCTTTCCTAAAAACTCCTGGTTTTAGTTTATCCAAGTGTGTTGAACACTGAGATAATTTTTATGAGGATATTATCTATTATACCCTGAGATCTTGTTGCTGAGCGATAGAGTCATATCAGCTCATAATTTAATACAGAAAGCTCAGGACCATTTTTTACCCATGTATTATTTTTTCACACTGAATTTCATTTGCCATTTTATTGCCAGAGCAATCCCTTTTCCAGTTTTTCAGAGTTTGACTTTGTTTCTGTTATCTTAACTTTGTTGGCCTTTCTTTCCCAGATCGCTGATAAACACATTGAGCAGAATGGGTGATAGCACATCTTGTAGATCTCCACTGGTCATGTCCCTCTACTATGACAAATGATCATTTATTCCCATCTTGTGTTTCCTATCTTTTACCTAATCCTTTTTCAGAGAATTATGATGAAATTCTTGTGTCTATATGAGCATTTTTACAGATTATGTCAGCTAGAAGAGTTGATTTTCATCCCTAATTTCTACATAATATTACTTTTAAGTAAAGGCAAATCCAGCATTAGCTCTCAGAGGTTACTATCCAAATATCAGACGGTCTGGCAGATAGCATGTGAGCATTATCCTAAGATAAAGATCCTCGCCTTCCTCAATGCCATCCTCCTCTCCATCTCCTTCCTGTCTTTGGAGGAGTATCACAGAATAACTTAGGCTGGAAGGGACTTCAGGAGGCCACAGACCCTGCTCAAAGCAGGACTACTACTACTGTCAACATTTGATCAGCTTATTCAGGGGCTTGTCCGGCCAAGTTTTACATAGCTCTAAAGATGGAAACACTGGATATTGAACTGTATTATATATGAGAACTGGAGTCAGATTAATTGGACCATATATATTTGGGGTTTCTGTAACATAAGACACAGGTACATTTCCCTTTGGTTTTTGGGGGTACTGTACCTCTCCCATCTCACATTTGCTATTGTACTCGTGCTTTGATGCATACTAGGGTGATGTTGGTGGGATTTGGTTGCCCTAGGGCAGGGGTCCTCAAACTACGGCCCGTGGGCTGGATACGGTCCCCCAGGGTCCTCAATCCGGCCCCCAGTATTTACGGACCCCCCCGCTGGGGGTTGGGGGGGGAAACCAAGCAGCCGCAGATGGCTGCCTGCCACTGCATCCACGCACCAGCCCGCTGGTTAAAAAGTTTGAGGACCCCTGGCCTAGGGTATTCCTTTCAGCTTCCAACTCAGGCTTCTGAAAAACACAGGTGTCTTGTATATCCTGTATTATACTGGTCACCCGTGGGAGGATGTGTTCAATACCAAAAGGCATGCCAAATAGCACAGATGCTTATGTTTAGTCAGCTAAGTCATCTTAACTGAGCACAGTATTGCCCCCTCTCACCTTTCCGTTTGTTAAATTCACTCTAGGCAAAAATCATTTAGCTTTAGCTTTTCATCTGAAGTGAAGAGAAGACAATTCAGTCACACCTCTCTCCTTGCAACATTGCTACTATCAATAGATGCAGGCCAAAGATAAACTTCTTTCTCCCCCGGCGGAAGAGTATAGCTAGTCCACTGCAGCATACCCATGCATGTCACTCCCTTTTGCACCATAAAGCAAAGCGACATGGTTCCTAGGGCAGTGGGAGTCTAGTGCCTAGCTCAGGGAGAACTAAGATCCTGCTTGGCCTTTCCCTGTGCAGATGCATCATTCTCAACAGGCATCTCAAGCTCAAGTCTTACATATAAATAATGTTATAATAAAAGAAACTATGGGGAGTGCCTCCCTTTGCTTCTGGATTACCTTATTTACAAGCTACAAATGCAAAGGTAAATGGGAAACTCAAAGACCACAGAGCAAATTGCTAATATAAAGTGAGCTG
Organism: Falco biarmicus; assembly: GCF_023638135.1. Classification (NCBI taxonomy): domain Eukaryota; kingdom Metazoa; phylum Chordata; class Aves; order Falconiformes; family Falconidae; genus Falco; species Falco biarmicus. The sequence continues at coordinate 17,042,655 of NC_079290.1, forward strand.
TTGGGTCCAAAATATTTCTTCTGATTTTCTTCAGGAGTTAAAATTTTCATTGATATCTCCTGCACACATTGTAAGCACAGCAGGAGCGTCGCCTTTCTTTTTAATTATGACAATCCACCTGAAAGTCTGCTCTACTTTACGAAAATAAAACCTCACTTCAAATTATATGTTAAATGAAGACTGTGTACTGTGAAAAGTGTTGTATTGGCCTCTGAGCAACAGGGAAACAATTTTGCATCAAATGGATTTAATTAAATGGAAGTATGTGTTTACTAATGTGAGTTGATCTGTGAAAGAGTGAAAGAGGGAAGTGTGAGTTTTGTTTCACTTGGGTTATGCTAACAGAAACTAACTTAGAAATGTTGGTCCTTTGACTAACTTAACTAGCTAAACAGGGCACTCCTTCCCATTTCTCACAGATCAGACAATCCCTTTCAGAGAGTAGCTGAATTGCCTCTTAAAACCATTGTTCTGTCCTCTTCCTATATGCATAGAACACTTCTATTTTCCAACATTAATTTATTCACAACCAGCCTTTGCCTGTTGTTTTCAAGACAGGGTTGTCATGAAGGCGAAACAGCATCTGTCCCCCTCCTGATGTTTGCCTTCATGCTGCATGTATGGACAGAAACTGTATCCTGTCAGCCTTCATGGTGCCTACAGAGCACACTGAGCTTTCTATGTCCGCAGACCTTTTCTGACCCTTCCCAGGCTGCATTCACCTTTTTTGACCATGGGTGACTGGCTCTTCTATCAGAGTGTCCAAATCCCTTGGAATGAAGAGTGCTCCTAAAAGATAAGCAAATGCTTAAATCAGTGGAAAGAAAGGCAAAGGACAGTCGGATGTGATGATTGCTGTGTTGTAAAATGTTCCCACTTTGGCAGCTGAGAGCTGAGCTCTGGCAGCAGGTATGTCCCTGTCCCTTGCAATGCTAAGTTGGTGCACCTCTGTAGCTGTAGAACTTAAGCTTTATCCCGAGTTTTATTTCCCATTATAACACACTGGGATCATGGACAAGGTCATTTTCTGCAACTCGGCTGACACATCAATAGTTTTCAGTTCAGGGCCAGACTAGAATTTCCCCTCGCTCTCTTTAGAGAAGAAATGCTTTCAGGTTTCCAAGAAACTGCTTTGCAGGAGAGGCGAAGCAATCCACCTGCATGAGGATGGATAGTCAAGATCTATCCATATCTAATCCTGTTCTTAAACTCAGCAGGAGCCTACACTTTGGGGAAAAAGCAACCAGTATAAACCTAAGAAATTACTGACAAAGCAGAGGCACTAATGTGGAGAAGCCTGACACTGAGATTTGTTAGGCTCTTGAATCGTTTCCCAAGGTTAATGATAAAAACACCATCCATCACTTAGGTCTTCTAAAAGTAGTCAAAGCACTAGAAAAAATACACTTTAGAAAAACAATGCTCTATTATCAGGAAGATGGGCTAGATGACCTGATAAATCTTTTCCATCTCTGATCTTTTGTTCCGCTGAGATCACTGGGAGGTTTTTGTTTTGTTTTGTTTTTCCAGGGGTAGATCTACTCCTCCTCTGTTGGAAGAAGGAATTTTATTCTGGACACCTCTGAAGTGGTGTTGTCATAACTGATCCCATATAGAGAAGATTTTTTCAGCATCCTGTACTAATATGTCCATATTCTCTGTTGTAAATATTTGAAATTGTCTTTAAAAATGTTAACATGCTCTGTTAGCCCCTCACCACGAGACCAGCGATTTTGCTGATAAATAACAAGATTTAGTTCTATACAATACGTGGCTATCTATGCTTATCAGTGCAGTAAGGGCAACAGTGAATGAACAGACACTCATCAATAATAGCATCTGCTAGGGAATCAGTGTAGAGATGACTCAACGACATTCCAAACCAGGATACAGGTCCTGGTTTTAAACAGCTGTACCAAAGTCATTCAGCGCAACAGACTTAATCCTTATTTGTGCCTATATGAAAGGCAAAGCAGGACCATGCCGTGCTAGTCACTCCATCAACAGCTCTGAAAACCATCCCAAGTGCTATCAATAGACCTGGTGCAGCATAAGACATGTTTCTAGCAAAGGCTTTTAGGCGATTAACTACTAAAGGAAGCAGACAAAAAAAGGGTTTCAGAAGAGGAGAAATAAAATGTTAGGTCCTTCTCTTGTCACAAACCTTTGCCTCAAGAATAATTTTGAGAAAGGTTCAGAATAATTCACTGTAAGATGCTGTTACGTTAACGTGGTGGTACTTAACAGCCTTATCTGTAATATCTAATAGAAAATTATCTCCTTGCTGCAGATCTGTAGAGGTGGTTCAAAAGTCCTGAAGAAAGGATAATGTTTTTCCATTTAGTACTTTAGACTTTTTTTGAGTAATTTTGATAGCTCTCCATTATACTGTTCTATTCTTTTCAAAGTGGATTACTCTAGGAATGTAGGTGGTTATTTTCAAAGCGATAGCAATCCTTTACATAAAAGGCATCAAGAACCAGACAGGGCTGAGGTACAGCTGTGTACATTGTGACTTTTTTCATCTGTAATAAAAAGATTTCCCCTTGCATATGCCATGTTTACTGATTTGCTGCTATAAAAAATGTAAAACAAACTACCAATGAGACATCATCTTTGCTGGGATTGGTAGGACTAAATCCTGATTTACACAGCTGGCATCATTTAACACAGCAAACTACCCACACTAACACTCCCCAGCCTACTTGTCAGATGCTTCTTCCCTGAGCACCCTTCTTTTTCTCTTTCCTCTCCTTTATGAGTGTTTGCCTGATACTAAGTCCCACAAATCCAAATGTTCATTCTAAACTACATCAGGGAAAGAGGAATTTCTTTAGAGCAATTTTATTGTTTGCCAATACCTTGCTATAACTGGGCCCTCACAGGTTTTCTTACTAGCTTTGTAACCCTCCTGCAGCCTGTTTAGGGAAAGACTGTGATGATTTGGGTCGGCAAAGTCTCTGCTCAGATCCATTGATGACAGAAAGATCCCAGATCCTCTTCCTTACTTCCAAAAAGCTAAGCATGGTACCTACACGGTAACACATCTGTCACACAGTGCCCATCTGAACATTTGACACCATGCATAGTCATGCACAGTGGAGCTCAGGTTTAGCGACTAAGTGCACATAACCAGACAGGTATCACCAGCAAACACACACCCCCCAGCACCCACGGCAGACAGCAGAGGGCCTGTGAATGCCACCTCTGTTATCGCTGCTGGAAATATCTCTGCAGTGTGTTGCTGCAAAGACCGGGCAATCTGAGACGACCATTTCACAATAAGGAGGAGAATTCAGCAGCAATGCCGGTTTAGTGAGTTCCCAGTCAGCACAACTTTGGGGAGAAATGTTTTTTCTTGCACCAGCCAGTTCAGTAAGCCAGTTACAGCACAGCCCCTGAGTCAGGCACAAGGGAGAGACAGAGAGAGTATTTTCTGATGCTGGCCTTCCCCAACATGACTCTTGACCTGAGATGCTTCTGTTGTCTGTTGTTCCTAAGGTCTTTATTTCCTCAGCCTGATCCCTCTGGTAAAGAAATCCACTCGAATTCTGCTTGTGTCTACTACGGTGCAGTTAACAGGGAGTGAGTCGCAGGGCAGGGTTTCCATGCATCTGACCTGGTAACAGGATGGACCGAGAGACAGCATGAAAACTTTGCTCTTCTGTTGCCCACAGTCCCGGCGCTGCTCCTCAGCTTCTAGCGGGGCCCTGACGCCACTGAGCACAAACAGGAGCCCTCTCTCATACCGAGCTGCAATCATATCCATTACAACAAAGGCGAGTCTGCAATAAACCACGAGAACTGTATGGTTTATTTATCTGAAGATCAGGGATGAACGAAAGCCTAGAGTACCAAAGCTGCAACACTTCAGTACACAGCGGATCACTAACAGCAGCTACTACACCTTGAAACTGCAGTGTCCAACTGTGTGCCAGGCTCGTTGTTACAGCTGTGACAGTACCAGGAGAAATAGCTGCTAACATCTCTGAAGGCAAAGCTGTAAAGCACTGAGATGTGTTTAATGTGACAGGGACATCCTAACGCAGGGCTTGTGAGGGTAAATCATGCCTCCCTCGCCTCTTAGGGTGTTTTGAGAAGGCTGAGGAAGCAGCATGTGAAGAAGGGGGATGGGAGCTCATCATGATCAGTCCTGGCAGGGATGCTTTAAAGGGCTGTCACAACGCTGGTCCTTGGCGCCATTGGCAGCTGCAGCACCGTGGTGAAGGGTGACCATCAGGACTGGCCCTGAAGGCTGCGCTCGAGGCATAGGACAATGGTGGGGGCTCGAGTCCAGCGTTCACCATGTCCAATGTAATGGAGTCTGAGAGGAAAAAGTGACACCACCTCTCATTTTCTTGCTCATGGGCTGGGTTCCCTCCTCTGAGGGAGTTTTGGCCAGGACAACATGGTGGTAGCATTCCTGCCAGGGATGAGGCCAGAGCTGCTGATACTCTGCAGCAGAAGCATCTGTGCTTTGCACAGATGGCCCTGGCCTCTGTGTAGATCGAGTGAGATTTGCAAATGAGCCCCATGGCAAATTTTTCAACAGTGGGGGCTGTTCCAGCTGCTTTCATCTAGCACAGCCCTGACAACACCAGCAAAGCCAAATATCTCTGTACTCCCACACAAATTTTTGTCTGTCCCTTTTAGCAAACGCAGTGGAAGCAGTGGTATCAGAATTTGCTTTTTTAAACAAAAATTTGTCCCAAAACATTGGAAATGCATATTTATCTATGCCTATTTTAGCTCCAGAGTTTACTTCTTAGCATCGAAGCCCACTGTTTCTCTTCCATTTCTATACGCTTGCTACACAGCTGACATATTGCTAACCTCATGCCAAAGCACAAGCTGTAATAATGCTATCAGACCAGCATTTCAGAGAGTTTTTTCTCACTAACCTGTGTCTGACCTTTAATTGATAAACAGCAAAGTGGATCTGATAGCGGGGTGATGCAAAGGCCTTATATCTCTCTATAACTTCAATTGATTGCCCCTAAAATTGAGATAAAGTGATACAAGACTGCAGTATCTGATATAAGAAAACACATTACTTAGCACATGAACTGAATGCCGAGGCAGAGCATGGAAAGGTTAGATAAGTGGAAGGAACAGGAGGGAATATGGAACAAAAATCTCTGTGTTGAGAATCTCAGCCAGTCTATCAGAATTAGTCATGCCGTCTTATACAGATTAAAAACATCTTGTTTGATTAGTCTCAAATCTTACTAGGGAATTTAGCCACACAACTCATCAATTTCAATGAGCATCTTAGTGGCTAACTACCTTTGTTGACTCTCAAAAATTTGGAGTCTTGATACTACGATTTTCTTCCCATGAGTTTCTCATGGACTGAGAGCAGAAACAAAGGAGAAAAGTGCTACTACATGGATGAGTTTATCCAAAGGGATGTCTAATGTGGTGATTTTTTTTTTCAGCTGCTACTGCTGTTATTAAGAAGATGAATTTAGAAATATTGCTATAAATAGAAGGCCATGCTCATGACCATGTGCTGTGAGTCATCACTGTTAATTATTCAGATGTCTTTTCAAAGATACCTGGGGATTTGCAAAAATGAACGGTTGTAGAATTATAGTTATTCAGCATTGTTACTAACATATATAGATGTACATAGATCTGTAGCCATTTGGTTTTCTCCTGGTTTTAGTTTCTCTGTGTAAATAAAGAGAAGGAATTGTATCACATGTTAGAAATAGCTAGTCACACGATACAGTGAATAATGAACCACGTGTGCAAACCAGCTGACAAATCCCCCACGCTAAACTTTATTGTATGCAAACCATTTGTCAGATGCCTCTGACTAACAGACTGATTTTTCTAGAAGTCATGACCAGTTAGTGGACAGCTGATCAATCAAAACAAGGATATTTCTTATGCATGTTCTTAGGAATAAATTGCTTTCACAGCTTTATTAACTAGAATGATCAAACAGGGGGCTGTTTTACCAGTTTTAGTTGTTGGGTCCAGGGTTTTTCGAAGAGCAGTAGCAACAACATAAGAGCAAGAGTGTACAGGAGTAAGGGTCCTCTTTGAGGCTGGTTCTATCAAACCAAGGATAGCCTCAGGAATCATTACTTCATTCAACAAATAAACAATACAGGCAATATCCCCAGCCTGGAATGGAGTTGTCTGTGCTGTTAAATGATTACAGTAGCTCCTGGCCTGGTTCAGATCTGGGGCAACAAACACCTTCCCAAACCATTCCCAAACCAATGCAGCTCAGCCATTAGCAGCAACCAGGGACCATTCCTGGTAGGTTTTGTACAAGGAGCCACACAGTTTCAGAGACTTGGAGGCCAAGACATCAGCAGGATGGATGTGAAATGTCCCACACCAGCTGTTCTCACTGCCTGACGATACAACATAAAGTTTCTCACTGTTCAGTAACTACTCTGTTTCCCAGACAGGTGGGACAACACTTCCTTGCTATCCTCATTCCATGCCGCTGGGGTGGTCGTGGTTTCATCTGCACCTTTATCTGTCCTTGCTTTCTTGCTTACTGTGGTCTTCCTTAGCTAGGTCTCTTGCTAAGCCAACATTCAGCCCCACAGATGATTCACCTGCAGATGTTGCAAGAGGGACTCTGCAGCTGTCATCTGTCTCACTCTCAGTGAAATGTTTGCTGGCTCCCCCTTCCAAAACTTTATGTCTTCCAATTCATATTTCCTTGTTTCTTAAGACTAATATCCAATACGGTTTTAAACATCAACCTGGGACCTACCAGCACCTTATTTCAGTCCCAAAGTGCCCCCACTGAAGGCAGCAAATCACCAACTCATCTTCACTCAGCTCATTAGCTCTAGCAGGCACAGACCACCTCTGTTTTGCTCATTATTTCACCTTTCTACCACCCCCATAGCAAATGCCAGGCTTCTTCCTCCAGAGTACAGCCTAGCTGAGCTTTATCACAGATGTGCCAATATCAAAAATATATGACAAAAATCACAAGTAAGCAAAAGCAAATCTGTACTCCCTGCTATTAACTACTGTTGTGGTGTCTGATAAGTCGTGTGGACCATGCACACGATGAATGGCACATTTTGGAAGCACAATTTTCCTCTGCGATCATAGGGCAGCCAGTGCTCTTGAACATATGATTCAATGAAGAATTTGCTGGAATCCAGCTGCACTGATATCCTCAGCTTCCTCAGTGTTTATAAAAACCCCTCTTGCATTCACGTTTGTAGGGAAACTGTTCACCACGTACCTCCAGAGGGCCGGAATTGCCTTTGATGCACAACACCAGTGGTGCTCAAGGTGAGGGATGGCGTGTGTAAATGCCAAATCTCTGACCCAGATCCTCCCTTCTCATCTCCACCTCTTCTCCAGGACAAGCAGAGAGGCTGCAGAAGGGGAAGGAATCAGGCAGCTGTGGAGATCTCTGTGCATATACAGGAGAAGGAAAATCAGTTCTCCTCACTCCTTGGACCTCTTGCAATCTCTGCCCATGCTCTGACAGCTCAGTTAAGAAAGGTCTGATGAACTATAGATGTAACAGAGCCTTGCCTTCACACCAGTTGCCCGTGTCCTTAGGGGGATTGATTTGAATCCCTCACAGCACTCGGTGTAAGGGAGACCACTGTGCTGCCCAGTATTTGCTTACCGTGATAAAACTTCAGAGAGCCTGGAAGCACGCCTGCCACCTCCTCCTGGTGCACTCCTCAAAATGTCTGTGTCATGACTGCTGGAGATCTTGGCAGGAACAGAGCCTTTCTGCAAAGAGCGGTTGTCACCCAGCCAACACAGATGCAATGTCTTGCTTCTTTACAGCTCACGTTAGTCCACAAAACCCACCAATTTACGCCTTGCAATGGGTGAGGTAATAGCAAAAGCAACGTGTCTTGTTAAATCCTTGCCCATAAGGCAGATGCCAGTGGGTTTAGTGCAATAATCTCCCCTATATAGAAATGTCAGGTGCCAGGTGTCCCACCAGCAGCAGGCTGGGCAGTGCTCTGCCGTGACTCCCTTTCCAGTGTTTGTTCAGAGCCTCCACAGTCAGAGTCATCACCAACAGGAGCTGCTTGTCTTTGCCAAGGCAGCTCCCAAAAGGGTCGGTACAAAGAAACACCAATAAAACCTGAATGCAGGAGTTTGTGACCCTCTTTGCCCTTTTTTTTTTTTTTTTTTTTTTCTTTTTGTGAGCAGAGCAGCTGACTGAAGAGCTGGTATTCATTTCCCTGCATCTTGGAAATCTGTGCCATTGAGCAGGGTTTACTTCTGGGGTTAAATTCTCATCTTGCCACCCTGGAGCAAATTTGGAAGGCCTCCATGAAAACTAAGGGGTCATACTTGGCTTACATCCTTATTAAGGAGAACAGAATTTCTCTCCTGGGCATTTTATAACATACATAATATTTTCTTGCCTTTTTTTTTAGTTTCTTCTTCCTTTGGTAACTTGAGGCATTTGGAATCTTCTAGTAATTTTTTCATCAGAACAATTTAAAGGAACCAAATCAGCCTGTAAGTTGCTACAGATTGTTGCTATGAATTATCCCAAAGCCTTTGTGCCAGCATATTGATTGCTTTAAAGTCAAGTGAAAATAGATGCACAGCTTAGAAGAGCCATAAAAAACCCTCCACAAGAGCAAAGAGTTTATTCATCCATACCATTTAAAAATGTAGCTTGTAGGTACATGGGTATGATTAGTGAATAAGAATAAGTGCAGCTCTGACAGTTTCAAAATTGTGACACATGCACACAGCCAACCGTCTGCCAATTCCTTAAATAAACTGATTGTGTAGAAGGAAGCTTTTCTGATTAGTCACAGAAGATTCAGGTAAGGATTTTTTTTTTTTTTTTTTTGGGGGGGGGAGTGTAGGGGGGAAGGTATAAGGAGTTGATTTATAGTCAGATTTTATAACGCTAACCAAATCAAGGCATCGTTTCTAGTATTTATTAGAATTGTTACTGTGGCTGTGTCCTTATTCCACAGTGAGCTGTTTTACAATTTGTGATTTATAATTGTATAGATTCTCAATGTGCTGGAGCCAGACTTTGTTCCTCTCTCTGCCTGTCAACTCAATTGGTTGCTATCTCTTCCATGCTAGATTAGCGCTTATTAGTTCTGATAGATGTTATCCTTTCAAGTTTTCCCTAGTTTGACTTTATATCTAGGTTAGGAGGAAAATGTTTATCAAAACCAGAACTGAGAGCAAGCCCTTCCATGCAGATTTTCAACTCTCAGGGCTGTTGCTGGTTGTTAGACTGCTCTGTTCGCCGGTGGTGAGCTGCTGCTGAAACGGGCACCGAGGAAGGGCTGCTCTGCAGTTGCTCCGAAGCAGCCACTTCCACCCAACCTCTACAACCCAGCCTCACCAGCTGTGAGTCACGTTTTGGCTAACATCTGAGAGCTGTTTGGCAACCTCCTTGAAATGAGACCAGCCCTTGTGAAGAGCTTGTCTACTCTGCCTAGAGATGTCCTTTCAGTTACACCTGGCATGCCTACAAAACTGATGGGTGGCCCAAGACGAAGAGGAAGGCAACCTTGTCACTACCAGCATGGTCCTTTCTGCTTGGGGATGCAAATCGATGACTAGATCTCCTTTAACTTCAGTGGGAGCTCCAACAACAGATGCATGTGGAGACACTCACCTGTAGATGTGGTGATCTGGAGTCATGCCCCACCGCCAGTTTCCCTTTTTTATCAGGAAAGACATGTGGGCATCAAGGGCTGGTTCATCCCAACCTGCTCTCTAGGAGAAATTGGGTCAGTCACTGTCTGGAGGTACCTGTGCCTGTGCACTGCCTCAAGAGGACACCCAGAATGTCAGCTTAGACTGGATACCAGTTCCTACAAGGATAAAATTAGATGAGAGCAATCCTATCCCAGCAGTCCACCTAACCGAGCATCCTAGCAAAAGCTGCAGCCAGCACAATCAGTTTCAGAGGGAAGGGGCAAGAGATTTATCCAGAAGGAAGGTTCAAAATTTGTGGGGAAAATGTACAACTAGCATGAAAATTAGGTTTGAGCCCTTCTAAAGCAACTGCCATTAATTCTGGATATTACTGTCTTCTGAACAAACAATCTGTTTCTGAATTTCATGACACTCTTTAAAGTTTATATGTTATGGTAATGAGTTCCTCAGGCTAATTGTGCATTGTCTGAGAAAAAAAATCTCCTTGCGTCATTTTTTCTGAATATATTTGTTATACCAATTAAAGGGCTTCACTTCCCACAACGTTTTCTTTAATATTAATGTCAGCTTGACTTCCCCGGATTGGAGACAGCTGTTGCATACATAGGGGAGTGGGTTAATCACAGCACTGTATATAAGGAATTTAGGAGTTCCTTAAAGCTCCTCTAATATCAATTGCCCAGGAAAGGCTCTTTATCAATCATTCATTTGCCTCTCTGTTTTGCTCAATCTGCATTAATTCTACATGCACAGGCATGTACTCTTCTGTCAGCACCGAGCAAGGACAGGACCACTGGGCACTGGTGGGTGCAGATACCTTTTTCCTCTGAAACCCATTTACCAGCTGGATTTACTGGTGTAGGAAGTCTGCCTTCCAGGGGAGGAATCAAACCCCTGTCATTTTTTCGATCTGTGAGTTTACTGTTAAACTGATCACACTGACAACTCCTACGTGCTGGAAGATGCTCCTGGGAAAGGCCCAGTTTGGTGTCCAGAGACAGCAGTGAGAACCAGTTCAGCTGGTTTGCTGCCATGGATTAAACAAACACAGACTGGTATTTGTTTTCCTTCACATTAATGTGTTTAGTGGGGCTCAAAATCAATCAGGAAAGAGCTGTTTGGGGCTAAAATACAGGATCTTTTCTTTTTGGTTTATGTTGGGAATTTCTGCATTAGAAAAAGCCTTTTGGCTTTGAAACCTGGCTGCCTCAGCTCTATAGGAATATCAGGAGGGAATCTGCCAGAAAAAAATGGACATTTGGCAGGGAAAATTTTTAAAGTAAGACATAGTAATTAATCTTGATTAGGTTTGCTACAGTCTCAAGAAGGGTAAGTATTTATTCCATGCATTCTTTAGAGGAGTTTATTTGCTGTGTGTTCTGGTCTGGTTTTGCTTTGCTTCTCCTAGCTTTCTAAACTTCAATTTATGTGACATCAGGCAATTACCTAACTGTGCTGCCTTAACCTTTCTTTGTGCTGATCCACTCAAGAGCAGAGATAGTTACTCTGCAATAGATCATTGTGCTTCCAGAAGAGCCGTTGTAAACCAAATGATGCTGCATTGTATGTTCCCTTCAGCATCTTCTGGCATCGCTGATAATGGGTTATCACTTGCCCTGGGCTGCCAGTATCTCTGCCACGCTTAACATTTAGGCAAGATAGCAGATAATCTTTGGGGCACGATCCTACACCTAGAATTGCCAAAGGCACCAAGAGGTGGTTCTGCTTCATGCTGAGCTGTGGAAACTGAATGTCAACAACCTCTGAATTTAGATTTAGAGCCCACAAGTGCTGAATAAGCTTGAGGCAGCTGTGGTACTGCCTAGCTTACTAAAGGGCTGCACCCCAAACCAGTTCCTAGCACTGGCGGAAAGCAGCTTTCAGTTCCTTCTGCACCTGTATGAATCTGGATTGAAGACAGACATATCTAAAGCTGGCATCTCTAGAGTGTGGAGGTGTCCAGGAAGGGCATTGCCAGTGGCAGCCCCTGCCTGATGCTCCAGCCCTACAAGCCTGACTGCAGTGGGGCAAGTAGTGACAATCATGGCTGAATTCTTCAAGCTGGTTAGGAAAGCAGAGAAACAGTCAAGAATCTGTGGATTATTATGGTTTGTGATTGTCCCAAACCCTTGAAAGCACAAGTTAGTTCTCATTTATCTGCCACCTTGATTTTGGAAATCTAAAAGCACATCATTCCTGGGAAATAACAGGCTGTCCTTGCTTTGGCTGCAGTAGCCAGAGCAGCACCTACAGTGGGTTTCTCATGAGGACCCAGGCTGTGTCCCAAAACTCTAGGCTTAGACTGACACAGCACATCTCTGTGCAAGATTTTTGCCATTCCTCAAAGAACTGGGAAGGAGCCAGCAAATGAGTTTGTTCTGGGGCCTCCAGTTAACATTTCTTCACTGTTTGATCCGGAAAGGGAGTGCAGGATAAGCAAAAAAGCAGGTTTGCCTGTCAGCAGTGACTGGAGGAGGGTTTTTGGAGGAGCCTACAGGCTAGTTTCCTCCCCCAACATTCCTGTCCCTGTTATGGTTTCAGCATCTCAGACAAATGGTCAGATACACTTGAGTGCACAGCCTTGCCGAGCAAAGGGGATGCTGCCCTCATCATGACTCTTGTGTTTAGGTATTTCCAGGAGGAAGAGGAGGGGATGTGAGGGAGAAAAGACATAAGAATGTGTGAACCGCTTTTTTCTTTTTTTTTTTTTTTCTTCTTACGGAGTCTTTGTTAGAAAAGCTGGCAGCTGTGCAACACTTTATGCCAAACAGCTTTGCAAATCCCATTGCATGGACAGCAAGGTCCTGTTGCAAACACTGAGAAGATCCAGCTGGAGCATTATGATCAGCTTTCCTCAAAAACCAGTAACGATTTGCTCAAAACTGTGGCACAGGCGCTATTGCTGCAGCCCAAGTTTTGGCTTTGGTCACATGTGTGAAACCTCATTAAGGCTGTATGACTGTAAATGAAGGCAGGGCTTGGTCAGAAAGGTGATCTGCAAAACCGACCACTGCTAGCTTCTTGTGACTGACTGGGGTCAGCCCTTGGGTTTTGCACCAAGGCATTGCAATCCTTACACAACCCTCTGTGTGTGCTCTGAACCTGCAAGAAATCTGTGAGTGGTATAGTTCACAAGCCTCTAAAAATGCAGACATCGTGCGAGGTCTGAGTACGACTGAGTAAGCCTTTGTGCTCAGCGGTGACTGGAAATAGAGAGGGGATATGTGCCATTCTTCGTGATTTTTATTTTCTTGGCGAAGCGAGGTAACAAGTCAGGTGTCAAATGCAAACAAGGGCTATTGCCTCACGCTGTTCCCCTCAGCAGCTGAGCACTGGGCTGAAACTTGAGTGAAGGGACAGGCTCAGTTTGCCAGAGAACCAGTTGAAATCTGAAGTTATTCAGTTGAAAACAATAAAGAGACTGGGATCAAAATCTGGCCTGATGCCTGGCTGTAGAGTCCTTTCCGAACAGACTAAGGAAAAAATAACTGTGGACTGCAGACCATGTCGGCAGCAAAAAGTGGAATTTGCTAGTGAAGCAAACGTCTCATTTATAAAGCTTTTGAGCAACTTGCTGTCAGATATTCGCGGTGCCTTTAAATAAACACCTAAACTGTAATGAGCTTATGCGTTAAATGAACAAGTGTGGAAATTAGGACAAGAGATATTTGCATAGGAGCCAGGAGATAATTATTGCTGATAGTCCAAGCTGAAGAATAGTATCTGTTGTTTCCAGCAAACTAGTTTTCATAAAACAACATGGGCTTCCTGTACTCAAAACACTTGCATCAGCAATGCCTACAATTATATGTAACAAAACTATTAACGAGTCAAGTACATGGGGGAAAATATTCAATCCTAGACAAACTGTAAAGGATTAAACCTAATCTGCAATATACCTATATGTTAAAAGGTCTCTGAGCTGTATATCTTTCTATCTAGCATTAAGTAAGTGCAAATATATACTGATGAAAGACACTGGATTTTCATTTCAGAATGACTATATTTTATGCATATTTATACACATGCAGAAATGTAGACATTAATTAAAGACCTCCTTGGGTCAGGAGGCCTGCAATAGCTAGGAACCCCATTAGAGGGCATGACCATGAATAGTTCAAAGTTTAGTCTAACAGGGTTGGCTTGTAATATGCACTACGTAACATAATTAGTCACTAGCAGAGAAATTCATCCTTACTTTGCCACCATGTAAGTCAGTTTCTTCAGTGTGAAATGTAGCCACCCAGACAGAAATCTCTGGGACTGCTTTTGTTCGGTGAAACAATAATTAATGCTGCATAAGAAAAAAAAAGTTAAAAAGCAATGATGGTAAAGTGGTAAATGCCACAGGGAGTTTTAGGTCAGTAAGCAGAGAGGACATGCCTGCCAGGTCTGCCTCATTTGTAAGCTTAACCTCTTGACTGTCAAAAAAGATGCTCTTCAGTGAAAATTTTCTGGTGAGGTAAGCAAACAGGATAATGAAACCCAAACTGGTATTTATACTTCGAGTCATATGGAAGTTGTGAGGCTGTCAAGGGGAAGAAAAAAACATTATTTGCTTTGTCTTACATTTCTCCCTATGCATCTGCTCTGGGCCACTGCTGGAGACAGATGCATGGACTGCGTTCACCCGGGGCTGACATGCTCTGCTCATCCTCTTGTTCCTGTGACCCCTGACAAATAACAAACTGCTGCAGAAATGGTGCTGGATGGTTTCAGAGACAGACATCCGGAAGGCCAGGTCTCAGTTATACCCTGGACTTACTATTAAATCAACTTAATCAGAAATCAAGGCTCAGTGTCTTAAACAGGTGTGTGGACACCAGGGACCCCACTCCTCCCAACTTTCCTAAAACTCCTCATGAATTCTCCAGGACCTCTGTGCCAGTGAGAACGGAGCAAGGTGTTGAGCGTTTGCTGAATGCTCTTTTTGTCCTCCCTGTCATTCTGTGTCACACCAGCAGATGCTGGGAGCAAAAGGCCAGGCCCCGTGTGGTCTCAGCTACAGTAGCTCCATGGCAGCAAGCAGAGCAGTGCCAGACTAAATCACTTCACAGATTGCATCTCCAGGACTGGAGAGGATTATTATATGTGTAATTTTTTATCCTGCTGGCCAGGAAACCTCCCTGATTTTTCTTTATGTTAGTTTCCTCTTTCTTTTTACTCTTCCAAGGTCATCTTTTGATAGGGAACAAGTGATCAGATAATGTATGGTATGTGTGATAGAAAAAGGCAGGACCAGAGATGCCATAATATGGCTGTACATGAAGGCAAAATATTATTTTCCAGGGAAAATGGTGTTTGCTATTCAACCCTGATCATCTACTCTGCCCACTCCCACCAAATACAGAGATCTTCTCCTTACAGTCTTTTCATGTCTCTCTGCTTTTACTCACAACATCTTATCTTGCAACAGCTCTGGGAAAAAACCACTATCACCCCCTTTTAATCCACTGAGAAGTGGAAAGAGGTCCAGAGCCTCGGAGGCACACAAGCAACTACCTCTACCTTTGAAGAGCCCTTGGAGAGCCACACCAGACCTGTCTATAGAGAGGAACAAGAAAGGTTTGGGACAGTTCTGGGAACTAGTCCCAAGTTCTCTAATACTTGAACAAGTGCATGATTTGTCCCATTTGTCAGCTTCTCATAGAGGTGGCTCCTTCCCTGGGACCACGCAAGGGCTAGTCCCTCAGGCTGTAATTGCAGTAGTAAAATAATTCATTAAAGAAGGGACGGCTGCCTCATGTGCAAGGTAGCTGCAAAGCAGGGGAAGGAAGGAGGGTCCAGAAGGAGATTTTCCTCCCCATCTACTTGCTTCTTGTTAAGGTTTGCAGGTTAAATCGCTTTGGGTTCAATTAAACTTTTTAAAGCCTAACAGATATTATGGCTTTCCTTCTTTTCAGATTTGAAGGCAGGAGAGTAAAGCACACATATCCACCCAACACAAAGTTTCAGTGCTCTGAGCAGACAGGTTTCAGTGATTATTATTATGGGAAAGGTGTGTGGGTGTGCATCTCAGTGTGCGAGTGCATGTAGGAGAGCATAGTGCAGGAATATAATAAGGAAGACTGAATAAGCTAAGTAAGTCAGCTAGAATAAGCTGACTAGGATGGGAAGAGGGCAGAGGGTCCCAGAACAGAGATACTGGGCTGGGAGTGCTGAGCTGGCACTGGAAACTGTCTCTGATTACTTCCATGCTCAGGGATAACAGGCTTAGTACATTTTTGTAAATACACAGAACTGCATTCAAGTTCCCTAGACCCAGTTTCTCCTTCTAATTAAAACTGCCTATAATAGTCAAGGTTGTGGCGGTCTATACAGA
Organism: Falco biarmicus; assembly: GCF_023638135.1. Classification (NCBI taxonomy): domain Eukaryota; kingdom Metazoa; phylum Chordata; class Aves; order Falconiformes; family Falconidae; genus Falco; species Falco biarmicus. Next base: position 17,058,634 of record NC_079290.1, read on the forward strand.
TCAGAATGGATCGGACGTGTTTCTATTTCAAAACGAATGTATCTAAACATGTCATAATTGGTCAAGTTGGCAATTTACCATTTAATCCTCCCAGTTCATATCTAGATGCTAATTTCTGCTCTTCGGTTATTCAACCAGGAAAAAGCACTGACAAGATTTTCAAAAAGACAGTCTTGGGACAGCCTTGCCCTTAGACCATCAATATCTCATCTTGTGCACCATGCAAGCACTGTACTCAGAAGGAAAGGTAGGAAATATAATCTATTCTTCCTCATACCGCTGTGCCATAGGGAATCAAGCAGTGCAAACCTGCATTCCAGGCCCTTTCGCTGAAAACAGTCTCTAGGAGACTTATCAAACTGGGCCTGCTTCTCCAGTGCCTTAGGCGATTAATGCAACTTCTTTACATTCCTAAGGATCCCTCACAGCAATCTCTGACACAGACACACACAAACACACGTATTCAAAGGGGTTTACTCGCCTATCGATTGATGCATAAGGATGGGCAGATGAGAAAAAGACAGTGTTAAGAGACGACAGCAATGATGACAGAGAGGTGTGTTGATGCCAGGGGATGATACCTGGCACAGCTGAATACAGCTAGTATATCCTGCTGCATTGCATTGGAGACATGGTAAAGACACATGTACATGAAATAACATCATGTTATATGTAGGGATATTTCATCGCTTTGCGATGAAGCAAACCCAGTGAACTAAGCAAACCCTCCAAACGGCTTGTAGACAGCTTTGTTGATAAAGAAAACGGAATGGAAGTGCCTTGTAAATTATTGATACCACATATTGCATGTGAACTTTTGACATGGCTGTCTCCCTGCTGTCGTTCGCTGCATGCCATAATCCCCTCCTTTCCTGCCAGATTTCAATCTGTTCTACGTAACCCTTGCTATTCCTCCAGCAAGGGAATTCAGCAGCATCATAGATTTTGTACAAGAATTGCATTTTATAAATCATTCCTGCAGTTAGCCTTCTGGCAAGCAATCTCTTAACATGTTTTAACCTCTCACATCGATTTGCAGGAGTCTTCAGGTCTCAGCCTCAGTAACAGGATCTTGTCTTTGGATAAAGAACAAGAATCCACTGAAAAGTGGAGAAGCCAGACCCCCAGGAGTCTTCAGGTATGAACAAATTTTTCAGAAGAGCTCAACTGTCTTTTAAGCCTCTGTGCAGGGCTCAGATGTTCAAAAGTGCCCAACGCTTTAATAGCTCTCACTATAATCCTTTTAGGTAGAATTTAAAAGTCCACGTGCTGATTTATTTGGAGCCTCTGGACTCAGTAGCAAGAGCTGGGTGCTCTGACAAATGCAGCCATATTTACCTACTAAAGAAGAAATATTACTTTCTGAAACTAAGAAAGAAAGAGAAACAGAGAGAAAAAAAGAAAGAAAGAAAGAAAGAAAGAAAGAGAGAGAAAGAAAGAGAGAAAGAGAGAAAGAAAGAAAGAAAGGAAGAAAGAAAGAAGGAAAGAAAGGAAGAAAGAAAGAGAGAAAGAGAGAAAAAGAAAGAAAGAAAGAAAGAAAGAAAGAAAGAAAGAAAGAAAGAAAGAAAGAAAGAAAGAAAGAAAGAAAGAAAGAAAGAAAGAAAGAAAGAAAGAAGGAAAGAAAGGAAGAAAGAAAAGAAAGAAAAAGACCTAACATGGTGACTTCCCTTGTTACCTTTTCTGTTTCAGTTTGCTTGGAGCTGCACCAAAATAGTACTACTAAGAAAAAACATTGACTGGAAATTTTCTATCAACATTTGAATAAGTGAAAAAAATAAATTGTTAGTTTCCAGCTTAACATATATGTAGTTGCATTGACTTTAAAATTTCATCTTAGACAAAAACTCAAGTATTGACTTTGCTTGAAACAGGAATCTTAAAGGCTATTATTGCTTGTTGCAACCACATTACCTTGCAGGGCTTATATCCCTGCTTTGCTTCCACAGATGAAATTAAGTCCTACCAGTTGGTTTGGCTGCAAGCTATTCTAAATCATTTGATAAATACTCAAGTGCTACTCTGTGTTTTCATTGTTGTATGCAATCGAGCAGACTGACCAAAAGATAAGAGGAGCTTGGACTGAAGAATAAAGTTCAAAGAACCACTAATGATCTGGTATCAGATTGATAACCAAAAGTACACATGACGCAAGTTCGATAACCAGGTTTGTTGCTACCCCTCTTGCCCCAGGATGCCATGACCCAAATTTATTACATTTGTGAGTGTGAATATAAGAGTCTTAGGTTATACTTAGGGTAATAAAAATTAATTTGGTTCAGAATTTTAATAATTTCTGTTGTATGTACCATTGTTTTACATCTACACATCTTAAAATCAGCAGGTGACCTTGAAATGGGGTAGAGGACAACCTAATGTTTTATCTCCTCACACCAAGGATACAAGCGATTGAGTAATGCCTCGGACATCTGTGGCTGAGCATCATCAAGGGCCCCTATAAAACAAGAAAGTTCTGTAGGTACAAAACAAAATGACAACTTGTATCACCACTGCAAAGAAGCTAGAAAGGGATGGAAGTCAGACAATTCCCTCACAATCCCAGGAAAATGGCTGAGGCAAAAAAACGTCTTGTAAATAACAAAAGTCTGAAACTCAGTTTCAAGTATTTGTGTGAGTAACATATCAGACAAATAACTCGAGGTGCTCAGCATCACCAAGGTTAGTGAAACCCTTTATGATGTGCTGGCTACCACCTAGCTGTATAACCTAAAACTACTTGGGTCACCTCTTCGTACAAGCACATTTTTCTCCTGAGTTTTAAAGTGACAGGAGTGGCTGTAGTAGACGACTGGTTCTATCAGGAGAGATAGTGAAGTATTAATGTGGGACTTTGCTGAAATTTGTGTGGGATGCAGCATGTAAGTCTAGCTAACCATGTTCAGGAATGCTGAATACAACCTGGGATGGGCACAGAGCAGGAGTCTTAATGTTACCAAGGGAACCTGACTTACTAGAAGAGAAAAAAATACTGGAAAGGGTATTGCTGTCCCTACTAAGCCTGCCAGACAGTAAATACCACCAAGGAATAAAAAGTACCTAAGAGACAGTCTGAGGCCTCTGTTAAGGCCGAACACTGGGACTGTTACCAGTCCCTGTCAGTAGTTAAGTGGCATTTCACCGTGGAGAACTAAGTTGCTCAGGTGCAATCCAGAGGTGGACAGAGAGCCACCAAAAGCCTCTGAAAGACTAATCCACTAACAGAGCTCAAATTGCACTGAGTAGAGCTGAGAGCACAGCAGGGATGCGTCTCCTGCAGTAGAGTCTGGGGTCATGCAACTGACCGATGAGGTAGAAACACGAATCCTAGGCATTTTTCCACCAAAGACGGTGTAAATGGTGCTTTTATGTCTTCCAGGAGTGAGGAAACCACCTTGTGATAATTCCACAGATGGGGAACATTCCTTGCTTTAGCTAACGAGCAATCACCTTGCATCAGCAATAGTGTCTGCTTCAGAAACAGCGCGTGGTTTTTACTCAAAAATTAATTACATGAAATACGCAAGCACTGGAAATAGGTCCCAGAACCCACCACTGTTCTCCCAAAGCCCCATTAAATGGACTACAGAATCAGGATCCTTCTGGCTTCACAGATCATATGTCTGGGTTTTGTACAGTGGCCCATCTTCACTAGAGAGGAGTATAGTCCCATCAAGGGTATAAATGACAGTTGGTAGAAAAGCATCCCTAGAAAATAAGAGTTCCAGCACCTCTCTCAGGCTGATGAAGGTCTTGATCTTAGACCTTCTTCCTTCCCACGTGGGTTCTAGCTAGCAGGCAATAGGGAAAAGGCAGCTGCAGATGCTTCCTCCTCTTCCTTCTGCATCAGGCATGTTCCCTCAGACAACACAGGCTTCGTGGTCCAGTTTCTGACCTGATGCAAATGGAGAAAGGTCATTTTGTTCCACTGATCCTCAAAAAGCCTGAGCTATGGCTCCTCAGACAGCTGCCCTGCTCTGAGGCACAGTGAACCAGGGTGTGGAGGATCCTGAACAGGCCCATGTTTAGAGGGAGCTTTAGTCACTCAGTGATGCGAAACACCCACATCATTTATGGAGGTACCGTCATGTCTCAGCAAGGCAGCTGTAGTGTTTTGTCTGGATAAGGCCAGCTAATGACATGAAAACAAATAAATAGAAACTGGATGTGAATAAATGTAGCATGTAAGAGGGAAATGTAAACATCATTACTGAGCCAGACAAGATTCTAGAATGACATTTCAGAAGTATTAGGAGAAAAGAAAGGTAATTTATTAAAGAAGAGGAACCAACATGTGATAATAGGAATATTGTACACATTGGCCCAAGGATTTCCTTGTTTCTTACTGGGGGCCGCTTTTTTCCATTGTTCTACATTTTTTATGCTTTCCCCTGAATCAGAGGGAACTTTCCCCACCTCTGCTTCCATATGCCCTCCCATTCTACCCTGTTCTATCTGCATGGACACAGACCATTGAAAGTGGAAGGCAGATTTTTGTGCTAGTCACTTCTTCATTCAAATTACCTCTAAGCTCACTGAAAACTGAGGCCTAAATAAAGGTGGAATACAGCCTGAAGAGTTGAATAAAAAATGCCTAATGGCTTCTGCAGGATGTCAGTTCACCTGGTTCATGAAGGAAAGATAATTCAGTGAATATTCTAACCATTTCAACCCTACGAGAACTTAACTATTTTACATACCTACTCCGTAGAAATCCCCCACTGGATTTCACCCTCTAATTTAGTCTATAAAATGAAGCCAATACGCATTCTTATCACATAAGCAATAAACAGGAAAAATTCAAAAGACCAGATCTTGTGGGATACACATTAGTTCGCACAATAAAAGACACAAATCAAACCCAGCAGCTGAAGAGCAGTTGAATGAATGATTATTCTGAGCCTCTAATGAAATGATATTGTGAAAGACATCAGACAGATTGATTAGAGCTCAGCTGACTGACAAAAATGCCCACTCTGTCCACTATTGAATCTACCTAGAACTGCATGTGTGTTTGTGGGCTTTGTTGCAAATTATTCATTGCTGTTTCTTCATAGTGTGAAAAACAGTCTAACCTGTAAAGCTTCAGGCTTTAGACTTCACTATGAATACACTTTCAAGGTAGGACTCCTGAAATGACTCATTTTCAGTACATCTGAGAGTCATTTCAACTAACACATTTATCAGCATATTTACAGCATGTAGAGGGAAATAAAGATCCTGTTAAAGAATGAAGGAAGATGAATCAAGCCTCTCACTTAGATTAAAAAAGAGGCAAAACTAAATCATTACCACAAGTTAATACCGAAGCTAAAAGCACAGTTAGAATAGAAATGAAGATTGGATGTTTATACCATTAAGGAGTATATTCAGAGAAAAAAGTCGGTATTAAAAAGAAAGCAAGATCAAGAACTTTTGCTATAAAAATGTTGCTAATTCCATTTGCTTCAGCAGAACCCTGTCAAGAGCTATTACTAATGGATCTGACCTGCAGGCTCAGAATCTGCATATTTCAGATATACCTTGAGATCAAGGTTTAGAAAGTGTTCCTGGAGACAAAAGCAAAGTCCTGCATGTGGATTGGAACAATTTCAGGCAAAAGTACAGGCTGAGGTCTGGCTGACTAGGAATCACCCCTGCAGAAAGGGACCTGGGGTGCTGACAGACAGAGCTGAACATGAGCCTGCCAACCAGCCTTACGATGATAAATGCCAACTTGCACAGTGCGCTGCATCAGCCAGGGCACAGCTGACAGTTTGAAGAAGCTGATTTCCCCCTCTGTTTCCCACTTGTGAAGAGTACATGTCTGGACTACTCTGTTTAGTTTTGGATTTCCCAGTATAAGAAGGTTACCAACCATCTAAAGCAAGTTCATCAGAGACCCACTGAGATGGTTAGGGACCAAAGTATGTGATGTACAAGATGAGGATCCAGAAGCTGAGCTTGTTTAGCTGCAAGAAAAGAAGGCTAAGGGCTATCAGGTCAATATCTTCAACTACCTCAAGAGAGTTTAAGAAAGAGAAAGCCAAACTAAGAGCTCACAAACACAAGGCACAGCACACAGAAATTAGAAACGCCAATTAGCTGTAAGGGAGGGTGGTCAAACATCACAACAGAGACTCAGAGAGGCTGTGCAGTCTCCATCCTTGGAGACATTCAAAACAAGACAACAGAAGGTCCCTGAGGGACCTGATCTGACACTGATGCCACCCTGCTTTGGTGTTCTAGGAGTCCCTTTGAATTATATCTTTGTACAATTTTAGAAAAGAATAGAAATGAGGTATAGGGAGAAAACCAGAAATGTCACGGTACAAAATGAGATTCAAGCATCAAGGAATATATAAAGCAGACAGAAAAGAGATGCCTAAGTTGAATATTAACCCAGACCCACGGAACCATCATTTGGTTATAATAGGCTTAACGAAGATAAACAATCTCCCTTTGGAAATCAAAGCCCTGCGGGTTTCTTGTAGTGAGGTAAACGCAGACAAGAATAACCTTGAGCTCCAGTCACACTGTACTCATTCATTGCTTATTTAAGTCATAGCAACGTATTGTATATTGCTGCAATTTGTATAGTTAATTATATAGAACTACAGTTACACATTGTGGCTAATTGCAGGAATATACATCCTCTGAAGCCATTAGCAGTGTTAGCACTGACTCATTTGAAGAGTCTAATTTAGCTGGCTGAATTATCTGACTCATCTTAGTAGGTTCATCTCAGCAGGCTCTTTTAATGTTGCCCTTTGGAAGAGCTTGTCTCTGTACAGAGAGCTTGGGGAGACTAACTTAAGGGAGATACCGGTGCTCTGTGAATACTGCCCTTTCTTTCCTCCTTGATAAAGACGGGGATGGTAATAATTGCCTACCTCCACATTTGATGTGTGAATCAGTTGATGTAAGAGCAATTTAACAACAGGAATACTAATACATCTATTACATTTGCTAGAGTATAAAAACAGTCTCGTGGAAAGATTGGAAGGACGAATTGGAAGGATTGCTGACTATTGAAAAGCCAGCTTTTCAACAATATCAGTTAATATGGTGTTTTTAGGGCTGTCTGAATACCCTGGCAAAGAAACAGTGTTTAAGGAGATCCAGTCAATCAGGATTTGCAGAAACAAATGTGAAGATAGGCAAAAACCCCCTAATAAATATTGAACAAAGGAAGCTAATCTGTTGTAAGATGGCTTCAATGAATGAGGGAGTGTGTTGAGTTTTTCTGTCAGTGATTTATGGTCACTGAGTGGTTAAGCAGGTACTTGGGGGGGTTATGAAGCATCAAAAATATTTGAAGAAGCACATAAAATAAAAATTCTAGATTATATTCAAGGCACAGCAATGTTTGTGAGGTCAAATACAGCTGCTGCAGCTGAGTTATATACTCTACACAATAGTACATTCTATATTCTTACATATATTCTATATATTCTAATCTAGCAAAATAGATTTGTTGCTATACCTTTATCATAAATTAATAGAGCATGAAGATAGACACAAATATTTCATTTCTAGAACATAATTACCACTTTGAGGAACAACTGAGAAATATGGAGAAGAAAGAGTTACAGATGGGGAGAAAAATATGAAATCATTGGGTCATAGAAGATATGACTGATGGCATCAAAGACAGCTGAGGGTGGGGTGCTGGCTGGGAAAAGATCACTAGTCACTTTGGTTAGGGCAGTACCAGTGGAGCTGGAGGAAGGGGTTAGGAAAGATTTGGGACCTCCAAAGGTTGACTGTAAGCACAGCATTTAACATGTGTAGGGTTGAAAGCAATGTTTTTTGATAAATGGAAACTAAATGATATATTTTACAAAAATAAAGGTGTCACTGAGAGGAGAAGGGTCATGAAGGAAGGCATGAGAACAAGATAAAAGGAAAACAAGCAATAGATTGGGGTGGTGACAATAAACAAAGCAGTAGGTGCTAAAGCGAGAGGTACTGAAGGAAGGAGCTGCTACTTACATTTTATCTGATATGTGATATCTGGTTTGTAAAGGTATCAGTGAAATCTTATGTGGAGAGCAAAGTGGAGAAGAGGGCTTAAGAAATTACCTGCCTCCAGGAATGCATGAGATAATTCACATGAATGAACCTCAGTAGACTTCACCGGAAAAGTAAAATGAGGATCCGCAAGAGAAGAATTAAACTCAGAGCTGAAATAGGAAACCGCCGTGGGAACCTATTTAAAATACTGCTGGGACAGCTGGGCTGGAGCTACCTTGCTCTCCAAAGACCTCCATGAGTGACACTTGGCAGTCCTGTGCTCTGCAGCACCAAAGACCAGATCCAGCTCTCAGGCTGAGGCCACTGGGCTGTTTCTCTTTGTCTGACGGGACATCAGACTGCGCTGTATCGTGACTCATTGCAAGTGTTTCCTTCAGGCTTTCAAAACACTGGAGTCATGTGGACGTTCAGCAGAGATGGACCTTGTTTTACCTGAAGCCAGGCAAGTTCAGCACAGGCAGGCCAGATGGTTAAAATTATGAATATCCTCCATTTGCCATTCACCCTCAAGCTGTGTTGAATTGCTTCTGGTTGTCTGGACAGCCTGCTTTGCTGGGCATGCTCGAAGACAGTCAAGCCCGTTTTCATAAGCAGACAATAAAAAATACACCTATACTACACAGAAGAAGATTTCTGTGACTCAGAGTGCAGCATCCTAAAGGATGTTTTGCTGGTTTGCCAACTTGCATGTTGTCTGGCAAAATAAATGTAACTGTCTCCCATTAACTAACTTTATTACAGTCCATTCAGATCCTGCAGCCGCTTAGGATCTCAGCACCATGGTTGCCCAACTTCCTAAATTGTACCAGGCACACACACCAGTGTTTGTCAAGACAGGACAGCTTTTGCAAAGGCATTGCTGTGCACAGGCTGGAATGGGGTGTTATTCATCTCTTTAAATTAGGTTGTCTCTGTTGGCCGGGTTCCTGTTACAGTCGCTGGAGATCTGGTCAATACAGCCATAAGGCATCAATCTGTTTATTCTAAACTAGACATTCACATTTAGGCCAGATGAATCATGCCCTAGATGTTATGAACAGTATTGACTGGTTCTCCATAAACACAGTTGAAGCCCAGATATATGGCTCAAAGGTAAACATTTATATTTTAGGAATCTCAAATTAAAAAACAGCATCCCACTGTTGGGTCCACACCATATGGCCCATAATAAGGGGGATCAAGGTGACACACGGGGCTTAGAGTGATAACCCAGGTCTTGGGAAGTTTACATAAACTTCCAGGAGGAAGGAGGAACTTCCAGCTATACAAATGGCCCGAGAGCATCATTTCAGTCCTGACCTCACCACAGACTTCATTTGACACCTCCTCTGTGACCAAGTCACTTTGTCTCTCTACACCTCTGCCTCTCACATGGACAGAATGACATCCCACTTCCCGGGATGTTCTTTCGCTTACACAGACAGCAAGCTCCTACTGTGTCTTACAGGGCTTAGCACGTGCAATCTTGTATTTTGTTTCAAACCTCTAGTTGCTACTGTGATATGAATAAATAACAGAGAAGCCACGACAACTAGCCAGGAGAGCTTTCAGTCCCAAGAGTGATTGCCCTTTTAACTAAGAATAGTAAGTTTTCATATTGGATTTTTTTCTTTTTTGTGTGTTATTGTTGTTGCTGCTGAAGAAAAAAGGATTTATTTCAACATGTTTTCTCTTGTTTAAAAAGCAGAAGCTTAACCCTTGCTCTCTCCGGAGTAAATGTAACCCTACAGGGTATGTAATAAATATTTAAAATGGATAATTGAAGGAAGAAGGCAAAAAATCTTGTCATGGACAAATAGCAAGAATTTTATTTCAGAGTACTGACAGCTTCTGTTGTCTCTGCCATCAAAAAACTCTGAACTCAAGAGGGCTGCTGCATGCAAATGAAGTCAAATGAAATATAGGTGTCCATATCACACGCATCATCTTCATCAGAGTGGCAGATTGGTCCTCTCAGCACAGAGGCCAAGCAGCGGATGCTGAGTCCTCCCCCTGTTAGAGGTGGTCCCGTGAGGAGAAGGTTAAGGCTGGTTAATGGCACGACGTGGAGAACCTTGCATTGCACCTTCCCTCACTGTCTTAATTTTAGAGGGGATTTCCTCCCTCAATGTTCTCAGGCCAGTATGCTCCTCCAGTGATGGAATTAATTTTATCTGTGTTTTAAATCAAGAGAGAGAGGAATTGTATGCTGATTAGGTGTATAAATTGTCACCATCCTAGCAGGCAGCTACTCCACACCTGTCTTAAAATGAAATGCTGGGTCTGAGCACTGGTTGCAGCAGAGAAGTGTGATGCCGGCCTGGCAGGAGAGAGCATCCTTGCAGAGCCACTGCTTTCCACCTTTTATTCTCAAGAAAAAGGCAGGAGTTTGGCTGTGGTTTCCCTCTGCACTCCTGATTGCCAGGAGAGACACCTCAAGTCACTATCCTGGTACTTTTTTTTCCCCAGGGAAACTGAGGCATAAATAAGTGGAGGTTTTTATTCACTTCTCACTGTGAATTTGGCAGAGCAGAGAACTGGTCCTGGCTTTCCAAAGCCAAGCTAGCATCCTGGCTATGGACCACCCTTACTTACCACAAGGACCCCGTCAGACTCGTGGTTATCGTCTTCTCAGAACCACACCGATACATACCCTGTTGCAAAGAGCTTGTGGTTTTGTACCCCCAGCTTTTCTACATGTTCTGAAATACCCTTGAGTCTCCGTCATGGGCCATGACTTTCCACATTCCCTAAAGCTCAATGAGGCAAGAAATAACAAAGTACTTTGAGTAACAAAAGACCAGTGTAACCTAGAAGTGATTCCTCCCAGTGCAGAGTATGAAGTACATGTTTGAATTAATTTTCTAATCTGGTAATGGTGTGAATCACTAGCAAGCTACAAAGTGATGGTGAATGTAAAACAAAATAAATTTGTTAACTTAAAAAAATAAAACACACCCCTGAGGAGGATCTTTGGCTGAATGTCTGAGTCCAAAGGGTGATGGTGAATGGAGTTACATCAGGTGGGTGACCGATCACAAGTGGTGTTCCCCAGGGGGGGCTAGTCCTGTTTAATATCTTTATCAATGACCTGGGCGAGGGGATTGAGCACACCCTCAGGAAGTTTGCAGACAACAACAAGTTGCTGGCCAGTGTTGGTCTGCTGGAGGACAGGAAGGCTCCACAGAGGGATCTGGACAAGCTGGACTGATGGGCCAAGGCCAATTGTGTGAGGTTCAACAAGCAGAACTGCCAGGTCCTGCACTTGGGTCACAACAACCCCACACAGCGCTACAGGCTGGGGGCAGAGTGGCTGGGAACCTGCCGGGGGGAAAAGTACCTGAAGGTGTTGGTCAGCAGCTGGCTGAACATGAGCCAGCTGTGTGCCCAGGTGGGCAAGAAGGCCAGTAGCATCCTGGCTTGTATCTGAAACAGGGTGGTCAGCAGGACCAGGGCAGTGAGCAATCTTGGCACTGGTGAGGCTGCACCTTGATTGCTGGGTTCAGTTTTGGGTCCCTCACTGCAAGAGGGAAGTCGAGGTACTGGAGTCTGATGAGGAGTTGAGGGAACTGGAACTGCTTAGCCTGGAGGAGACTCAGGGGGGACCTTATCGCTCTCTACAACTCCCTGACAGGGGCCTGTAGGCTGGTGGGGGTCGGTCTCTTCTCCCAGATAACAAGCGACAGGACAAGAGGAAACAGCCACAAGTTGCTCCAGGGGAGGTTTAGATTGGATATTAGGAAAAAACTTTTTTCTCTGAAAGGATGTTGAAGCACCTGAAGGCTGCTCAGGGAGGTGGTAGAGTCACCATCCCTGGAGGTATTTAAAAAAACACGTAGATGCAGTGCTTAGGGACACGGTTTAGTGATGGACTTGGCAGTCCTGGGTTAATGGTTGGGTTTGATGATCTCAAAAGTCTTTTCTAACTTAAATGATTCTGTGATTCTACGATCTTCTCAAATGTAAGCAATTTAAATGCTTATTGTCATCTAATTGTACTGAAAAACATACCTAAATCTTAAAACCATTTTCGATACTTATGAATGGCTGCAATAAAAATTACTTTTACTAACAAGTGATTATGTAATACTGAAATGCTCTTATCACATTTATCTGTTTACCAGCTGGAGTTCTAATTGAAATTTGTTCAGAACTCATAATAGCATTAGGTCATGTTATGCTTACAGCATTAAGCAATGATTACATCTGTGCCTTTTGTTTTTAATTAGCTTTTTCAGTTATCTGGGAGAGATAGAACCTTTCAAGATCGTAATTCACTTTTGATTACAATGGAAAGAGAACAAACCGAGTCATCTTACAGAAAAATATTCAACTGTATAATTTACATTCCTGACGCTGGGGCTGTTAGATCTGACTTTATTTTGATTTCCCGTCACTCATCAGTTATGTTAATCGGGTTTTGATGGCAACGAGGTGCTGGTGTTTGCACATTCAGGGATCTAAAGTGGCTTTAAAAAAAAAAAAAAAAAAAAAAAGAAGAGATGAGTGTGTATTGTGTCTTACTTTTCTACTGGCAGGACAGAAGCATTGGTTTTAATGAATGTACTGAAAAACAGACCACTTTGTATCAGCCGTGCAGCTGAACACAGACAGAGGTGAATTTTAAAGAGGGTCTCAAATGTAGCCATAGCTCTGATTCAGAAAACCATTCCAGCACGTGCTTTCATCATTCATCCCAGCCTACAGACACACATGATTACTCACCTGCCTTAGGTCAAACATCTTGCTGAGTCTCATCCTATGGAAAGGGCAAGCTGTTGCAAGCAGCAAGTCCACAGGGGGTACTTCACGTGCCCTCATCAGTGGGTAACTGACACTAACTGCTGATTAGTAATAAACTGACTCAGGCAGTTCCCTGCACTAGGAGAAGTGCCCCTGCTGTCCTCTTTCTTCAAACTCATACTTGGCTTGTTGTAAATACCCATGCTTGGGAGGACAGACAAGTAACTCCACAAGCCAAAACAGGGAATAATCAGCCTTAATCCACTGGAATGAGCAACTGCTGAGAGATGGCAAGCAGCCCCACTTGCCTTTCTGCTGCCACTGGGAGCCTGGGGGCATCCATGGCCCAGCAATGCTCCCACCTCCGCACATGCTTGCCACGCCGTGCCACATCTGTGCTCTTGAACAATGCACAGGCAGAAAAGAGAATCTGAACATGGCCAGCCATGGGAATTTGGTGGTATTGTTTGCAAGCCAGGTGCTTATGAAGATGAATTAGAATGGGGTTTGTAGACTACAGCTGTAGCAAAAGAGCAAGGCCATTTATTTCTGACATGCCTATGGAAGCATGAGACACGCAGAGTGGCAATAGCAAGAAACTAACTCTGATGAGTTTACGTGATAGTGATTGGTATCCCTGGAGGGGTTACAGGAACCGTATAAACTGTAGAAAATAGGCTCAGAAGGGATGTTGAGATGTAACATAATCCACCCTCCCATCAGGATGAATCAAGAGGTGAATTGCCCATAAGACACATTGTCTGTAATTCTCTTGCTCCGCTCAGAGCCAGAGGAGTTCAACAGTTTTCCACATCCAGTTGGAAAAACAGCTTTCAGGAATTGAGACAGAAACTGTAAGAAAATTGAGGGTGGAATAATGATGATGATCAAAGGTCTAAAATACATCTGTAGCACTCAGTCACTGCACATGAATATAACCAGTTAATACCACTTACAGATGAAAATGTGTAAGTTGGGGTTCAAAGTACCTAACCGGATTTCCTCCCCTACACACCAGAAAATTATCCTCCCTCTCATGCCTCACTGTGTCCAAACATTTCTTTCTCTGTTGATCTGAGCCACTGCTCCAATGGCTCAGTCTTTTCCAATCTTTATTGCTTGTTTCTGGGAAGACAGAGAGATGCTTTTTCCCCATTGCTAAATGACCATATGGTACCCTTACCAAGACACAGCTGCCACGGGCATTTTCAGTGTCCCTTGCAAGAACAGGAGCAGTAGGACTGGTTAAATGCATCTTTTCCCTCCTTGGGGTAACTGGTCTGCAGGGGAATGATCCTCAACGGCTATTCCAGAGTGAGGGATTGAGAAGTTTTTGGTAGGCTGCCAGTTTCTGCAGGGACGTGATGCTCACCCCCACTTGCAAGGGAGGCAAGGGACCTTTGATTCTGCTTTTTCTGGAAAACCAGGAATCAGGTTCTTTGCTCTTTATATTGACTCCTCTGCAGGATCTGTGTTGAGATCCAGGCAGCCTGCACAGGATAGATATCTGTGCTGGAGAAGAGCCCAATCTCTTCCTGATGACACCCTGCACTGTCAGGAGGCCATGTGAGGATGCAGATGTGGGCTAAGTCCCACACACTGGACAGGTGCCAACCAAGGAGATGCAGACACATTCAGAAGCTCAGGGGACTTGCGATCAGACCTCCCATGACACCACAGGGGTCTGCACAGGGGGAGAGCAGAAGAGAGCTTTCTGAGAGCAGAAAGATTAGAAGTGATGGTGAGATGAGATGAGTTTCATTGGGGATGAACGTGGCAGCAAGAGAAGGCAGTTCCTGTCACTGCTTACAGCCACAGCAGCCTTCACCAAGGAAGAGATGGGCAGCAAACAGTGGTGCTGTTACAGCAAACATTTCCTGCTCTTGCTCTGGATTTTGTTCTTGTTCTTAACCACTGAAGTTATGTTTGTTGGGGTTTTTTTCAGTGAAAATATAGGGGACAATAAGGCTTTACGGTCATTATTTACCAAGCAATCACTTTACCTAAGGTACAGGAGTGGGTTTTATTTCCAGTCTGGCTTTGGACCAGCTAATGCTGGGACTCAAGCCTGCCCTTTCCACAGCATGAGGCAGCAACCCAGCTGCCCAAACACTCGCTGTGCTGGGGCTGCTTGGGATTTAGCAAAATTTCTGCTGGGACCTAAACAACCTTCTGCAGGCAAAAAAATTTCATCAGAGTGAATGCATTGCCACAGAAAGTGCTGGCTCATTTCCTAAATGTAGGTTAAAAAAAAATAATAAAATACAACCCAGTCTAAACATCAATGCAACACCATTAAAGCAATGTAACAAAAATAACTCTTGGCCTGAAGACTCAGAGATTTAAGTGAGACTGGAATAGGCCTTTAATTACTTCCATTTTTACTCTTTAGCAGCCTCAACAGGACTAAAATAGTTCCCTCCCTCCTCTTCCCACTGTGTCAGTAGGACAGAGCCATGCATGAGGATTCACACGCTCCCTGATGTTGTGCCTCCTTAGACACAGCAATACCTCCATTAGCTTTCTCTCCCCTCCCACAGCAGGCATTCAGCATGGATCAGCCATTCCACAGCCAAAAGGAGAGGCACGCAGGTGGATTTCTTTTTTGGTCTCAGCTCTGTCCCTTTTCTCCCTTCCTTTTTTTTTTGGAGCAGATGCAGATGGCAGTCACTCCCTTTGTTGCGTGCAAGTCTCTAGACGAAAAAACTCCCCACAGCTTGTGCAATTTTCTGAGCTGCCTTCTGCTCACCTCCACCTCCTAATTTTCCTCTTTATCTGCTTTCTGTATTCTCCATGCTGCTATTGGTCCTGTGGAAATGAACACATCAAAGCCATAAGCAGTCATCTTTTCACTGCTTCTATGTCCTTTTTCCCCCCGTTCCCTTTAATATTAATATTAATAGCTACTGTACCTTTCTTTACTGTTGCTTTCTTCTTGATCCTCCAAGGGAGTAAGCCTTTTCTTGGACTTTCTGCTGTATCCAATGCTTGTTTGAAGGAATGCTAGGGCATGCTGTGAAGCACAACACTGGTGATGTCTCTGATACAATGTTGGGCCAAGCAGCAAACATATTAAATGCTATTGTACTTATCGGAAGAGTCAAGCATGCTTTTATCTCTGCCACATGTGGCTGGTTTTGGGGTTGTTTTTTTTTCCTTGTTGCTTTCCTAGCAAAAATAGGTTTTTAATCAGTCCAACATCTCCAAGGACAAGAAAAAAATGAATAACCTCTTTCCTATGCCCTCCCTGATGCTTTCCACAGGGCTGCTGCCTGAGGAGCAAAGTAGCAAGCGCTGTTTCACGCCTGTTGTCAAACCACACACACATACAAATACACACTACATGGACACACATCACCAGCACCCCCACCACTGCTATTATTTAAAGCACTGCTTTAATGAGCTATCGTGCCCTTCAAGGTTTGCCTGCCTGTTGCTAGTCCCTGGGGCTGAGAGCTGAACTCCTCGCGCGTGCGTCAGCCCAGCTCTCACATTTGTATTCTGCGATGCGGTTGCGTGTCTGGAGTGCTAGGAAGAAATCCCCCAGGTTTGATTTCACTTACACACATATAATGGAAATACAGCAGCGTGCGGTGAGCATGACGTTTCTGCTCCATGGGGGCTGTATGCAATCCATGGTGAAGGTTGCTACTTAGGATCACAGCAAGTGCCCAAAAGGCAGAAGGTGAATTTCTTGATGTTGTTGTCACAAGAAAAAGGTACCATGGTAATAATGAAACTCATTGTAACCCTCAGAATGAGTTATTCCAAGCATGATTTCTGCCTGGACGGATGTAAAGGTTATTACTTGCTCCTGTCTTGACACTAGGGATCTGCTCCCTTTGAAAGCAAGAATTTCTTCAGTGTGCAGTAGCTGACCATATGTCTGGGGCAGGTGGCATTGGGGCATTCAAATGAGCCTCCCCTTATGCTTCTTTTGCGACATGCTGCAGCTGCACACAGCAATGAGTAATCCCCCTTCCCTCTCTCCTGCAGTCCCCCAGAGCTAATGATGATGTGAAACCAGTCATTGTTACAGCCAGTGGAAAGACCCCCACGAGCAGCAGTGCATTTGCATCAGCTGGAGGAAGGACTGAGGGAGGTCAGGAGATGGATTGGTGCTGGCTTTCAGGTTGTGGCCCCTTCTTATCTCTTCCCTTTCCTTCTCCAGCAAAGCTTTGTGCAGGCTGATAGGCACAGACTATCTGTCCTTCAGTCTTGGTGTAGTCTGGAGAAATCTCCCCTACCTGATCAAAAAAGGCTGGAGGACTGAAATGCAGTATACTGGCACCATAGCTGTGACTTGGGAAGAAGACTGGTGGGGAAGGAGAGCAATACACCGAGTTATGAATGGGGGAATCACCAAACACTTGTGCAAAAGCCCACTGTAGCCAAAGGGGGTGCAGACTGCAGAGACACATGTCAGGCTCCTATCACAGCCTTTTTGGAGACTAGAAAGCCTCACACAAGAACAGTCTGGTGTCCGGCAGTGCCAGTCTCAACCATTTCAGCTCCAACCAGCAGCACCATAAGGCTCTAGAGGAGGAATGGGAGATTGTTTGCTACAGGAGTCAGGACAGTCGTTAGTCCTGACTAACAAAAGGCGGCGGGGGAGGGGATCTATTTGCTTGTCATAATCATGTCAGTTTGATGATTTAAAGCATGTGCAACAGCTTCAGAATCTGATGGAGATGCTTTGTGTTTGCAAACATGAAGCCTAAACAAAGTTTCAGGTGATGATCGGAGGATGCTTTTGAGATTTCTGCAGAAAACTTAATAGGAAAATGCAAATGAGGTCATATGCTTTGCTGCTTGTCTACAAGATTTTCCCAAAGGTCTCCCTGCTCCCCCAGCTTATGAGCCTAATTAACCCCCTGCACTTCGTTGCCAGGCATGGAATTTTAAGTAATTACGGGGATGTGTGGCTTCCTTATCAGCACATCAAACTCTTGGAGTGCTGGTATTTGCCTTGCACTTCTTTGTTCAGTGTTGCAGGGGGTGGTCAGCTATTGCAAAACCCCAACAGCAGGGATCAATTTACAGGCAGACTTTGGACCAAGGTGGGTAAAAATTCCCCTAGAGGATCTTACAGGTTTCTGCAGCACTTTGGAGCAGGAGGCTTTGAGTCTGAGTTGTCCTTAGATGTTTTAAACTACTCCACAGGCATTAACTATGCCCATTTCATGCACACAATCCTACCTTAACCAGCTCCCCTGAGCAACACGGATGGTGTGTGAGCTTTTCTGCATATTCAGCTGGCAAGGGACAGTCTGAGGAATCTACACTACTCCCACAACTCTTTACACATTCCTCATTAGAGAGCCTGGATTGAAAAAATAAAAACAGAAACCAGGGAAAAAATCTAGGAGCAGCAAGCAGAGCTCCAGGAACTAGGCAGGAGCTTTGGCACAGGCTGCTACTGAAGTTGCCATCTCTGCACTTGTCTTTCCATTGCAGCAATGAATCCCGGGCTACTCTGCGACTTGGTGATGAGGAGAGGGCACCTTTGCTCACCCCACTGCTCTCTTAGACTCTATTACACCTTGATGTTCAAAGCTTTTGCATGGAGTGCACAAGTCACAGACTCAGAGTTCCCCAGGTGGAGAGGGAATGCAAACCTTCAAATCCCACCTCCTGAGTGTGTGCTTTCACCATTCCAGCAGTATGCCAAATGGAGGCAGAAGTATTCTAAGTCTTCAAAGATACAGCCTTAGTTTAAGAGAGGTTTCAGACTCTGAGTCTCAGGGTGGATAAGCCCAGATGACAGTTTTACACATTTCTTTCTTCCTCTTGGTTGGCAATGCTCAGGACATTAAGATATCATAAATCACATAATTAACCATCTGTTTTCCCCATCATTCACTACACAAGGAAATGAGGAGTTGCTCAGTAATGTACTGAATTTACACTAATTTTACTGTACTGAATTTTAAACACTGTAAATTCCCAGAGCCTGAGCCAACTTGGAGGAGCTGCAGTGTCAGCATCATCATACGATGCTGACATGAAGCACTGACTGTCCAAACTTCTCTCTCCAGCTTAAGGAGTATTTATGTCCCCTGTATATAGCTGAGTGTGGTATAGTTTTTCATTTCAAGGGAGTTCCTTATATATTGGAAATCCACCCTAGCTGCTGTCAGAAAAAGGCATGTGAGTCTTTCAAATTAATTGCATACTGCCTTGTACAATACAATCTTTGCAGTGGCCTTCATGACATCTATTTTGATTTAACTCCACTTTGCATTTTGTTTTCCTATGTATTGAAACAGCAGCAGATTCTTCTATGGCCGGTAATGGACTGTTAAAGAAAACAATCAACTGTACTAGCCTGATTTTCAAAATGACCAGGAATAAGCTGAATAAAAAGGACCTCTTTGAGTAAAAAATGTGATAAACTGCATGCCGGTTTCCTTTTATCAATTCAGGAGATGATGGCACAAATTTTGGTGGTATACAAACCATGCAGACTCCTAAAGATGAACGCTACAGCAATTTGCTATGTGTATATTAAGACGGCCTCTGTGAACAGTTATTGCTATTAAAAGTTGACAACCAATCACAGACACAAGCAACTATTCCAGATGGTTTTAAACATTTTCCATGAAGATATCACTATCATATTACATTCTGTTTACACTACTTGATTAACCACTTATTTCAAGAACCCATTAGTCTGGTGACCTACTGAATAAAGCATTTGCCTTGACTCAGGAGTTTGCATCCACAAATCTCACTTAGTGGGTGACTTTCCCTTTCTCTGATTTAGTTTCTGCAGACATAAACCAGGGATAATGATAATGACCTCCTTAGTAATGCCATTAGGGATTTACTAATAATCTAATTATTATTGGGGAATAAAACTTTATTTGAGGAACCATCTATTAAAGTATCCCCATGGCTTATTCACACTCCATAAGCGATTTATGAATGGAGCCTTAGAGGGGAGGTCAAAAAAAAGTGCACCAGTGCTAAAGCAGGAAAGATCCAAAGCTCATGGCCACATCTCCAGGAAACAGGTGTGCATCAAGGCACAGACATACACAAATTCTCAGTAATTCTTCATCTTTATGGCCCTTCTCAACCTTCCTCAGCTGCTGCTTTTGCTGAAAGAGGAGAAGGAAGAGGTCGAGAGTAGTTCTTTAGCCCTTTTGGTGCGAAAGTACGGGATTCTTCCATGTTCAACCCTGTCACCAAATGAGTGACAAACACTTCCCCTGCATCTGTTTCTGCAGCATTGTGCCCATCAGCAACAAGGGAAAGGATGAGGGCGAACTGTGCTTGGAACAAGGATACTGAGTGCAGATAGAGGGAGCTTCCTCATATGGCCTGGGGCATAGGCGGGGACCTTTTAGACCATGACAGTGGTGAATAGTATACAAACCCCTCACCTCCTATCTTACTTTTCTTCTGCATGGACAAGCTGAATGTTAATGATCTATTTCTTTTCCCTTCTGCCTAGTAACTTCTTTCTCTACAGTCTCTCTCCGTCACACATTCCCATTTAAGCCTCTGCAGAGCACTTGGCTTGCCCAGCTGCAAAATCTGCTTGGACTGCAAAAGCTTTGAGATCTGACTGGGTGCCAAATGTGGCTCTTTGGCTCCTACCATCCCCTCAAATGAGGATTTTAGCCTCTATGTTTACTTCTAAAAATAGGAATTCATCACTGCAAATTACAGTAAGGTTGCAGTATGAAAACCATTTGAAGCACAAGTAGTGTTCTCCTCTACACTTCCATTTGCCGGGAATGATGAGGAAATAAAAAAGAAGAGCTCGCAGATCTGATATTTGCTTGACACTATCAGTTTCCTGATTCCAAGCCTGGTGTCACCAGAAGAATTTTGGGGGTTTTGATCATGGGTTGGCCTACATGACACCGGGCCTGCTGGCAACAGATGGGTTCTGCCTGTCTCAAAGAGGGAAAAAGGATCTTTGCACAAGGGTTAACAGGGCTCATTGAAAGAGCTTTAAACTAGATTTGAAGGGGGAAAGGTATATAACCAGGCTTGCTAAAGACAAGCCTAGAGGCAGCACTTCAGTGTTTGAGGAATGGTGTGCTACTGCGGTGCTTTGGTTTGCCATCTCAGTAGAGGCAGGGGATGGAGAGCCATGCAGCAGCAAAGGCACAAGGTTTATTGATGTGTTAGAAACCATGGAAACACCTGAGAACAGTCACATAGGAATTAGGGCTTCACCTCCAAAAAGGTGGCAGGATGAGTAGCTCAGCTGAATTACATCTACACCAATGCACACAGCACGGGCAACAAACAGGAGGAGCTGGAAACTGTTGGGCAGCTGGAAAACTAAGTTATACCTGCCATCACGGAAACATGGTGGGATGAGTCACACAACTGGAGTGCTGCAATGGATGACTGTAAACTCTTCAGAAGGGGTGGGTGAGGAAGGAGAGCTGGTGGGGTAGCCCTGCGTTTAGGGAGTGTTTTGACTGTCTAGAGCTTGATGATGGTGACAATAGGGTTGTTTATGGGTAAGAATCTGGGAGAAGGCCAACAAGGTAGATGTCATGGTAGGAATCTGTTACAGACCACCCAGCCAGGATGAAGAAGCAGATGAAATATTCTATAAGCAGCTGGGAGAAGTCTCATGATCGGTAGCCCTTGTTCTCATGGGGGACATCAACTTAGCAGATGTCTGCTGGAAATACAACACAGCAGAGGGGAAACAGTCCAGGAGATTCCTGGAGTGTGTGGAAGGGAACTTCCTGACACAGCTGCTGGTGGAGCCAGCTGGGGAAGGTGCCCCACTGGACCTGCTGTTTGTGAACAGAGAAGGACTTGTAGGTAATGTGGTGGCTGGAGGCATCTTGGGCACAGCAATCATGAAATAAGAGTTTTCTATTCTCAGAGAAGTGAGGAGAGAGGATAGCAGGACTGCCACCTTGGACTTCTAGAAGGCAAACTTTGGCCTGTTTAGGAGCCTGCTTGACGGAATCCCTCGGGATGCAGCCCTGAAGGGCAAAGGAGTCCAGGAAGACTGGACATTATCAAGAAGGAAATCTTAAAGGAGCAGAGCAGGTTATCCCCATGTACCAAAAGAGAAGCCTGCAGGGAAGAAGACCAGCCTGGCTGAAGAGAGAGCTTTGGCTGGAACTTGGGGGGAAAGAAAGAGAGTTTATGACCTTTGGAAGAAGGGGCAGGCAACTCTGGAGGACTACAAGGATGTCACTATGTTATGCAGGGTGAAAGTTAGAGGGGCCAAAGCCCAACTAGACAAAGCTGGTGAAGAGTCTAGAGAACAGGTCTTATGAGGAGCAACTGAGGGAACTGGGGTTGTTTAGTCTGGAGGAGACTCATGGGGGACCTTTTTGCTCGCTGCAACTACCTGAAAGGAGGTTGCAGCGAGCTAGAGGTCAAACTCTTTTCCCAAGTAACAAGCAATAGGATGAGAGGAAATGGATTCCAGTTGCACCAGGGAAGGTTTACATTGGATATTAGGAAAAATGGAAAAGGGCTTTCAAGCATTGGAACAGGCTGCGCAGGGAAGTGGTTGAGTCACCATCCCTGGACGTATTTAAAAAGATGTGTAGGCATGGCACTTAGGGACATTGTTTAGGGGTGAACTTAGCAGTGTTGGGTTAATGGTTAGACTCCATGATCTTAAAGGTCTTATCCAACCTAAACAATTCTATGATTCTATGATTCTTATACCATTCAGCTTTTTGAACTGTCCAGAAAGAACCGTAAAGAGTGTCCAGTCATGGGCTCTGATGACCAACAACATGTGGATATAGCAAATAAATGAAGTAGGGAGGGCAAGTAAAAAGAGAATCATTACATGGGTAATGACAACAACAGATCAAATGCTTAGTCCCACGGCTAGGCAAGATGTCTAGGGGTACTGTAGGCCTTTTCTCAACCAAAGCTCTTGCTCAACCACAGTCTACCATTGACTATACCATACTCTAGATGACACTACTGGTTGGCACATGTTTGGGCATGGCAGGTCTCCTTCATATCATTCTAGGGACTTTCCAAAATGGTCATTGCAGGCTCGATAAAGACAGGGAGTTACTGGGAAACAAATCCTGCTGAACTCCCCTCTCCTGTGCAAATATATATTTACATATATATATATATATATTCCTACCTCTTCAAATCCTGAAGGCCCTCTTTCCTTGCATACAGTAATCTGTTTCTGTTCATTTAATGGCAATCATGGCCAAGGGCTCCAGTTGACAAAAAATTACATAGCTGCAGCAATGAATAAAGCAGTGCCAGCTGCTACAGTGGTCTCAAGTCATATAGGCTAAAGATGGTTGCCACACAATGAATGAGCTCTTGTGGTCAGATAACTCATACACAAATGTATGGAAGATGCTAGACCACAGGTTTCATCCATCTCTATCTTACAGACGAAGTTCAGAATCAAACTTCATGTCAGAATGAGAGGAATAGGAGGCAGAAATCAAATGAAGTCAGCATTCTTGTGTGTTAAGTACTGAGTCAAGAGCAACACCTTCTTAGCTGGTGTAGGATAAAAGCACATCAAGGGAATAAGAAATCTGAGCCAAATAAGGATAATTTAATCCTAGCCTTTCTCTTCATGGCCAAAAACACTGCCTCAGAATCTGTGCATTGAATCTTCACAAAGTGAAATCCATACCATAGATCTGTAGGAATGACGAAGGTCTGGCATCAGTGGAACATGGCTCATGAAACTGTGATTCATTTCAAAGTTTGTATGTATTGAATAGAAACCGATATTCAGCTTCACTGTAAAACATTGGCCTTTCAAAGCTCAGTAGTATGAGAAGTGGCGACGAGGGTCTGGCTTTTCACAGAGGCCAAAGGCTTTGATTTGTCCAAAGCTGAGCAGACTGCTTAGTGGGAATGACACTTTGAAGAGGAGGTGGTCAGGCAGTGTGCAGCCAGGTTAGTTTGGCAGCCACGTACTGGACAACTTTTTCCCAGCAAAGGAAAGAAAGGCTCTGATTCTTTCATTTACACCAGTGTAAATAGTGTGGACTGTGCAAGCCAGAAGAGAGAATCCAGCTTAGATGAGAGAAAGAACTAGTCCAGAGAGAGAGAAAATTTGTCATCCTGAAACACTGCTCTGCAGGTGTTTCTGCGATTACAGATGTCTTGTACAAAGTCCCTAGCAGCGTGTAATTTAAATCCAACCGGGCCTAAGTAAGGACGGTTGTAAGAAACACAACTGCCTTCTTCCTTAGCTCACTGATGTGGTGTGCCCTCGCTGCATTCTGTCAGGAGTCCCCACAGCACTTGTGGTAAATGACTGGGGAGGGATGCCTCATGCAAACTCACAAGACAAATTATATTAAAAATTAAAAGTGAAAAAGCAAACAGCTCGACTGGGACTTGAAAGAATAATAGCTGCACGGCGTGCTTTTTACTCACAGCTTAAGTTCTTATGGTTGAATAGCTGTTGGAAATACTAAGGGTTTGATTTGGCATATCTTGCATGCAGAATCCCTGGGAGTTAGGATCACTCTGTCCTAACTGTGCTATTCTTGTCTGCTCTTTTCACTGTATTTCTGCTTCCCTCTTACCATTGCAAAACCACAGACATACCAACAGCATCTATGGGCAAGCCCCAGCTGGCATCTTTTCCCCAAGATAGGTATTTACATGACACAAAAACCTGAATGAATGTGCAAATGCCCGGAAGCTGGAAATCTTACTCAAGTCCCCATCCATGGCCCATTTCTCTTGAGATAACTTTTTCTGTGCTTTGTAGCCTGGAAGCAGTTATGCAACCACTTCTGCTTGAAGGTTTCCTGTCCTGGGGAAGTTACCCTTGGATAACCATGGCTTTAGTCATGCATTCCTTTGGCCCTGCACTGTTTTCTTACGCTGTGTTTACACTGCGCTAATGACTGTAAAGCTGGGGCCTCTGGTTTCTGCTGCAATACACATCATTAATAATACTGAACTCTGAAACCAGTTGCTAAGGAGCTAGGGATTCCAGTTATGGGTGGTTATATCAGTGAGCCTTCAAGAACTGGCATCAACTCTCCTGCAGGGGCCAGGCACAGGGGACATAAAGCATAACTCATCTGCAAAGGTATCCTCAGATATACTAGATCCCAGCCTCCCTAAGCCTGCTGCAGGGTGAAACATCCCTCTGTACAGAACCAACCACGCAATCAAATGTTGGTATGTCTGATCAGCAGGCCTTCAAGAAATGCATGTCAAAAACATTAGCAAAGCCTCCATCCTATCTCATTCCTCTCACTTTATTTGCTGTCCTTCATTGAGTTATTCAGCTATGGTGACCAAGGAGGCAGAGCTGAAACCCACCCAGAGCCCTGTTCTGTGCAGATAGCAGGCTTGGCAGTATGCATGTTCTAGCCCATCCCATAATGACCTACCACGGTGATGAAACCTTGCATCTCTGGCCTTCTTGGGTTTTGTAAGCATCATGGTTTAACTGCAGCCAGTAACTAAGTACCACACAGCAGTTCACTCGATGGGATGGGAGGAGAATTGGGGAAGAAAAAGGTAAAACTGTGGGTTGAGGTAAGAACAGTTTAAAAACTGAAATAAAGTAAAACATAAATCTAATACTACTACTAATAACTGTAATGGAAATGAAGATGACAAAAAGAGAAAGAGAAATAAAACTCAACAAAAAAAAAAAAAAACCCCAACAAAAAACAAGTGATGCACAATGTAACTGCTCACCACCCACTGACCAGTCCCCAGCCGGTCCCTGAGCAGCAATCTGATCCCAACTGTCCTGACTAACTCCCCCCAGTTTATATACTCAGCATGACATCACGGTATGGAATATCCTTTTGGCCAGGGTGGGTCAGCTGTCCTGGCTGTGTCACCTCCCAACATCTTGTGCCCTTCTAGCCGTCTTGCTGGCAGGGCCTGAGGAGCTGAAAAGTCCTTGACTTACTACTAACACTACTTACAACAACTGAATACATTGGTGTGTTATCAACATTATTTTCATCCTAAATCTAAAACACAGCACTGTACCAGCTACTAGGAAGAAAATTAACTCTGTTCCAGCCGAAATCAGGATGGTATCCACCCCTTATTCTATACCATTTATATCATGCCCAGGTCCCACACTTCCCAATCACCTTTCTGTTTTTTTGATATATACACACAGATATCATTCCCTTAGTCTGTGGGCCAATGTTATGAAATGATCACTGACTTCATTTAGTTCATGACTTTGGGCTCCATCTTTCATAACAGTCTCTCAGAGCAGGAAAGATGGTGTGTGGTGTTGGATTGTTGCATACTGAGGCCAGTTTTGATTCCATTACCACTATGCTTGTCCAGTTTCATCAAAGTTAATTCTTCATTAATGTGGCAGTCTGAAGGGAGTAGGGTTTAGATCCCCATATCTGGAGTGGTGGAGACAGGTGCTGCAAGATGCCCAATGCAGTGATGGGCACATAGCCGCTACAGAGGTGACAACATACAGTGTTATGTAGCAATCAGCATCACACAATTTAATTCATTGGCTATTCTCACTGAAAATCAAATCCCCTTGATGCACATACCAGACTTTCCCATCCTCCTGCATTATCCACCAAGTACACCCAGGTCCTTGAGCAAAATCAATCCCATGGATGTGTTTACCTTTGCCTGAGGCAGGAACAACCCACACTGTTTTCCCCACCGTATTTTTTATGTGCACAGCAGGAACTTTATCCCCTTCCACAGTACATAAAACTTCTGATTGGGCAGACCCAGCCTGACTGGCAGTTTCCTTAGTGTTGACTAACCAGGTGGCTTTTGCTAAATCTATATCCCGATGTTTGAAGGTCCCACCACCCATTGCTTTCAGTGTATTCTTTAACAGTCCATTGTATCATTTGATCTTTCCAGAGGCTGGTGCATGATACGGAATGTGATATACCCACTCTATGCCATGGTCTTTATACCTGGTGTCTATGAGGTTGTTTCAGAAATGAGTCCCATTATCTGACGCAAATCTTTTTGGGGTGCCAGGTCACCACAAGACTTGCTTTTCAAGGCTCAGGATCATGTTCCAGGCAATGGCATGAGGCACAGGCCGTTTCTAGCCATTCAGTGGTTGCTTCCACCATCGTTAGCACATGGCGCTTGCCTTGTCTGTGGAGTGCAATATAGTCAGTCTGCCAGGCCACTTCATATTTATATTTTAGCCATTGTCCTCCATACCAGTGAGGCTTTAACCACTTGGCTTGCTTAATTGCAGCATGTTTCACATTCATGGATATCCTGTGCAATAGGGTCCATGGTCAAGTCCACCCCTAGATCACGAGGCCATGTATACATCGCATCTCTTCCTTGATAGCCTGAGGTGCCATAGGCCTCACCGAGCTATAAATAATTCATT
The DNA here is from genome assembly GCF_023638135.1 of Falco biarmicus. NCBI lineage: Eukaryota > Metazoa > Chordata > Aves > Falconiformes > Falconidae > Falco > Falco biarmicus. The sequence goes on from NC_079290.1 coordinate 17,085,689, forward strand.
CATATGTTGCCAATCCAGATCCATCTAAGCCATTTCAGTCTCAGCAGTCTGATCCACCCAACAGTTGTTTTGATGTTCTTTCATGTCTTGACTCTTGGATACGTGAGCATCTACACGACATACCTTCACAACAAGGCCCTCCACCTGGGCAGCAATATCTTGCCACAATGTGGCTGTCCAGATGGGTTTACCTTTGTGCTGCCAGTTGCTCTGCTTCTGTGGCTGCAACCACAAGGCATTTTCCACCATCCATGAGTCAGTATAGAGGTGAAGTATTAGCCATTTTTCTCATTCAGCAATGTCTAAAACCCGTGGGATAGCTTTCACCTCTGTAAACTGACTCAAATCACCTTCTCCTTCAGCAGTTTCTGCAAACAATCTGTTGACCAACTGTGACCAGCAGTTTCTGGCCAATCCATGATCACTTCCAGTATTCCTGGATGACTAGGGTTTCGTATTCGAGCTCACTGTGTGATCAGTATGACCCACTTACTTGACATAGCATCAGTTGCATGACATGTAGAGGAGACCCTCCCTTTGAACATCCATCTCAGCGCGAGCAGTCAGGGTGCCAGGAGGAGCTTCACTTCAGTACCAATAACTTCTGAAGCAGTTCAAACCCCTTCATAAGCTGCCAGTATCTCTTTTTCAGCTGGAGTATAGAGTGCCTCAGATCCTCTGTATCCCCAACTCCAAAAGCCTAGGGTTTGAGCTTGAGTCTCCCCTGGTGCTTTCTGCATAGGTTCCAGGTAGGGCCAATCTCCCCAGCTGCAGTGTACAGCACATTTTTTACATCTTGCCCTGTTTGGACTGGCCCAAGGGCTACCGCTTGAAATAAGTCCCGTTTAATCTGTTCAGAGGCTTGTCACTGCTCAGGGCCCCATTTGAAATCATTCTTCTTCCAGGTCACTTTGTAGAGAGGGCTTACAATCAGACTGTAATTTGGAATGTGCACTGTCCAAAACCACAAAATGCCTAAGAAAGCTTGTGTTACTTCCTTAGTAGTTGGTGGAGACACAACTGGTATCTTGTTGATCACATCCATTGGGATCTGATGATGTCCCTCTTGCCATTCTATCCCCAAAAACTGGGTTTCCTGTGCAGGTCCCCTGACCTTACTTTGTTTTATGTCAAAACCAGCTTTCGGAAGGATTCAGACTATTTTCTTCCCTTTCTCAAAATCTTCTTCTGTATTATGCCACACAATGATACCATCAATGTACTGCAGCTGTCCTGGAGCTTCACCCTGCTTCAGTGCAGCCTGGATCGGTCCACAGCAGATGGTAGGGCTGTGTTTCCAGTCCTGGGGCAGTCGATTCCAGGTGTTTTGGATGCCTCTCCAAATGAAAGCAAACTGTAGCCTGCACTCTGCTTCCAAAGGAATTGAGAAAAACTCATTAACAATATCAATGGTGGCATATCACTTGGCTGCCTTTGACTCCAGTTCATATTGAAGTTCTAGGATGTCCAATACAGCATCACTCAGCAGTGACATGACGTTCAGGCCACAATGATCTACTGTTAGCTTCCACTCTCCATTAGACATTCACACTGGCCTTATGGGGCTATTAAAGGGTGATCAGGTTCTGCTGATCACTCCTTGGCTCTCTAGTTGACAAATCAGCTTATGGGTGGGAATCAGGCAGTCTCAGTTGGTGCAATATTGCCACCAGTCCACCGCTGTGGTAGCGATCAGCACCTGTTGTTCTTCGACCTTCAGCAACCCCATAACAGAACGGTCCTTCGAGAGACCAGGCAAGGTAGACGGCTGCTTAATTTCCTCCATCTCCAAGGCAGCTATACTGAAAGCCCACCAGTACCCTTTTGGGTCCTTGAAACACCCTCTCCCGAAATAGTCTATACCAAGGCTGCATGGAGCCTCTGGGCAAGTCACAACAGGGTGGTTTTGCCACTCTTTCCCAGCCAGGCTAAAATAAGTCTCCAACAGTTAGCTGTTGGATCCCCCTGTCACTCCAGCAATACAAATGGGTTCTGCCCTTGTATAGCTTGATGGCATTAGGGTACACTGTGCACTGGTATCTACCAGAGCCTTACACTCCTGTGGGTCTGACATGCCAGGCCATCAAATCCACATGGTCCAGTAAATCCAATTGTCCCTCTTCTCCACCTGGCTGGAGGCAGGGTTCCTCTAGCCCTGGTCATACGTTCTCAACTTACGTCTTGTGAAAATGGATTATAATTCTTTTTCATAGGATCAGAAGCAAGATCAGCCCTTCCACTCTGTCTGGGAAACTGCCCTCTGGAGACTGGAGCAGCAACCTTCCTGGAAGAACCCCCATTTGTGACTGTTTTTCCTTGCAATTCACATACCTGTGCGTCTAGGGTCAAGGTGGGTTTTCCATCCCTCTTCTTCATGCCCCTGCTCCCACAGGTAAAACCATAGGGTATCCTGTGGTGCATACCTTCCATACCCTCCCTCTTGACCAAAAGGATGCTTAGTCTTAATAGCTGAGATATGGGTCCATACAGGTGGGGAGTAAGAACTATCCTCATCAAATCACTAGACCGGTTTCTCCATAGCCAAGACAAAGGAGGAAGAGGGATTGTCTTCATATTCCCGGAGCTGGTGAGCCACTTCATCCACTGTCAGGGCTGCTCCATCTCTCCAGCTCATTACTGCCAATGAATTGGCATACAATGGTGCACTCTGAATAAATTTCTGCCACATGGGTTGTATGCACTGGACTTTGTCTAGATCTGTGGGTAACTATGTGTTGTTCAGGTCATAATAAATCATCTCTAGCCCTGTTAATTCCTCAGGTACTGGATACCTTTCTGTACTGCAGTCCACTTGCCTGGGCAACACCTTCCTTGGAGGGACACCTTTCCTTCATGCTTGACAGGAGTCAACTCCAGAGGCTGAGGACTTGTGTGCCTCTTCCAATTGTCTTGTCAATACCCCTTTCCTAGAAATTGATCACAGCTGCTTGACTTCCCTACTTTCTAATTCCAAACTATTAGTCCTGTTATCCCAGCATCGGAACAGCCAGGTCATGATGTGCTCGGACCTAATTTCACTGTAGGTGTTGGTGGGGGGATGATGTGGTACAAATTAAAGGTTTGAATAGCTGTTCCCTAGGCTCTTCCAACCTGAAGAGCCATTAGAGCTGTGTGTAGCTTTCTGGAAATTAGGCCCATCCTCCTGCCAGTAATGGTTATCCTCATTCCTCAACACTTCTTTCTGGTGTTTGGGGAAAGGAAGAATATTCCAGACCCCCAGTTCCCCTTACTGGGTCCAGCTCCACCCTTCAGGGTCCAGACTGCACATGCTTGCACCCAGTCAGTGTCAGAACTGTCATCACCATGAGCAAACTCTGCACGAGATGGACACTGAGGCCTTGCCCACTTATTTTTGTGTTCTTACAAAACACCTCCCCGCACTTAAAACTAGATTTTTCTAGCACTTCTTTTATTTAAGGACCAGATCTCAAGACTTCTGTGCATGCTGACAACATACCCTGTGCTACTTTCAGAAGCACAGAAACTGTGCTAGTTTCAGGGGGACTCCTCCACACTAATGAATGTACCAGTATCTAGCTGAAGCTTTTTACTCTTTAGAAATTGCCTGCAGCAAGGTCCCCACGCTCTGTCCTTCCCATGATCCTGCTCCCTCTGCAGAAGAGAAGGTGTCCTCTACCCATGGGATCCTGCTGCAACTCCTCCAGCCAAGAACACTTCTGCAAGAGGAGCTGGTCATGAAAGTCACCTTCTACATTCTTATTGTCACTTGCCACCATGTACCTAAGAATCCTGTCTTGTATGAAATCCAAGGCCCTAATATAACTTTGGGTTAGAGCATGAAATATTTTTTTGAACTGGTGACTAAGCATTCATCAGAAAATGAAATTATGTTGGGAGAAAGTGAGTGCAGGATCTACCCTTATCTTAAAATTCAATTAGCAGCACAACCATGATGAACAGCCCTGTGGTTATGTAGATTTAGTAAAGTCATTAAGATCTCAGATTACATGTGGTGCTATTTCCCCTTACTCTCCCTTTTGCTGCCCCCAGCAATCCTGCCTGTTTTCAGCCTATCACAATACAAACGGAAACAAATCACCAGGGGTTAAACAACCTAAATTGGATTACAGTCACACTGTTCAGAAAATAGAGTATTGCTGGTAATTGCATTCCATTGAATAAATATCTCTACATTAGTTTACATCACATTAGTATTCTGACGATTATTCTCATTGTAATTTGGCTGCCCAAGAATAAGTGTAACACAGAGCTCAGAATCCAAACAATTGATGTGTTGTGAGTGCTGGTATTTGTTTTAAAGATTAAACAGCATCCTGGTTGGACATTAATAAAATCTTAGATCAAAAAAATCCCAGACCCTTCTTCTTTCAATCTTGCTGAAGAGTTACGAGCCAAATAACTCAAGGCACAAACTTGTTCCTGCTGAAGTCAGTAGGAGTTCTGCTAATCTCTCTTGCTTCAGGACCCTCAAAATTTCTTTTATTTATATCACAGCAGCCTCCTAAATTTGCTGGTTCCAAAATATTTATGGATAGTCTGTGATGCCTATTTTGATATCAAAGAATTCTGGTCCAAAACGGGGCTGGCACAGTTAGGGGTAAATTTTACCCTCGATCATTTATCAGATATTCCAGCTTCTAGATAACTGCTTGTCTTAGTCAGAAGTCTCCATAGCTCCATCCCCACCAGCCAGCTTTACTGCAGCCACTGACTGCAGTCTCTGAGCAGTTCAATGAGATGATCATCAACCACTTTGATTTTGTTCAGTGCTCACTGTTCTTCGCTTCCTCAGGGACAGAGACAATGCCCTGACAGGCAGATAAAAGGATATAAAAGAATAAAGGTAAAAAGCAATTTAGCGAGGCACTTTTCTAAGCTTCATGGGGTCATAGGAGACACATCTCAAGTTTCTCAGTTTCTTTGCTCCTCCAGCTGACTTTGTCTCTGAGACCTCTGAAGTTGCCCAGGGGAGTTTAAGGACCTCCAGCTCAGCAGGCTGGCTGTCTAGCAACCAGGAGCATCACCAATGTTCATGGGTCAGCAAGGTCTGGTGTGGAGCTAAGAAGATAAGAGAAAGCAGAGGGAAACATTGACAGTTAGATAGATGTAAATACCACTTCATTCCTTGCTGTCAGGCTCAAGAAGAGCCACAGTACTGCACTGAGCATGTTTCTTGATGAAGCCCATAGTCCTCCCTTGAAATAAATACCCAATGGCTGGATATCTTGCACTGGGCATTTGTACTAATTCTCCCTTTCCCTTGCCATAGTCCAGTAATTAAAAATGTCCCAGGAGAACTACCCCAACCTTTTCTCTCAGTCACTGAACAGCAGCACGAGCTATGAAAGACGTGGAGATTCACTAGTACTGTGCAAATGTCCCAAGTGCCTATCTGTTTCATCTGTCCCATCAGAATGTTCTAGGCATTGGCTTTTCCTTGTTTCCAGAAGAATATCTTAGTGATGACAACTTCTTATGGAAGTACTTTGCATGTAAAAAGTTTTTGGGAAGAGGCATCATCTTTCTTGCATAAAATAAAAAAAAAAAGCAAACAAAGACTGTGAGGGCAAAGGAAGAGGGGACCAACATTAAAGAACAGAGATGAGTATGATAATCAAGACTTGAATTAGCTGCACCTGTAGAAGTATAAAGTTGAGAAACTGGTCATTGTTTACAATCTGAACATAATATTTGAATAAGGCTATCAATAATGGACAGCCGCTGGGAGGTAAAACCCACCATGGCTGGCATTTTCCAAAGAATTATGGGACCTTGGAGTCCAATTTCCACCGGCCTCCAGCCTGTAATCTTGTTGATAAATCACTTCCATATGTAGGACTTGATGCTAAACATTGAGAACAACCCACATTTTACTGCCAATACCAAGTGCATAAGAAAGGAACAAAACACACTGCAAAAACTGTTATGAAACTGGAAACTGGGAGCAGTACAGGGCTGCATGAAGATGAAATGCAGCGAGGAACCCAGCACTTCAGTTCTTTTCCTGGTAGCTGATAGCATATACGCCAAAGACAGAACGTGGCTGTAGGCAGTGGTGACTGTCTGAAAAACAGATATGGGACGGAGTGCCACACAATTGCTCTCAGCAGTATCTTACTTCTAAGTAACTTACGGTTTTGCTGGTGGAAAGACCTTGCAGAACTATTGCTATCTGCTGGTATCATGCATGATCTGAGAAAGTCAGAGGGGAGAGGGATAGGCAGAGGCCATTACATTAAGCTCCATCTAGGCACAAGGAAAAAAGCCCCTTTGTACTATAGAAACAGACCGTGGTGTTTGGAATCTGGCAGGCACAGGGAGGACTGGCCAAGAGGACTAAGGTTGGCACACTAATAGCGATGCTGCTGGAGGCATCAGCACCACACCCTTGAACTTTTCAGAACATGAATATCCATTATTTGTTGCACATTCTGTTTGTAAATATATCTTGAGCTCAAGCTAATTTGAAGCTGGGGAAATACAGGTGGATCTGTTCTCCGCAGTCATGGTTCCACCTTCTGCCAGGTTTCCAAAGAGATAAAGCAATCTCACAACCTCTGTGAACACCAGCAGAAGACTCCTCTCTTCATTTAAACAAAGGGCTGGATACCCCCTACTGAAGCAATTCCACCAGTTTCCTTCTGGTGAAACCCAGCACAAGTCAGCCCAGCAATGATAAAAGCCTCAGCTATGCTTCTCAGAATGAGAGATAATGCAGTACTAATTCATTCTGGTTTTTTTTTAAAGGAGAGAGTTAATAACCTCGGCCAGGAATTTACGAAAAATTAACTTAGGGCACTGACCCAAGACACAGCAATTGGGAAGCTGGAGGAGAGATAAACAGAACCTATTACATGGCAGCAGCATTTAACTACAGTGAGAATGCTGATATCTGACATCTGAGTCTTGCCTCAGTAGCTACAGATGTCATAAAAACACCATGTGCAATTAGACACAATCTGTGATGTGTATTTCATAATAGGGCCAGAAGTACCACAGCACAGTTACTGACTTCATTCACAAACTACAAGCACGATCCTTCCAGGTCACAGATAAGGTCACTGTCCAGCAACAGCAAAAAATCTTCTGTTTCCTGACAGGTATTTACAATCTTCCTAAGACTGAGTTAATTAGTTAGATTTTATTTTGCTTATGACATTCACCTTGGGGGAAAAAAACAACACAGAAATAAAGAGGGGAAAAAATCCCGTTCCAAAAAAGCAAACCCCATAAATCTGCTCATGATGCATTTTTTCATTAGTGTGCAAAAATAAATCACATTCTAAAATTTTACTGAAACACAGTAGCTGTTTTTGCTATCTGCATTTAAAACAGCCTAAAACCCCAATATGTTAGTGGTAAGTACTGCTTTTCTTTCTTTTCCATACGAGTTACAAATAAAAAAAAATTTAGATCTGACACCACCTTCTCCAAAGCCATTATTAAAATCACATGCATAACTGATCCTACTGGAAGCACAATTTACATGAAGCACCTTCGCTCCACTTGGCTAAAGAAGCAGTAAACCATGTGCTGGTTCCTGCTTATAAGCCATTTCTAAGAAACAAATACCTTAATCTTAGCAACAACAGGGTTTGGTATTTCCAACCAGACGCTTTTAACAAAGAAACCTTTTTGGAAAAGTTAAAACCTAAGCAATCAACTTCTCAAAGCCTCTTTTGTGGAATGAATAAGGTTATCTCCAAGAACCCTAGAGGACCCAAACATGCATGGCCACACAGTGACTTCATTCCAGCATGGAAGAGGCCACCCAGTTGCCCTTCCTCGTGAGCGCTGAATACAACAGTACCAAAGAGACCCCATTCCTTGAAAGCCAAGATCTCACAGCCTGGCTTACAAGAGTAGCACTTTCCCACAGTCCTGTTTAGATCAGTAAAGAAGGGAGGCAACCTCTGGCCTTAAGGTATGCATATAATTGGTATTTGTAAGGTATATCTTCCATAAGACCTGATGCTGCAGTTACTTTAGTACTGTTTTGAGCTTGGCTTTCAGACTTCAGCCCATCAGTACTAATGTATCAGAATTTCTAATGGGGAAGGGAATTCATGAAACCTTTGACTGGAAGAAGAACATCACTGTTCAAGCCTGTCAGTCCCATCATGGGGCAGTGACAAGGTCCCCTGGGTACCACTGCAAAGTAACTAAGAGGGTGCTATTCACCATGGACAGAGTGCACACACAGCCCTGTGAAGTACAGACAGCTGGGGGAGAATCAGGGAAGCATTTCTGTGATTTGCCATCTGTTCAGACAGCCCAATATATCTGCAAGGATAAGAAAAATTATTTTCTCAAGCATCCATAGCAGAGATATTTCCAGGCAGAAAAGTGTTTCTGCCTTTGAAGTCCAGGAAAATCAGAACTTAATATTTAGGCAAGGAGAGCCTTCAGGGGTTTTATTTCTTCATGGAGTTTCAAATCAAGCAGAAGATTTTATCTAGTTCTTACTGAATCAGACTCCAGGATGGAGTTGAAAGAAGTTGTATATTGGATTCACTGGATCTAGTAGGCATTATTAATAAGCAGATCTACTGTGTCCTGTGAGAATCATAGAATCATAATTTGAGCTGAAAAAGACCTGCAGAGGTCATCTTATCCAACACTGTGCAAAGCAGGTCTACTACAAATTGGATTTAGTTTAAAACAAAAAATGAAGGACATTCCAGGTGAAAAATGGGAATCTGCATCTTCCTTAGAAGAGTGTCTTTATATGGCTCATTCAAACACAAAAGCTGCATTGCAAAATAGTTTTGCATTGAAATCACTTTGAATTTGAGGCAGTGGAGATTTAAGCTGATTGTTGCAGACACTTACTACAGTAAGTGGTTTTGTCCTTTGGCATGATGTCCTTGCTGCTTTCCAAAAAATAGAGTGTTCATATTTTCCCCTACAGATGATTTATCTTTACCCACAGCTTTGCTCATGCTGTTATCTCCTTCATGTGGAAGCATCAAACACTTAAATCAGAGCAAGAGAACACCATGCTGCACAGAAAGAGCCAAGAAAAGGGATTTGGTGTGGAGCCGACAACTTTAACATATACAGGGACTGTCTGAAATTAAGTGCTGCCTAGAAGCATGAGCATCAAGCCCAGTCTGCAGCTGGTATCACATGTGAGGATGGAAAGCATCATCAAACTGCCCTGAGTGCTGCTGAGTTGAGAGAAGCCAGCAAACTGGAATGGCCAAGGGGCTTCCCCGCAGCAGCTGATGTGATCAGTCAGACTCCAGCCTAGCAGACTGCCCAGGGAAGGAAGGAGGGGAGGGAGGGAAAGGAGGAAAAAAAAAAGAGGCCATGAAATAGCAATGAAAAGCACATTGCTCACTCTGTCCTCTTTCCCCAGTTGGAATCAACCCACATAAGCAGGCAGGAGAACATATGTCTCCAGAAAGGCAAACACACACAGCTGTCTGTTCTAACAGGTATTAAAGTCATTATTATGAGCACACACATCGTTATCCAGAGAGCACTTTATAAATCCAACCCAGCAGTGCCATCCAGCAGGCCAGAAGCTTCCTTGACAGTAGATTCTACTAGGGATATGATTTTCATCTAACTAGTTCACAGGACTGAAGGAATAACTATCTGCTCCTTGCTCCTCTCCCACAGGCACTAACAGAAAGGGCTTAGTGGAAGACAAGGATAATATCGATGCTTTCTTAAACAAGAAGCACACTGGCATCTCCTCATGCTCATGTGCCTTCTGCAAATGGGCAGGAATTGTTTAACACAGCAGCCACCATATCTGTCATTTGCCTACAAAGCTGAGCAAGCTGTCTCAAGGCGTGCATTTAACCAAGGTAGAAAATGGTCCTTGGTTGCAGGCAGTAATGAACGAATCCGTGGGAGTGACTTCAGCCTGTCTAGGCTCAGTGGGTCCCCTGCAGCCTCCGAGGTCTCAGCTGCATCATTAGTGAGTTACGGGAGAGGGATGCTTGCAGCCAACCAAAATTCACCTCCATGGAAGGTGTCTGGCACACACGCTGCAGGTAGTTTGGTGCACATCATTTCCAGAGGCAGGCCCAGGTAAGGAGTGAAGGACCTCCTTGAACACTGTGGACATCAGCAGGCTGATTCAAATTCAGACACTACTACTACCTGGAAAAACATAGCACTTACCTAGCGATTTTCCTCTCTGTCTCCATGGGCCTTATTAGCAGGCACTCTGAGCATCTCAGGACCTTAATGAGTTTATTTATCTTTGCAGCATTTCAGTGCAACAGGCAGGAGTAGCTTCTATTCACAAATGGAGATGACAGACCTGAAAGCATAGATCCCCACATTTCATTTCTTTAGAAGTTCAAATTCATTGCTAAAGCACCCTCGGTGCTCTCAAGGGTGTCGTACTGCTCTGAACAACCTTGCTCATGCCTCAGTCTGCTGGGTGGTGTGTGCGAAGCTGCCTCAGACTGATGTAACGTCCAGCCCATGAGCTTCTTCAACCCTGCCTCAACGCTAACACCCCAGATCAGATCCTTCAGCTGCCTGTTCCCTCCTTGTCTTGCTCAGCAAATCGCCATCCCATAGGCACACCCCAAACAGACCTGGGGAAGATACAGGTTCACTCTGTGCATCCATCTGTGGTGAGGGCTGTGGGTGATAAGAAATGTGGCATGAAGCTTGTGAGAGCCCCACACGGAGGACAAGCTGTGCACCGTTCCCTTTCCACCCTACACCCACACACTGTGAACCAGGTGAGCCCAAGACATTCCCCGGTGCAGGTGGCTGTGTACAAACCCCACAGCTGCTCCCCCTGTAGCACTGCAGCCTCAGCAACTGAGACCAGCAAGGGGATCAGTCCTGCTCTGCTGGATTTAGAACAGGTCCAGCAGAAAGCCCTGAATATACCCTTCACACATGGTTTGAGGCTTTGTATCTCTGTTGGCTTTCCATTGACTGGGGGAAGAAAAATACTAACTTCTTTCCCAGTATAATGGGTGAATGACAAGGTGGATTACCTGCCCAACACCTGCTCTTCTACTCTGCCATGGACCTGAGGAGATGGATGTGTGGAGCAGCTGTGGCAAGTACTTACGAGTCCAATCAGCAAGCACTTAAAGGTGGGATAAAGACAGCAGACCCCATAGATCTCCAGCTTTGCAACCACTTTGCAGATGGCCATCATGTTCTGACATGATCAGCTTCGTATTCTGGCACAGACACTACTGGCATCACACAAGGAGCCACTTTGCCTGCTGGTTCCTCTTTTCCTCCCCATTTAAAATGGAAGCATGAGCACATAGTCATTGAATCACAGAATCATAGAATGGTTTGTGTTGGAAGGGACCTTAAAGATCATCTAGTTCCACTCCTCCTGCCATGGGCAGGGACACCTTCCACTAGACCAGGTTGCTCAGAGCCCCATCCAGCCTGGCCTTGAGCACTTCCAGGGATGGGGCATCCACAGCTTCTCTAGGTAACCTGTAGTCACGTCATAGATTTGCTGGAGTGAGATATATTTACCTTGCACCGCTTTTAATACTTAAATGTTTTGTTAGCAGCATGGCAATCACCAAAGAAAAGACTCCTTCCCTTCACTAGTGGCTTCTGCTTAGGTAATGCACACCAGCAGCAATCATCATGAGCTTCTCCACTGAACAAAGCAGTCCCACCCTTTCCTAGCTGCATACAAAAGGACCCACTGTGCTACCAAGGCGGCCAGCAGCCTAGTGACTTGCTAAAAGACACATTAAAGGAGGAGCTTCTGGGGGAGAAGCTCAGCACAAGAGAATGAGAAGAGATGCAAGGGACTAGTAGTTCTCATGCTGGAAAGATGCATGTGCTGTACCTCCTTCCTTGTTAAATTATGTTTGAAATATAGTTGCTGTTTTCTGGAAAAAAAAACCCAAACCAGACTGCATTTTAATTAAGCTTTGCCTGCTGCTCTCGTCAGTTTGATAGCAATTCCTAAGAATCCAGGCCTCGACTGACATGAATTGCTTCATTTTCATTTGTTGGAATGCACCTATTAAAATCTTACAGTGGAAGAGCTTCTTCTGAGATACAGCTGGGATGCCTCAGTCAAAAACTCTGTGGCTTTGGCAATCTCGGCGATTTATTTTGCCACGGATCACATTTAGTCACAAATTACAATGCTAAAAGTAGTTAACAGAGCCGTAAGCTTCCAGTGAGAGCTTTAGAAAAAACAGGTTGCTGATGTGATAAACATGGTACTTAGAATTTCCACGCTTTTTTCTCAAGATGTGGGTCTCTCTCTGATCTGCAGTACACCTCACTTGCAGGTCCTGAATATATGATGGGCCATGCCACACCATATGGAATACCAATTATGGAATACTAAAAATGTTATGTTCTGAAGTGCATAGTCATTAGTCTTTTGTTGGTGTCATCAAAGGCTTATAGACTAAATGCAGATAGAACCTTCCTGACACCAGAGGCTCATTATATCTCTCATGCCAAATATTATGAATCTCAGGTTTTAGAAATACCAAGATTCTCATTATATTTGTCAACATTTTGAGGCATATAAATTTTCTGGTTATCTGAATTCCCAATATTTCTCTTGAAGATACAAGCAGAACGAGCAAGTAGTGATGGCTCCATGATTATTTCACACATAAGCCCAAACCCAAGTCACAAAGTAGCTGTGTCCCTGCCTAGGCCACTTCATGAGGCCTGGTCCAACAGAGGTATCAGTACGGCTCTAACACAACAGAAATCAAGAGGAGCTGATATCTAATAGCATCTGGGTTACACCAGTCATGCAGGATACGTGAGACCCGGAGGCTCAATCTCCTCCTGAGCTGACATGAACAAAACTTTTCCATGAGCACATCCTAAAAGCTAAACTTTCAGATTTTCCTGGTGGGTCTGTCTGAATGACTTCTGATGAAGATACTGCATGATTGTGAGACATCTGAATATTCATTAGAGAGGACCTCAAAGCACTCTCATCTCCTTCCTGCATCTGATCTAAGAGCCGTTGTCATTCTTTTCTTTTTTTTCCAAATGACTGAATGGGTATTTAATGAGCCCATACAAAGCTGAACAGTTTCAGTGGGACAGAGAGAGCACGAGTTGCTCAAAAATAGCCTACAGTCTAGTGGGTTTCAGTACTCTCCTGGGAGATATTGGTTCAAGTTCCTTCAGTGAGATGAGAGACTTCAACCTTGGTCTTTCATACACCAAGGAAGCAATCTGAAATATTAATGCTTTTTATTAACTGTCGTGGCACCATTTCCTCTTGTGTGTGAGCAACAGCCAACCTCATTAAAGCACTTAACCTTGGGAGCATATTAGGCTGTGCAACATGAGTGAAAGGAACTACCATATTCCAACAGCTGTCAGGATGCTAACTCTCTGTCCTATTCCCCACCAGCTACCCCAGGCACGCCAGCTTTGATGAACGTCATTTTAGGTGGCGTTCCTGACTTCACAGGGACTGGTGCCTGTCTCGGGGATGCAGCTTCCACTGGAGGACAAAGAAGCAACAGACGAAATGTTACAATTCTGAATCTAAATTTCCTTGGTGGACTTAGCCATGGTTGTCATGGAAGGACACAATCCACCAAGGAGCATTCAGGCCACACATCTCCCTTAATTAAGGACATTGTCGATTTCTACAGAACTCCATGGAAGAATTTGCACGGACTTCACTAGGAAGTGGTTTATTTCTCCAGTGCCCCTAATTCCAACATGGTGTTGAAGCACTCTAGTTTGCTAGGTCTATGATGTAGAGTGCTTACATTCCTAATGGAGCACAGCTTATCTCAGTTCTCATAAAACTCTACTGAAAAAAGAAATGGAAGCTATTAAATAATTCAAGGGTGCCTTAGCCATCAGCTGGCTGAATACCAGTGAAACACAATGTGCTTACAGAACATGACACTAAACTTTGTGTTACTCAGAAGTGTTGCTTTCTAAGAAAAAATATAAATATATAGCAACAAGACATTCCTTCTCATCCTGGATGTCTCTTAATAACAGTAGGAACACAGCATTTCACATCCAAGTAAGGATGAATTGTGATTTCAAATCAACATCACCTTTTTAATCTCTGGATGAAAGATGTATGTAAGATTAAGGACAAGAGCACTGGAGCAACAAGATGTTATAGTATCAGGACAACAAAATAACTTCGACACCTAATTCTCAAAACTTGAGAGCTTCAGTTTAAAGCAACAAGAGCTAGCACTACAAAGGTCCCTGGATCACATCAGCTACATAGTCAGATAGACTAATAAACACACCTGCTCCATAGGTGGTCCACAGTCTCTAAGTCAAGAGATAAAGTCCCCTCTCTGGTCTGTATACATAGTTGGACTACACAGCCAAGCAGCTTTGGGTTTCCAGAAGGCTCTGCAACATGGTGGTGTTTTTGGCCTTGAAAGAGAAATTACCATTTAGAGTGTGTGTTATGGGCAATCAAAGTTTCAAGCATCTCAAATATCCTACAAGCCATGTTGTAACACACTAGAATAGTATCTTTATGATGTGAAACTGTGTGTTGCTGCACTCAACAATAGATTGAGAGCATATGGACCTGAAAACTCAGCTGTGAAAGTGTTAGGAGAGCTGTGTAGAGCAGAGGGAGCCAGAACTCATGTAGATTTACCCCTGCTTCCTCGCTGTCTTTGTTGGGACTCTGATGGAGGCATTGCCTGGAGCGAACGAGCTTCATAACCACACCTGGGTTTTGTCTGGGGTGGAGTTTTCACTCCAAAAGAGAATCTACAAGGAACAAATACTTGTGCAATCTGGATGAGCAAGTGACTGGGACCTGGGAGTGACCTCAGGGAGGTACTGTATTTAATAGTGTGGGCATCCTTGTTGACTTTTGTAAGCGTTCAAGCCCAGCTGTAACTGTGGTATCCATAGCGTTCCCTCTGTGACATGTGCACAGACCTAATAACTCAAAACTGGATAACAAATGTCAGCACACTGAGCAAGGAGTCACCTAATTGAGGAGCCTCTGATAGCGAGGTCAGAGGCGTGTCTTCAACTGTCCTGCTGCAGTGTGGGCTCCCAGCTCAGCACCTGCGCAACCAGTCCTCTGGTCACTCCATACCCACAGACTGGATTATCTTTAGTAGATAAGCACCAAAGTCCCTTTTTTTTTTAAAAAAAAAAAAAAAAAAAGCAAAGCTATGCAAGAGGTCAATGCTCTCTCAAAAAGCATAGTCACTGATATAGCATGTCACTGGCACCAGCCCCCATTCCTTGTGCCTGTGGAGTTAGCTGCTTTGAGGCTTAGAGGTTAAGCACACAGAAGTTTTAAGCGTCATCATTTTAGGCAGCAGCCCAGGTGATATATTGGCACCGCAAGTCCTTCGTGGGTTTTCTACCCAATGCCTTATGTGCAGTATGCCATTATGTACGTGTTTTAAGAGACAAAAATACTCACCAATGGTTTCTGATCCTAGAAAGCAGCCATTGATCAGAGCATGTGGATTCTGAGGAGCAGCCATTGAAAGGAAATTCAAAGAGATCAAAGAGATCAAAGCAGCTGACAAGGTGCAGAAAATTAAGCACTGGGGTGAGTTAAAGCAGACAGGAAAAAATGAGAGAACAAGATAGAGAGTTGCAAATATGTGTGGATGTGCATGCACACACAAGAGACTCCTCTGAGCAATAGTCAGTATCTACACCTCCACAGACCCAACTTTCCATACATTGCAACGGATTCAAAGGAAAACTTGGCTTTCAATGTAGGGCTGCCAAACCATTTCAGCCAAGAAATAAATATAACTGCTCCAAAGATATTAAGGTATGGCATCGAGACACAGCTTCCAGTACAAATGGGAGAACACGAAAAGGTCACTTCTATGTTCAGTCTAGCTTCTCCTTTTAGGATATTCTCACCTTTACACATGCCCATCCTTAATTGCTGAAACCATTTCACCAAGCTCTGACTGTGAAGCGGGGCTGTCTTTTGTCCAACAGCAGCTATAGAGGAGAGGAATGGTAGAGTGAAACAGGCAGTGCTGAAAAATGTCATCTACATTAAACACATTTTGGAGGTTTGCTCAACTAGCCTTGGTCCAGTCCTGCAGCTGCAGTACATCTAGTCTGGCTGAATGTGAGAGGAATGTGTCTGCGCTGTTTGAAACCGCATCGGGATGCAAACCGAAGTGTGTGTGTGTGTGCACTGGGGGTGGGTGTTTGGGAGATTAATTTCAAAAGCACACCCCTGCTGTCGTTTTCAGTTCTCTAAAATGCTCCCATAGACACAGTCACCAGGTGAATTCAAAACAAAAAGGTCCTGATCCAGCTGCCTGTCACCTGCTGCAATTGCTTGCAACTGCCCCACCATCCCAAGCAGAGCAGGGCTTGCATCTCAGCCCCAGCGGCAGCAGTTCTCCCCACCCCAAAGGGCAGGTTTGTATTTGAAACCACAGAGGCGTATAATCTGATGGAAACAGCATTCTCTGATTCTGTGGTCAGTGCCCAGCACCCCAGTAACACCATATTTGTTCCTTCAGTTGCTGCTGTTAAGTGAATCCTCAAAGCAGCAGCGTGCAGTTGGGTTTATAAATTACGAGACAACAGACAATGGGAATGAATATATGAGACAAAATTAAAGACATTACTCCTAGCTCCCATAAATTATCTCTCTAGTCTATTCTAACAGCATGAACTTACCAGTGCATGTTAAAATAGGACGAATAATAAACCCACCTAGCAGACTAACTAGACATTAATGGAAAAGCAAAATATTGGTTTGCATTCTCCAAAACACAGAAAGAAAAATATTCCCACCAGTTCTGATAATGCCTTTCCAGGGGGAAAGAATCATAATCTTCTATATTGAAAAAGAGAACGATCTCTTGGAGTAGGAAAGAAAAGAAATTAATAAAAGTAATTACACGCTCCGCTCATGGAGGAATCGAAGGCACTAAGTCAACCCGGGAGAGCCGGGCTCGAGAGCCGGGCTCTTTGATTTTGTTCGCTTTACAACTTCCCTGTTATTGTTGGCGGCCCCGGGGAGGCACCTCCCGGCGCCCCCGCGGGGGCTGCGCGGAGAGGGGCTGCGCGGAGAGCGCTTGCCCGGGGAGCGCTTGCCCGTGGGCAGCTGCGACCTCCTCCGCGCCCCGGGGCTGCAGCAGGGTGATTCCCACGGGCCCGCACCGGGGCTTTGCACCGTCTCTCGGTGCTATCCCGGTCAAACTCCGTCTCCCAGCGGCTCCCCCCGACCAAACCGCCGGGTTGGGCTGTCTTAAGCCACCGTTCCCTTAAAGGGGCCGCGTGTGAGCGAGTTTGTGCGTGAGCGTGTTGCACACCCGCTCCCGCTGCCAGGCGCCGCGAAGAGCGTTGCAGCCGCGGCGCCGAGAGCCCCGCCGCCCGACCTCCGCCGGCAAATCAGCCTCGGCGGGGAGCAAAGCGCTTGGCATGTAGGAGAGAGGAGAGGGAAAAAGGTGCGGGGAGGAGGTAAGGGAGGGGTGGAGGAGAAGGGGGGGTGGGGGTGCAGGGGGGAAAAAAAAGAAGAGCTGCCTCTTTAAATGCTGGGGGCTGAGCCCTCGCCGGGGCGTCCGCAGCCGGATCCAGCCTCCCTCCCCTCGGCCGTGCCTCTCCGGCGCTTCTGCACAGCCCCGGTGCCGGCAGCGCGGCGCACGGGCGCTGCTGCTGCGCGGGGAGCGCGGAGCCGCGCGGGGCCGGGGCCATGATCCAGCCGCGCTGCGCGCCCACCCCCGGCAGCCGCGCCGCCCCCCGCTCGCCCTAGAGCCGCTCCCGGCGCCGCGCAGCCGGCCCCGCCGGGTAAGTTTGCAGCCGCCCGGTGTCGGGGGAGGGTGCGGGCGGGGGTGGGGGCGCACCCGGCCGGCGGCACGGCCCGGCCCGGCACGGCTCGGCGTGGCGGCGCCCAGGTGCGCGCCCGCTTTGGATCTCGGGTCGCGCAACTCGGTCGTTCCCGACTCGGACCTCCGGCCCTCCCCCGGCGTTTGCAGCCCCCCCTCTAACAGGTGGCTCGGTGCCTGCCCGCTCTCCGGCGGCTCCTGCGCCTTCCTCCTCCTCCTCCTCCTCGCTGCCGCCCAACAGGTGGTGGTGCCGCCTCGCCTCCCTCCGTGCAGGTAGGGTGGTCCGCACCCCGCTGCGGCCGCCGCTGCCCCTCCCCCAGGGGTGCCTGCAGCCCCGGGGGGCTCTCCAGGGGCTGTGTTGCAGCGGGGAGAGGTGGGGTGCGGGTGGAGGGGGGGCCGTGCGGTGCCAGCCCGGCAGCCGCTCACCCCCTGCCTGCCTTCACGGCCCCGCGGTGCGTGTGTCTGTCGTTGCAGCGGGCATGGGGAACCAGGTGGAGAAGCTGACCCATCTGAACTACAAGGAAGTTCCCACGGCCGACCCGACAGGTATGGACAGAGATGAAGGGCCCAGGATCGGGGTCTCCTACATCTTTTCGAATGATGATGATGAGCTGGAGCAGCAGCAGGATTCGGTGCATGACCTGGGGGGTGAGCACCCAGCCCTGCAGCCCTACGATCCCCAGCTGCACGAGGTGGAGTGCTCGGTCTATTACCGGGATGAGTGTATTTACCAGAAGAGCTTTTCTGAGGAGGATGGACTGCCAGAGGAGGGTGATGAAGGAGGTGGGGGGCATCTGAGCACCTACACCCCAGAGAATCTGCTGAATAGGTGCAAACCAGGTGACCTGGTGGAGTTTGTGTGCCAGGCCCAGTATCCACACTGGGTGGTCTATGTCGGGGATTTTCAAGTTGTGCACCTACATAGGCTGGAGGTGGTGAACAGCTTCCTCACCGATGCCAGCCAGGGCAGACGGGGCCGCATTGCCAACCAGCTGTACCGCTACAAACCCCTCAGCCCAGCCGTGGTGGTGCGCAATGCCCTGGAGCAGGTGGGTTGCAAGGACCGGGACTTGAGCTGGAGAAACTCTGAGTGTTTCGCTGCCTGGTGCCGGTATGGCAAGAGGGAGTTTAAAATCGGCGGGGAGCTGCGCATAGGCAAGCAGCCCTACCGATTGCAGATCCGGCTGGGTGACAAGCGCAGCCACACGCTGGAGTTTCAGAGCCTGGAGGATCTGATTATGGAGAAGAGGAGAAATGACCAGATTGGTAGGGCTGCTGTGATCCAGGAGCTCTCCAGCCACCTGCAGGCTGCAGAGGAGGAGGAAGAGGAGGAGGAAGACCATCATCATCATCATCCAGGTGCTCAGACTGTTGTGGAGTAGTGGCCTCAGCACCACCATGCTGCTTAGCCTGGGTGATGGGGATTAAAGCTGAAGGCTGCGAAATTGAGCTGTTATAAGCCCTTTGGGCCACTTCGGTGCAGCTTCATTCCCATCACATGTGAAAGGAAGGGGGGGAAAGCTGATTAAGTGTCTGCGCTTTAGTGCTTAACTCCTTCAGTGCTCGATGGTAAAACCCCTGACTTATTTGTAGAGGATAAAACTCAGGGCAATTCTACCCCTCTCCACTTCTTTCCCTGCCTCACTGCGTAGCCTTTCCCTCAACCATCTGCTAGTAGGCCTGACCCTACAAGATGCTAAATGCCTTTGACATCTATTTATCACAGAAGTTAAGAGTATTTAATACTATTAAGAAAGAGCCAACAACTTTCAGGACATGACCATGTAGCTCTGAGTTCATGACTAGTTGGTAGCTCAGAAGCATGAAGATAACTGTTTTCCCTTCTCTGCCCCTGTTTCTCTTCAGTTGTGGCTCCTGTTGGTATTGCAACAAGCTGCTTGCTTGCCTGGTGCAAGGCTTTGTGGGTTGGTAGCCAGCCCCACAAGAAGGTGTAAGGGGGAAATCTCCACTAATTTCAATAAAATGGGGTTGATGTGCCTGGTGCCACCTTAATTGATAGGAACTTGCATGTGGGCTGGGGGACTTCGTCCTTTGCTGTTGGTGTGTGGTTCTGAGGATACAAGATGTTTCTATTGCTGACAGGTCCCAGAGAAGGAGGAAGTTTGCAACCCTGATTAAGGAGTCTGCACACTGGTGTATGCTGGGCCTCTTACAGGCAGATACTGAGCTGCGCCAGTGCTCATTACAGGCTGCCGGGCTTCTCTTAAAGCAAATGGCAGAGCTCCTGGTTAAGTCTGTGATACACAGTGAGGCAGTTTGGAAGGAGGTTGCTCTTGTGCAAGAGTATCTCTTGAGTAAGCCGTCCCTTGAGAGGGTGGCCTCTTGGCTGGGCGCTCCTAGCACGAGCCTGCCACAGGTTCTGCACCACAGTAAACACAGCTGTGACTGGGAAGGGATGGGAAGGAGCTGAGGCTGGAAGGCATTGCAGGCTGGGGGTTCTGGGTGGTTTTTTTTTTTTTTTCCTTCCTTACCGCAAAGCAATTTCCTCTTCATTAGGGATTTCATGTCTCCTTTTTTGCTGATTTTTATGGTATGCAGCTGAGCTATAGCATTAGAGAAAAGGAGAGGACATGCCTCCAAAGTTGTGCAATTCCCTCATTAAACAGGAGGGGAGGGGAGGGGGAGTGCGGTGCTGCCTGCCTTGAATATTCCCTGAACTTGTTTTCAGCTGTTGAACTGGTCTCCCACACAGGCAGCACTGTCAGATCTTTGTCCTGGGATCTGAAGTGTGTGAGCAGACACTTCTAATGCAAAATTCCTTCCTCTTGAAGGACAATAGTGATGAGATGAACTTGAAGATAAGCTCGAGTTCATTTAAATAATGGAAACTAACAGTGTGGTGTAAACTTGAACCGTAGTTAATGCAGTCTTCCCGGCAGCTGTTTACAGTTACACCACAAATAGCAAAGTACTCCACGTCCTTTCCACCCCCGAGACCCCCCGAGATGGGAGCAAAGTTTGTCTTTTAAGAATAGCTAGGTACCAGCTTTTGATTAGTTATAACTACACAAAGCGACGTTGCCAATGGGATCCAAATAGGTTGTGGTGGTGCGTTTTCTGCCTAAAATATGCAAGCTAGGAAAAAAGCTGTGAAAGACTACTTCATCCTCACTTCAGGAGGGAAAATAATTTTTATAGTTATGCAAATACACCATATACTGTTTGCTTAATGACTCCCATGCTCTCATTTTGAGCTGTGAAATACCCAGATGCAATGGAGAGTTTTAATACCAAGCTCCCTTAGAATGCTATAGCTCAGGTGTCTGCACTATGTGGGGGTTTATGGTGTTGGTTTTTTTTTTCCCCTCAATATGCAATTGGGTTATACTCAAGTTACTGTGGTTGTCAAGATGTGCAACCTTGCTTTGATAGCATAACTACCCATACCTAACTGTAATAGGGTTAATATGTGAATGTCTGCACACATGTTTTATACAACTACTAGTAACACCTAAAAGCTGAAATTATCACTGAAATAGTCCAAAAAAGAGTGAAGGAGAGTCTCTCTGTTGTACTAGCTGATACGAGACAACTGAGATTATCTAGACCATGAGTAAATGTCTGGCTGTGGTTTCTTTCATACTGAAACCTTGTACATAGCAAAGTTTATTTCACTGTGTAATATAGGTATGTAAAATAATATTTTCTTACAGATATTTTTGAAAGTTAAAAAAAGTTAATCACTTCATAACTTCGCTTTTGAAAGTAAGTTGTTATGCACATTATTTTCCAGTCCTCTAAATGGGTTTATTTTTCATTAGTGATCTAAAGTATATTCTAGGTCGTAAAGTATAGAAACTGCTATAAATGTCAAATATTATGTACCCACAGGGTACTAAACAGTAAACTAGTTGTGAAAATATTTTTCCCTTGTGTCTGAAACATCAGAACTATGACACTTAGCCATTTCTCTCCTTCTGAGATACCCTGCCTGGTCTGGGCTTTGTTTTCTGTTCTTTTCCACGTTTTTTTGTTAAATAAAAAGGACCAAATCTGCTTGGGAATGGAGAGCAAAGCCGCTTTGACCAACTGAAGTCGTGTCTTGTGCCGATCTTTGTGCTTCCCTGTACTGGTCATGCCTTTTGGGATAAATTCCCACACAGGCAGAGGGCCTTAGCAGAGAATCTGAGAGCTTGCCCTGCCTTGCTGGGAGCGAGAGTGAAGGTAGGGAGCTTGCCTCACAGCAAGGCAGAGCCTGGCATGTGTTATGCTGTGTTAGAAAATGTATATGCCTCTCTGACACCTGGGATACAGGTGTTCAGAATTTAAAACATAAATATTTGGAATCTTGAAATCTCTCTGCAAGCTATGTTTGGGGTTTTATTCAGTCTCCTGGCATTCCCTTATGTGTAAAAGTAGAAGGGGGGGGGTGGGCGGGAAGCCTGGAATTTTTGTATTTGGTCTGGAGGAGGGCTGCCTCTATGCAGGGATTTCTTGTTCCAGCAGATAAAGATGCAGCTGTGAATCTTTAACATGCAGGTCCTTTTTCCCTGCCTGTTGATTAGGCAGTGTTATTTAATAGGTGCTACTAAACACCACTGCAAATATTTCTAAGCAGTCTAGTTTTAAAGCCATGACCTGTAATGAGCTGGATGTGAGAACAGGAGTTGCTGTAGAAGCACATCACGAAGACTTAGTTTCTTGTCTTTGCTTTACTTTACTCAGTTACTGTCTGCAGACTAGGCTGGGATTTCTAGAGCTTAATTTTAAAGAAAAAGATCTCCCAGGAAAACAGACTTCTTTGTGCATCTACTTCAAGACTTTTGTGTAGATCACAAAAGAGAGAGAGTAAGAATAGATAAAAGTGTTCTTCGCAGCTGCATCTTTAACATATAAAAATTCATGTGTGATCCTTCTGCAGAACTTCTGGTTCAGCAAAGGTCCTAAGCCTATACTGAAGTTTGAAGTTGTGAGTAGACCCTACCTTGAGCCACTTGAAAATCAGTAAGACTATTCACGTGCTGGAAGTTAAGTGTGTATTTACATTTCTTTGTGAATAAGAGCCTGGAATTTCAATCTGAGGTCTCTGGTGGGAGCCTGGTGAGGTTGCATAATCGCTGGGGGAGAACAAGTAGTGCTGTGAAAGCTGTTTCTCAAAGGGCCTCTTGTCCAAACAGGGATGTGGAATCCAGCCCAAACTTTGGCCTCAGTTTCCCCCTGGAAATCCAGGAGCTGCACTGATTCAGTGAGAGGTGTATTATGCAGCAGCTGTAAACTAAGCTGATGACCGTGCTGCAGGCTGGTATCTTTGTCTTGTCATGCTTGAACTTCCCCTTGCATTTTTAACATCTAAGGTTAATACAATTTGTTTTAAAAGCCCTTTGATTGTGCAAACACTTTATCATCTATATGAATTTACTCATTTGGGCATACCTACCACTACTGATAGGATGACTGCTGTGAATATCATTATGCACGTGTTAAGGCTGGCGAGACTGAGCCCCAGATGTGCAGATGTAGCTCCAGCTAGGAAATGTAGATAAGCGCTCTTATTTCCCCAGAGTATTGGTGTGTTTGATGCAAACAATGTCTTGGAAAAGGCTTTATAGTGAAATTGACAATTAGTCCTTGATTAAGTAATTTTAAAAATACAATTTAGACATTTGCCTTCCATGGCAGTGAACAAGGACATAAACTCAAGACGATTTCAAGTTATCCCTGATTCTGCATGAATGCAAAGTATTGATTACAGCAGCTCTCTAGAGCTCACTTGGCCAATGTAGTAGGCAGCTCTAGGGTAGGCAAGGAAGATATCCCAAAGCTAATTGAAAAAATATATTTTATTACTTGGAAAACTATATTCTTCAGACTGAAGGATCCTAGACTATGGAAGTAAACTTTCAACTGTTTTGTATAAATGAAACCTTAAGCAAACTTCTTAAGTTTTGTCATTTAAATTCCATATTCCACACTCAGTACTAAAGTAGGTAATATTAGGTGATGAATATATTTCAGATTTTGAATGTAATGGTGGTTTTCTTTTTCTCTTTTCCTTTGGTTAAGCTTTACCAAAGGTCTGTCCTTGGGTGCGTGAAGTGTGTTGTCGAGTGGTTTCTCACCTGTGCTTTTCTGACAATTAACAGCACCAACCATAATTCTAACAGCCATGTAGGAACAAATATTTTCTTGAAAGCAAAATTTTAATTTTATATAATGGGTCAGAGACTAGTAACTAAGTAGAGGTAGGGAATACATTGTTTCCAACAGCAGTTTCTATTTGTAAGGAATCTACTTTTCATTGAGTATGTGTTGACTACTCTTATAATCAATGTGCAGTGATAAGGCCAGGTGTATTGTATAATGGGCTTAGACTTTCACATTAGACTTTCTTTTTAAACTGTGGATAGAAAGAAATCAGGTGACTTCAAACACTGGTGGTTTAGATGGTTCTTTTGCATTAATATTGAATTAGAAGCTTTCTTTAAATGCACACTTGAAATTCCTGACTTTGTAACA
This sequence comes from Falco biarmicus, assembly GCF_023638135.1. Lineage (NCBI taxonomy): Eukaryota > Metazoa > Chordata > Aves > Falconiformes > Falconidae > Falco > Falco biarmicus. The sequence continues at coordinate 17,109,940 of NC_079290.1, forward strand.
CTTCATGGAATCATCCACAATAACAGGTGTAATCACAAAATATGATTTTTTTTCCATCATGACCATTTTCTGTAAGCTGTCTTTTGTCAGTAAATGTTGAATTGTTAGTGCAAATATCTTCTTTTCCTGAGAAAGAAGTACAGATCATTGATTGTACCATTTCCTTCAAAATGAAGGGCATTGCATAGTAACTAAAAAGAAATAAAAGATTTATAGTATCTTTTACAACCTTTCTTTCCTTTGTTTTGTTGGTTTTTGGGTGGGTTTTTTTTTTTGGGGGGGGGGGGGGATGGTGCGTTTTCCTGTAGCTTTTTGGAAAACTAATGATTTCTCATGATGGATGCATCAGACACAAAGCAATGTTTTCACTGACTTCACAGGTCAGATCGAAACCTAACTCTTCAGTTGTGTTCTTGCTCCAAAGAGTGAGGAGGAATAATCCCTGTACAAGGCCAGACCCTCAGCTGCTTAATAGGCATTAGCTGTATTAAATCTGATGAGGATCTGGTCCGTAATTTAGTTTTAAAAGTGGAAAATGGATTCAGCAGAAGATCATATAGTATTAGTTGGCACCCGGGCTTGTCTTGTCTGCCAGCAACTGCTAAAGGAACAGATGTAGTGTCTGCAAGAGAGAGACATGAGATAACATCAGAACTCATGGGGAGTTTATAGAAAATCTACAACTGTTCAGCTTGTGTGATGTTTTGACTCATGAAAGGTGCAGGGATGGAGTGGGATCTATGTTCTACCCGCACCAGATGCAGGGACATTTCTTAGTGAAGGTGATGAGGGTCCTTATATCCATAGGGTAACAGTTCTTAATTCACCAAAGCCGTCCATTGTGTGCACATCCACAATGACAAAAACAGCAATACAACAATCTCTGCTTCTCCCTGACATCCTGACCAGAAAGAGTGATTTAAATCTCATGCAAAAGCACCGAGTCAGCTCAAGCAAGAAAACTTTGAGTGAAACTGTCCTGAGGAAATTTAGCTGTAACAAGATATGTCTTCTGCTGAAAGTACTGGTGGAGATCTTAGCTCATCCGTGGGTTGCAGCTATCCTTGACAGCTTTCTCACGGGTGTGACAGTGAGAAAAAATCTTCTAACAGAGACAGCAGCTTTTAAGACTCAGGGCCGCAGGTGGGATTCCACCATAACATTTGATTTCTAGCTCTGGCATGGACTTAGGTGACTTTGAACAAGCTGTATGAGGCACCCAGCTGTGCTCAATGTGACTGCAAGAGTGCCTGAATTTTCAGGTGTCTGATACTCGATCTGAAAAAGAACATGAAGAAGTAAAAATGTGAGTTGGGTGACTGAATCAATATCTGAACATCCCTGATCAGCTGCCACCCAGCACTGGAGGCTGCTAAACTCTGAAGCTTGATTATTATTATTATTTATTTATTTACCATAGCATATCCAGAATGTTGAGGTTCTGGGCCTTTTTCTCACTGGGAAGTTTCTTCAAGCACATAAAGCAGATTGTGACTTCTCTCCCAGCCTGTACCCACAGGGAGGGAGATCCAGCAAGCAGGATCCCGCCTCACATCCTAGTGGCTGTTCCTAGAACATGTGTGACCTCAGATACCAAAGAGGAGCTTCTTAAAAAGGGCATTTGCACGGTCTTTTTATTTCAGAACACACCTGAGCTAGAAATAGGTTAATGTAAAATGCATTTACAGGGACATGGGCTGTGATGAGGTCTCTGCACTCCTGGCTGGCTGCTCTGAGTGACTGGACTTCTGCAAAGAGGTTTTCTCTTCAGTTCCCTATTTTCTGCACTGTGGTTCACTTCCAGCAGAGCACTCCTGAAAGTCCTCACCTGACAAAAGTCTGGAAGTGATAGGAAAGTTGAATCCCTGTGATCCCTAGGCAGAAGAAGAAATCAATTTTCAGTCTTCCTCCATGCGAAACTATGCTCACATCTCTAGGATCCTGCGTGAAGGAAGGCTGCCCACCACTTAACCCCCCTTTGCCTTTGTAAAGGGAGGCAGCCTAAATTTTAATTTGCAAGAGTGGTTGCCTTGTACTTTCTTCCTAAGAGCTGTGCACTGTGGCAGGAGGGAGTTCATGTTAGCCAAAAGTAAGGTGCCCAGGCACTAGGGGCGGGAGTGGGGGTGGGGTGTGGGCGAACAGCAGACTCACAGAATCACGGAAATTCCTTAAAGGTGTGAGGAACCTCTGGAGATCATCTAATCTACCCCTTTGCTCAAAGCATGTGCAATTGTAGCAGGTTGCTCAGGGCTGTGCCCGGCTGGATTTTTAGTAACTCCGATGATGGAGAGAAATGATCTCTCAAAGCAACCTTCCACCTTTTGCATGCTTTCTTTTTAATGTTTGAATTTTGTCAAGAACTCCTTGATCATCCATGGCCCCTTTGCTTGACTTCTCGCATGTAGGGATAGACCACTCTAGAGCTTGGAGGAGGTTTTTGATGAATATCAACAGGTGTTACAGACCTCTTCTCCAGGATTGCATCCATGGAATTCTGCAAAGCAGGTCCCTGAGCAGGCCAAAGTCCGCTCTCCTGAAGTCCAGGTTATGACCCTACTATTTGCCTGTTTTTGCCGCTGAAAATCATGAACCACACTACCTTATGGTAAATGCAGCTAAGGCTGCCCCAACCTTCCCATTCCCAACAGTTCTTCCTTGTAAGTGTGCTCCAAAGAGCATCTCCACTCATTGGCTCCTTGATCCTGTGTCAGGAAGTTGTCATCAACGTGCTCCATAAACCTCCTGGATTGCTTGTGCCCTGGTGTGTTGCCCCTCCAACAAGTACTGGGGTGGTTCAGGGCCCCCATGAGGAGCAGGGCCCCCAGTCATGAGGCTTCTTCCACTTTTCCACTGAAGAAGGTCTCATCTACTTTTTTCCAGTCAGACAGTATGTAGCAGCCACCCACCATAACACTGCCCACATTGGTCTCCCTGCTAACCCTGACACATGAGCTCTCAGGAGGCTTATCACCCATTCCCAGGCAGAGCTCTGTGTATTCCTGCTGCTTTTATGTAAATGACAAGTTCACCTCCTCATCACCCCAGTCTATACTTCCTACAGAGCCTGTATCCATCCATGGCAGCCTTCCAGTTATGTGAGTTATCCCTCTAACCTCTGTGATCCTGGTGAGATTGTAGCCCTGCAACTGCATGCAAACCTGCAATTCCTGTAGTCTACATGCTGCGTGCATTAATGTAGAAGCACTGCAGAGAGGCCCCTAGCATGCTGATTTCCCAAAGAGCTTCCCCTACAGAGCTATCCCGTTGGCACTTCTGTATTCCTCTACGTATGTGTTGGGTGGGCGCCCTTCAGCCTGCTTCTGCTGTTCTTAAGGCCTCTCTCATCCACATCAGTCTGCACCCTTTGCTTAGCCACTTAGTTTGCCACTTCACTGTGGGTCTTCATCTCCCTGCCTCGTCATTGCTGGGTTAAAGCACTCCTCCACCAGGCTGACCACCTGCTGGCAAAGATTTCTTCCCCACTTGGTCTGGTGGATCCCATCTTTCCCATCAAGAAGTCCTTGACCCTCAGAGAGGGTCCCACAGTCATAGAAACCAAATATCCCTTTTGCCGACACCAGCTGCACAGCCAGTCATTGACCAGCAGGATCTGTTCAGTCCATCTCAAGCCTTTTCCTCCAACCAGCAGGATCAAGGAGAAAAAACACGTGGGCTCCCATGCTCTTGGCCACCAGTTATGTGTCATTTGTGCTATGCTCCAGACCTCCCCAGCAGTGTCACTGGTGCCCATGTTGAAAAGCAGCAGGGGTTAATAGTCTGAGGGATGGATGAGGCCTGGGAGCCTCTTTGTGTCCCAGATCTGAACCCCTAGTGAGCAGCAAACCTTGCCAGACAGCAGGTGAGGTTGGCAGATGGGAGCCTGTGTCCCCAGCCGCAGGGAGTCCCCCTCTGTTGTTACTCACTGCTCCCTCCTGATGCTGCCACATGGCTCCAGGCTGAGGTGCTTCATTGCACAGCGCTTCCAGCCACTCATCTGCCACCAGGGCACTAAACCTATTCCGTGTATTCAGGAAAAGCAGCAGCCTTCCTCCCAGTTCCAAGAGTGACAAGTTTCCAGCCTTCACCATCACTGGAGTCACCATTTTCCAATCCAGTAAGCCCAGACTGCGCCTGCTGCTCCTTCAGTACACCTGGAGGGTCAGGCTCCCCTTGTGTCGAAGTACCAGTGAGGGTCCAGTCAATCTCCTTTTCATCACCTCTGATGCTGTTCAGTCTGCTGACCTCCTGCAGCAGTTCCTCTACCTGGTGACACGGGTCCTTCCCCAGCACACACCTGCAGACAAGGAGCCCATCTCCCCTAGCCCCAGGAAAATGCCCCAGGAACTCCCTGCACCCTGAGACCTGCAGAGCTGCATCCTCCCTGTGGTGACCTGGCTAAGGGCCCGACCCCCCCAGCCATTCTCTCAGTCCTACTGAAGGAGAAAACAAGGTGGCAAAGCTCGTGGGTTGAGATAAAGACAGGGAGATTGCTTACCAACTACTGTCATGGGCAAACCAGGCTCATCTTGGGGAGAATCACGTTTATTGTCAATTAAAATAGATTTGAATGGTGAGGAAGACAGACAACAATTAAGAAAACTTTCCCCTCACTGCCTGCCGCGCAGTGAGCAGTGTGGGGCTTGGGCTGGTGCCGGTGTGGGCCGTGCGCCAGCCCGTGTGAGCCCCTCAGCCCCGCTCCCGCCTCCTGCCCCGTCTCCCTGCGCCAGCGCGGGCCCTGCCCCGGGCTGCAGCCCTTCAGGGACCCCCTGCTCCCGCCGGGGCTCGCCAGGGCCGCAGCTCCTGCAGGAAAGAGCCCCCAGCTGCGGCCTGGGGCCCTCCCCGGGCTGCGGGCTGGGGCTCTGCCCCGGCGGGGGCTCGCCAGGGCTGCAGGGGAGCCCTGCTCCGGGCCTGCGGCACCTCCTGCCCTCCTCCTGCTGCGGCCTGGGGCTGCCTCTGCTGCTGCTCCCCCCTCGGCTGCCTCCTCCTCTGCCTGGGCCGCCTCTGGCCCTTGCCCAAACCTGTTTCCCCCTCCCCGGCGCCCCCGGCTCGGCTGAGGGGCAAAGCTGTGCCCTGTGGGGGTGGGCCGCAGCCCTGCTCCCCTCCCCCCCTCCCCTTCCCCAGGCCGCCCCCCAGCCCTACTGCCTGGGCATGGACACCCTGTACAGTCCCTGAGGAGCCCAGGCTGAGAGATGCCCTGATATTGCAGGGAGAGTTGCTCCAGTGGGTGTGGGGACCATGCCCTGTGGCATGTCACCGCTCCCTGTGTTGTTCTCAGCAGTTTCTGGCCCCGTTTGTGCAAACTGCTGCCTCTGTGGGCCATGCCACTAGCTCTGTGCCAGGGCAGCAGGTACGTAGGCCTCTCCCTAACATGTGCTGAGAGGGTGCTCAACCCTTCTGAACAGGAGTTAGAGGGAAGTGACGACCTGGAAACACCCTTTGATCAGGAAGAGCTGGCAGGGCTTGTTGGAAGGTTTTGGAGCTTGTTGGAAACTTACGTCAAATGTTCAATGAGACTCGTCTCACTCTGGGTCACTAAGGACTGTAGTCAGTCCCTGTGTTGGAACCAGAATTTGTTGCTCATGTCAATTTAATCAGCAGAAATTAACTGGGACTTTTAAGAACCAAGTTACCTGAGGATCATATGAAAGACTGGACTCTAATTTTTCCTCGCTCCTGAGCTCCTACCATCTTGCCCTATTCAGAACAAGCACTTTGGGACAAGCTCTGCTCTTTCGATACAGTAGTTAGTGCAATGAGGTCTCAAGGTGTTTACACAGTATTAATCAAGTCAATCACCAGAGGGCAGAGGAAATGAAATGAGGATGTTCTGGACCATGAAATCGATGACTCACATCCCTGGAAAATGTTTAATTGAGCAAAACAGGTACACAAGTGTACCTGGCTCACCACATAAATTGTACAGAGGAAGATGAGCCTCTAGAGGGAAGGATCAAGGTACCCTGACAGCACACAGAGAAATGTGTGCAGTGCTTATATAAATCATGTCTTTGGAGAACAGGTCTCCATACACAACTCGTCCAGCTCTCATAGAAGGCAGCTGGCAGCACTCTTCTTTACAAAGCTTTCACTAGAGCTGGTGGTCATTTCCAATGGGGAAAAGGTGCTCTGCTGAGAACCTCAGCACCGTGTAGACAGTGAGGAACATGTCCTTGAGACCCAAAGGTGTCACTCTATAGAAACACCTTTGATGCTGTGCTTTTTCCTCTTTGTGTTTTCTGTGCTCTTGTTCCTTAGCTCATCAAGAAAGCAACACACCTATGAAAAAGCTTTGCAGAAGAAGGAAACGTACAATTGTGGGGAAGACTGGTGTGCACACGTAGCGATGGTGTTCTGCACTACAACCTGTCTCCTGGAGCTGGGTTCTTCAGCCCTCACTGCAAACAGAAGATATGAGATACCCGCACCCAGACTTGTGGATAAGTGGGCAGCTCAGGTGTTTCCCTAGAAAGCAGTTTCAAACCTCTGCTCTGCCTAATCCAGAGCATGGCCTTGAACACAGAACTTGAGCAGATGCTCCAACCAGCACTTGGGGTCAGAGCCATTCTCTGGATCAGTGAGTATTTGACCTATCCTATCAAAGCAGAAGAGCACTACCAGCAGGGAACAAGGAACCTGCACCTTCAAGTAGCTGGCAGTCTTGCAGTTACAGTGTTCTCTGGAGGAGTGGGGCACCAAGGCTTCAGCTATTCCAGCAATTAAGGGTTTTCAATGACAGTGACAGCCCTTATCTCTTCCATGTGATATGCACAGCACCACAGCTCTGAGTAAGCCAAGGAGACCAAGTCCTATGGTGGAGTGTTCAGTGTCAGGCTCAAAGGGTCTCTAGTATCTGCTGGAGCTACGTTTTCAAGAGGCAGAAGTGCCCACAGCTCCTGGACATGCACACATACATCCAAGATGATGTTTGCAGGCGTTGGGCCAGATCTTCTAGCCCAGAAAGCCTGGGACTTAGCCACCTTAAATGCTAGTGGACCAGACTTTTGTTGGTTTTACCATTATTATTACTACTACAAACTACAGATATGATTAAAAGACATACCCAACTATTAACAAAGTATTTTCTGGTTATCCCTAAGAACAAAATAGCTTACTTTTTCCATGCACAGCTCTGCATTTTCCCATCTTCAATAGGCCTTAACGCAGGTTTACATGTTTACAGACCTTGCATGCCCAGATGCATCTCAGGTTCCCAAGTCTAATGAGTTCCCATCACATGAATTAATTATACTACAAGCACAGGAAAGAAAGCCGTTAAATCTTAAATTAAGTTATTAAATTAAAATATTACTTCAGAAATTCAATAGCAGCTTGTAGCCCATGGGAAGTGACTCTGCAGGGAAAAACACCATTTGCAGGTGAGGTGGCACTTGGAGCACCTTATCATATTCATGGGGAGGAGGTGCTGACCCCTGCAGAGAAGCTGTAATTATAATGAGTCTCTTATCCAGGAAAAAGCAGTTATCCCAATACGTTTGTGATGGAAGCTGAGGTACTAAATAAGATGCTAGCAGGATATAAATAATGAGGCGGTACACAGCCGTGTGTTGGAACCGAGCCACTAGAGCAAGATAATGGCAAAGGTACAAGCTTAACTTGCATTGCAGGGCTCCTGTGGGAAGGAGGGTGGGAAGGTAACGCTACATGGAAAGCTGATTCCTCAGCTTGTAGTGAGTAACTTTGTAGCCCTGCTTGTCTTTGCTCAGAGCCAGAGCAAGCAGAGTTAAATTATTGCAGAGGACTAGCCCTAGGTGCAAGGCTAAATTCCAGCTCAATGTGCTTCCGAAGTCTAAACAGACAAAGGCCATTTCGGGCTTCACATAACTAAACCCATGCTGAGGGGAAGAAGCTGCTGAATGCATGGGCCTAGATTCATCAAAGAATTTAATCAATGTCCCACTGAAAAGCGATTTGAACTTATGCATGACTGCTCTGATAGTCTGAGACTATCAAGAGTATACATTATTTGATATTTTATGGTGGTTTCCTGTTACCATGCAAGGCATAACTCACATTTCTAATTAAACATTTTAATATAACACAGCTTGTACATGTCTCATGGTACAGTGTAGTAAAGACACAAGATGGGGTTTTAAAAAGGAGCAGTGATTTTTTAACCAGCAATGCCAGTGCTTTTCAACACGGTTCTGCTCTGCCCTTCACCCCTGATGTGAAACTTATGGCAAGAATTCCTAACAGGAGCATTGGTCAATTTATACATCATTGTACAGCAGTGTGTTTTGTGACAGGTTTGCTTAAAAATCTTTCACTGAGCTAAAGGAGTTGCAAAGAAAAATGACACTATGGTGAATTTTCCCTGTTTTGTAGCTCTATATGGCCAGCTTTACAGATTGCTGAAACACTTTACTGCTTTGATTAAAGGACAAAGAATTAAGTAAAGTCCTCTGCTGATTTCAAAGGAGGAAAATAGTCACTAATGATCTCATTTCATTTTAAAGCACATTATTAACTGGTCTGGCCTCTCACAAGCTAAATTTAAAGCCCAGTGAAATCAAAAGAAGACTTTCCATTGACAGTTAATCGGGGACGTATTGTGTGTAGCTGATCATTGGTGAACTGCAGCAGAGAAATGAGTGACTTTTTTGAAATCAGATGTCAGCTAATGCCTTATAACTACTCTGAGCAGTATTGCATGGCATTCCCCTTATAACAAATTTGGTACATGAGAGCACCGGACTTCTTCCGAACTGAAAGGCTGAGGTTTTTTGAAGTCTCTGATGAGACCATCATCTCCTCCCTGATCATGGTAAAAAGGGACATCCCTTCACAGCCTGTGTTAGAAACCAGATATCTCACGCAGTCACATTTATAGATCATAGCTCCACAATGAACATAATGCGTTTAATGTTCCAGTCGTCCCATAATGTGCCATAATGAGGAACGAAGATCTGGAGCTGGGAGGTGGCCCTGGCCGCCAAGTAGCCCCAATATCCTGGGGTTTGATCTTTCCAAGAATCTGCTTAGAAAGGAAAAGTATTCCTTCAGCTCCCATCCAAAGTGCTCCTAGACACCAAGGAATTAAAATAAACCCTCATTCTCCTTTCAATTATGGCTTTTCCTAGATTCATAGCTAATTGCTCTGACCACCAGTTTTCCTCAGGGAATCATTATTAGGTCTCAGTTAGACTCCTTTTTCAGTCAGTTCCTCTCTCCTGAGCTGGTGGTTTCTGCAGCTTGAAAAGGTCTATCCACAGGCCTTCCTTTAGCTCAGCAGCTTCCACCTTCTCTTGAGGCAACAGCAGGGTTAACTCTCAGCTCAGTAGCTCTGACAGAGCTATTGGAACAGTAGAATTGTTGCTGGAATAAAAGCATTATGGAAAAAATGGTTCTCCAAATAATAAAGAGATTATCAGAATGTCTCATTCTATACACCTTTAACAACCTCTATATGGAGGCCAAGCATATTTCTTTGCTGTTCTTCAGGGCTTTTTCACCCATAAGAGTCTTGAATCCACAGCACACAGCCCCTCTTCTGAGTCAAGCTGGTTTTGCTATAAAGCTCAAAGTCCTCACCCTGCCACCTTTTTGAACCACATTAAATCAATATAGGGTATTTCCTCTGGAGCTTAAGTTTCTGAAGTCTAGGAAACTGCAGTTCCTTTAGTGACTGTACTTCCTTGTCTGACCCATTTAACCAGCCGGGAATACAATTGGTGGCAGAACCTGCAGGAGATACATAAATTCGTAACATTGATGAACAGTTTGTGAATGCTGCAGATGCCCACAGCATCTGTCCCTTTGCAATCTGATAGACCTTGAATAATCCATGACATTGGAACTGTCACAGGTACTGCTATGATGCATCTTTTTAGCCTGATTTTTAGAGGTATGAAGCTAAGCCACCCTGACGAGTGGAGCTGCTATTGTGTGTGTGCTCTGCTGGGATTTCAGCTCTGCATTTGGGAGAGGGCTAGATGAGGAATCACCACCCAGCACAAGCACTTACCTTGCTCACTGCTGAACTGGGCACTCTCTGCCTCACAGTCTTGCAGGTTCCTCTGCATAGATACCATTCCCTGGGCATGGGGATCTGTGCCACCACTCCACTCCTGCATCCTTCCTGTGTGAATAGCGATGCTTGTTAGCTGCTGCTTCATATTCCTGGAATAGACTATAGTTAATGTGACCATGAGGGACACTTTAAGAGTTCTTTCTTTCTCAAAAGAAATTATCATTGACATTATAAACACCTCTTGAAGGTACTTGCAGAAATATGCCACAGGGAAACAACAGATGATAACATTGCAAAGCAGCTGTGTCATCTTGCGTCAAGGTCTTGAAAGCACAAGATGTCCTGTCTTGGGCTTTTGGACTGTTTTGTTCCAAAGATGGTAAGGGGTGGAAGGAAGTTTTCTGCAAGCTTTTGATGGTCTATTAAATAATCTTTTGTTCTTCTCTTTAAGCAGCTGACATATCTCAATGTATTAAGCTTGTGAACACTACTTTTGGCTTGGTAACATGCAACTTTACATTGTACTAAAAATTAAGATTTTTCTAATACAAATCAAGAAGCTAACTGAATTTGGTCATTTTCGTTGTAGGAGAGTATTTTGTGAGCCTAATGTTTGGCAGGCAAATGATACACCTGGTCTGACAGGGTTCCCTATCTATGAAAAAGGACAGACTTCTCTTAGAACGAACCCAGTCACCCAAACAAGGCCCTCTCAAAGCCAACCAGGAACATGGTTGAGAGGCTTCAACCAGGAACAACACCTAGTTTGCTAGGCCTCAGCTCTCCACCCGAATAAAACCCATTGCTCAGACATGGTGACACCTTACTCAGAAAAATGTTTACATGATTCTAACTTGGTGTCACTTAATAAACTAGGATCACATCTACTCATAAAATCATAAGCAAACTGCAAAAAGCAAAGACAACAGTAGGGGAAATTAGAGCTCAGTAACAAGGTTCATAAATGAAGTTTGCCAGGGCTGGATTTTTCTCTCTCCCCCATATAATGAGATCAGAGACGTCCATATTCTCCTCTGAATTAGGGATTTATGCACACAAATGGCCTATGTGTCTACTAGGTTATTTCTGTTTCCTATTACACCTCTCTGCTCCACCCCCCCACCCCCCCTGCCCCAAACAAAATAGAACAATTCTAGCTTGTCTGCTAATTAAGTGTCAAGTTGTCTGAATTTCTTTATTAACACAAATTTTAATGTGCTCATTGAAAGGAATATATTATGCTTCCACTTGCTTCTGAGCTTATAAAATAGAATTTGCTATATTTGTACTGTAATCTCTTCTGCTCCTCTTACAGATGAGAAGGAAAGGCCCAGACTATTGCTTATATAGAACATCAGTTTGTCAAGCATTTTGTGCATCCCCTGGCATTAGTGGAGCTATGAAATTGTATCATTATCGTTGCCTGCTGCATTACTGAACCACCAGGCAGGGCCTGAGAGAATATGCATGCAAGTTTGTGCAATGACATTTTTAAGCCATGGTTTGCCTTTTCATTTCTTTACTTCCTGCATACTAATCTGGTCCTGAAGTATTCCAGGCTGGTGCCCAGAACCAGAGTTTCCTTCTCTCTTTTAAACAAGGATTTTTTTCAGGTATTTGAGCTATTTCACCCAAACCCATTACTTACAGATAGGAGAACTGTTACTTTTTTCTTAGACACGTTTACAACTTCTGAAGAGAGAGGCAGACTTGCAGACTGCTGTGAAGTGATTTGGGTGTCAACCTTTGTCTCCGTGGCATGCCTTTGAAAAACAGGTCGCTTGTCGACACAGAACTTGGCTCAGCAAACACTGAAACATGCACGTAAAGATAAAGTGCAACAGCAGTAGTGGAGTCATGGCTCTACAGTATCAAGGTCTTACTTAAAAATGTGGATAGGCCTGGAAGCGCTGTGTTTTAGGCAAATTTAATTTTTCCACTTTGTTACAGTAAAACAAATTCCAGAGCTAAGTAAGCACCAACCTGACAGGAAATTTGTAGGCTTGTTAAAGAAGGAAACACACTTGAAAGCAACACCCTTTAACATTTTGCAGAAGTTACTGCTCCTCTGTAAGCCTACACCTTAAAACAAAGCTCCTAAATCAAGTCTATAAATGAACAATTAAGTGATAAAGCCTCGTCTCAGTGTTTGCTGTTGCTCCATCTCTGCTTTACCAGTGTATTGGGCTCCCTGTTGGTCCCTAGGGGCTGCAGCCAGAGCCGGCACTGAGGGAAGGCTGTCGATACTTGCAGCTCCTGACAGGGTGTGACTGTGCTTTTGGACGCAACCCTAAACAAACAGTGGTGTCGAACTTTTCAGTCCTGCACAGGAAGTCACCATGACACAGTCAGTCATGCTAGGCTAGGCAAGATCAACTCTTCTGAAGGCAAGGCATTTTCCTCTTCCTTGTTATCCAAATCTGAGCAGAGGGCTCATTTACCCGCTCTTCACTCCCTCTTTCCTCTTGCATTAGCTTGATAACCAGAAAAGCAGAGACTTCAGTGCGTTGACATGATGTGGTTGTGGAGGGTGTGAGAAGTTACAAATCCCTCATGCACTTTTGCAGAAGCGTGAAGGTTAAAGCAATGTTAACATTTAAAGAGTAAGGAAGCAGACTGAGGAAGCGTGGCCCCAGCAGCTTGGCAGCTCTGCTGATGTCCTATATATTTCATACAGGCTAATGCTGAGGCAGGCTGCAATGTTGCTTTGAAATATGAAAACAGGGCGATCAATCGCATTGTATTATGAAATGTAGTTCTAGTAGAGAGAAATTAATAAATTTATACAAAACTCGTGGTTCATATTTTTAAACTATAATATTACATAGCTCCTGAAAAACAAGATCTGTAATGCCAATAAGTGGTGGTTTTGCCTGTTTTTTCAAAGAGGGAAATTACAGTAATTTCCCTGCCACTCTTAGGACTGTCGTTATAGGATACTGTAGTTAGGGTTTTGTGATTTAATAAAGAAGCCTGCCTACAAATGGGCTGCAATGTATATTGTAAAATTAAAAGTGCTGTGTTAGCAAAAATGTTTTGCAAATTTGAGGAAAGGATGATGAAACTGAATTGCAAGAATTTAATTTACCATTCATTGGTCTTTATTGTCTTTTGGCTGCAAATGAGCCATCTTACTGACATGCATGCAAAGAAACGGAGATAGAAAGTATGAGTCATTATCCCTGGTACGTAAAAACAAAATGAATGAAGTCTGTGATCTGGACATTGATCTCAAGCAGCCATTTTTTGCCTTAGATAAATTTTCAGAAGTCTGATATCCTTTTAGACTCTGTGATAACTAGTACAGACTGTTTAGTTAACAAACAGAGTATTTTTCAAATAACGCTGAGTGGGATTTCTATTCAAGCACTAAAGTACACTTCAGTATCTCTGAAAATACACCACAGCCAAACACAAGTGGTATGTTCTAACAGGGGCCAAGTGGAAGCTACCGCTACAAGGAATGGGTGCTTGGAATATATGATTATTTATGTATAACAGCGCTTACTATTTCATCTCTTTGTGAACTAAATCCAGTGCAGTCTTGAAGCTAATGTTTTCTTCTTTCCAGTTCCTTGCAGAAGGAGCATCTGCAAATTGGAAAGTGGAATGGGGAGCAAATAAGAGGCAGAACTGTACACAGAAATAGAATTTTGGCTTGAGGAAATGTGAGGCCTGCCCTCCACAGCAGGCCAGTGGCTGCCTGGAAGTGTCTCCACAGGTAATGTGAGCAGCATTGTGCCATTCATACAGAGAAATCACTTAAGAAGCAATTCCAACACTCAGATTTGGGAGGAATTGGGCTGTCTCTGTACATCTTTTACATTAACAGCTGTAAAATTCAAGACAATTTACCTGACTAAAACTCAACAGAACTGAAACGATCACCAACAGGTATTTTTACAAACATACCAGGTTCTGAATAACAAGCTGAGTGCTATGAATAAGGAGCAGAGAGGTAAGCACTTTCTTCAGCCCATTGCTCTGAACTCCTGTGGCTGTAGGTAGCCCTCAGAGATTCTGCCCTCCTTCAGGGACCAGGCAAAGGGGGCAACTAAACCCCCTTATTTTCATGTTTCAGTTAGTCACCAAATGCAATTATGCTTTTCCTTTTCTTTTAAGGCAATATACTACCAAAATCTTTATTTTTTAAAAAAAATTTAAATTTATTATTTATATTTAATAAACTACCACAAAAGCTTTATCAACAGGCATGCACTGCCATTGGTTTAGGCAATGTTATCAATACAAACCTTCCTATTTTAAGTAACAGCACAGGTTGGAAGGACTGGGAAAATGTTCCTCCTTCTCGAAGAAGCAGTTGTCTCAGATGCAGACTTTAAATTAAGAGAAGATGTTAACAATTGGGAAACTAGAAGGAGCCATTTAAAAGGCGCCCCATTGTGTACCCAGGGTCACTGTACCTGTTGTGGAAAGACAAGCCATGTTCTTTTGCTTTTGGGGTTTGCCAAAGTGTGCAAAAAGCAGTCTGGAGAGTCTGGAGTTGAAAGGAGGTTTGGGTGGTGTGAATGTGCTTGTTTGGCTCCAGCTTGCAGCACTGAGCCACAGTCATGAGAACCATTTTACTGGAAAAGTTACAAAGTATTCCGCATGGGCCTTAGGCTAGCCTCTCCCCCAGGTTAAATCCAGGGATATCTTACACAACAAGTTTCAAAGGCAGAACTGAACTGGAATAGATCGATTGTGATCTACAGAGATAGTATAAAAATATATTATTTCACGAAGCAAAAAGGTTCCCTGAATTTTTATTTATTAATTTCTTTCTGCTAACAAAAAGAGTTGTTGACTTCAGGAGAAATGTCTGTATTCTCACACAGCAACACTGTGTACGTGTCTGAGAATGTAAAAGTGAAAGTGATTGGGCACTGATTGGTAATAAAGGTGAAAGTACACAGCTCATTTTTGTTGCTCGCATTGGAAAAAAGAACAAAGCAAACAATCAGGATTAAAAGCCAAGTTAATTAAATTCCAAATACCTTTCAGTGTAATAAGTTATAATGGTATTAGCAGCACAAGCTAGGAAATTTATTACTAAAAATAGCATTTTTTCAGTCTCCCTAGGTTTCCTCTGTACTTAAAGAGAGGCGAGCACATGCAGAGGGCATTTCAGATCTTAGGATAACTGTATTATTTTTTCAGCTGTACTCAATCTCTTTCTTTCTCTCTAAATAAATATGTTTGCATACACAGACACAAATAAACACAGACACACAGGAAAGATTTATATGTATATACACACATATGTCTCTGTGAGTAGACAGGTTACACACACATTTATGTGTGTATGCAAGCATGTGTGCATGTGCTAACTGTTCCCAGCAAGGTGCACTGTGAACCCAGGACCCTCACCCACACTTAGAGGGGATAAATCCAAGTGTGGCAGTTTGACAGAGCAGATTATGATTCTGCCCTTTCATTGTTTTTACAACTATGTTGCATAAAGGAGTTTCTTCTGACTTACATTGATTTAGTTCATATCAGAGTAAGGTTTTAAGAATAAAGCACATCAGAATAATATTTTTATGGCTTTAAATAGAAGTTGGAAGTTAAAGAGTTAAGACATGGTTCAGCAAACTAAATGTCATACCTGGGAGATATGTAGTCAGTTCGTGTGAATTAACACAGCTCCCGAGACCAGGACCCTCCAGACCAGTTGAGGGACCAGCCAGAGCCTCCCTTGGTCAGCATTTGGATCTCCCTGCATGCTCCTGTGGGACCATTTTGCATGGGGTTTTCTTCTGCAGGGCCCTTAGACCAGACAGGTCTCTTCCTCCAGGACGGGCTGTGCCCTGGCACATTGCTCCTCTCCAGCCCAGAGGTGGCTGCATTTCAGCTCTGTTCTGAGCGCATGGGGAAACAGAACGCCGCTGTTACTGATGTAAAATGCATGAATGTTACTGAGCCACATGCCATCCTGCTCAGTGCTCAGGGAAGAAGACTTGGTCTCTCACCAGCCAGAGAACAATATTTTGACTCTTGTTTGGTGGTCATTGCAAGAGTTATGACAGAAAGTAAATATATATCCTGCTGAATGCTAATTACAGACAAGCTCGGGCTGGAGCCACTCCATCTCAATCAGATAAACACAAAACCTTGTTTTGCTACCTTGTAGTAACATTATGGTTACCATAGTGTGACTGTTATCATTGAGTTCCATGATCTGTCAAGATTGCCAAATATAACCAGAGATAAACAGGTAAACTCTGTGACTGCAGTTCTTCCCTGCATAAGAAATACCATGAACACCAACAATGCCAGGCTTATCTTACTGCAAATACTTATCCAGTTACCTAATGCAGCTCACAGGTTTTAAAGGAATTCCTGGTGATGGCTTGAGTAAAAAGCTCTGTAGCTGCACAACATTTTATTGCAATAAGGCTGGTTAATATTACATTAGAGTGATTGCTGTCCTCCCCTCATGTTCTAGCTAAAAATCCAAAGCAGGCTGGCTAAAGGAGAGCACCTAACTTTAGGTGACACATATATCCCTAAAGTGTCATCTCCACATCCTGACCGCAGTCCCTAGCTTTCATGTGGCAGCCAGTGATTTTTAAGCAGCTCTGACTATTTTTACTGTCACTGGGTAACTGTAACAGAGAGGCAGAATATAAGAAAGCCACAGCAGCACTTGCCAGAATCAACCCCCTCATCCTTTCATACGAACATGACTGCTGGGCCTCAGAGATTATGTCCAACCATCTATTCAGAGCGTCACCTAAAGAGCGAAGAGTAAATATTGGAGCATGGGTAAATACTATTGCCACTAATTGTAGCTGCAGTTCTCCTCATCCTTTTAATACACTCCAGCAGAAGGAGACAGCTCTAGGTTATTAAGTAACTATATATTCGCTTTGCTTTACTGCAGGGTAAGCCTATATCTGCTATGGAAACCTATAGACACCACAACAATTTTCACCCTGGTGTGTGTATTACTCTCTAGTAGCTGCACTTGGATGTTTGAAGAGACATCACTACTATTACCACTGAGTGGTGCTGGTTACTTCCAGTGACCATAAACAAAATGGGGTTCTAATCATGGGGAAAAAAATAGATGCAATGTATTTTTCCTGCTTGTATACTGCCCATTATGTTATTCTCCTCAATATGAACTTTCAACTCAGGCTGTCTTATCATGCCAAAGCTTTGATGCCTGAGGAAAAAAAAGAGCATTTAGCTTGATAAGGATGCTTTTCAGGTATAAAGATGACCTCTAGCTACAAAATAAATAGCCAGGTCACAGACTGGAGTAGATTCTTCTCTCTGATTCCTCTGAAATCAGGAGGAGCTGAAAAAACAGCCAAAACAGACTGCAGAGATGGTAAAAGCTCTAAGAAGGTAAAGGTTTACTGAGCATATCGAAGCTGAGATGGCTTGATGAATGAGCTGACAGCCTAAGTGGCTTATCTCTGTGTCACTAGTGAGTTACTTCTCTGTTAACTCCCTCACTCCAGCTGGTTTCGTGCATTTCCCTCTGTCTTCATTAATGTTTCAAACTCATTGCTGGAGCATTTCAGCTTGTCCAGACTTGATCCACTTCCACTCAACTGATATTAATTTATTCCTGAAGTCCTTTAGCACCTTTGCAATGACATTTTTTTCTCCTCCCTCTGCAGGTAAATCAGTTTCTAGAGGGCGCAGAGATGTTTAGTCCAGCACATAAACATGATATGACCTGTGGTGGTGCTTGGTGGCTTTAAGACATGAAATCTAGTGGTGGAGACACTGAACTGGATGTCTGTTCTGGGATGTCCTAGCAAGGCAGCAGCAAGGGGTGGTCATAACAACCCAAAATAAAAAAAATCCCCACCATGTATGTGCTCACCAACCGATGTGAGATGGCTTTTCTTGTGCTACTTCATCCTCCTTCATTAACTGCTCATAACCTGCTGTATCACTTCTTATCAGCCTATCTCAAAACCTGCCTTTCCTCTTGATTTAGACTTCAATTCTTGATTTTTCCACCCACGTCTGTGTTAATTTGCCTCCCTCATATTGAACAGAGAGCAGAACAAGGGCTGTCATTCTGCTCAGCTTAATCTCCAAGCAGAAAATGTACAAAAAAACCACAATTCCAGAAACTCACTGATTAGTCAGCGGAACCACTGTCTTGGTAACTGTGGGGCAGAAAACACCTTTATAACTGCAGCTGCACATCTTATGGAGCAATGACACTAGCTACAAAGAGATCCTGTAAGTCAAGCAACTTCTTGTCCCTGAAGGTAAAGTTTGGGTTTTAGCAGACCCAGAATGGCTATGCAATTTTCTCATCAGCATGTTAAACAGCACCATAAAAGAGGGCTGCTAAGCTATAGCTGTGTCTGTAACAGGCTGTGGTGAACATGCTTTGCTAGGCATCTTTAAATCTGGTGCCCCAATCTCACCTCCTCCACCTCCATACACTGCCTGGGGGGATACCATGAATATCCCTGCATATGGCAGATGCTAAAGATTCCTAACAGACCAAGTCCCCATTTGCTTTATGTGGATGATCAGTATTCTAGTATTTTTTTTCATGTATTCTGCATTATAGCTGGTACCTTCCAGTCAATACGGGCAGTGGAGTATTCAGTAGAGTTGGCTGAGGGTTTCAGGAAGGAAGCTGAAGGGCACATTGTATTTAATATGAAATGCTTTGCAAAAATCCTGGCAAGGTGAAGGATTAAATTGAACGAGGTATCTTGCCACAGATGTTTTTGAGGCATCGAATGACTGCTCAGTGCGTGTACTGTGCTGGCACAGAAAAGTGCCAGATTTCAACACATGCGCAGTTTTATAACACATTCAAGCACAGGCATCATCAACCTCTCTCTTTAAAAAGCACATTCGTGCTGAATCCTCATGAGGGATTTATGTGCCTTCCTCTTTAATAATGCACAAACTTGTAGCTTGTGCAGTCTCTAGGAAACACTGGCAACCTGCAGTCAGGAGAGGCAAGGGATTCTTTGGAGACAGCTGTTTTCACACATTTTCCTGCTCCTGTTCGCGTTCCCAGTTCTGCTGTATGGGAAACTGATACTCTCATTGATATTATGTATATATTGCATGACATGTATGTACATGTATGCGTACCATCACTCTAAAGACACATTTGTGTGCATGCATGTGCACACATACACACATATAATATTATATATATATACACACACACCTTGTCAGGATTGAACTTTTTGTGGAGCAAGGTCTTGGTTGAATTTCTTTGATCTGTGCTGTCAATTGCAAAATAAAAGCAGCGTTCCACCCAATTACCTGGACACTCATCACACCTCATATTGAACTCTCCTTTTCAAGTGTAAGGAACTACTCAATGACCACAGATATTTAAGATATTAGGGTTATCTATAGTTCTTTTCTGTATGAACACAATTCTACATATAAAGTGACAGATCTCCTGTTGATATATTGATTAATAAACCAATAATACTCTGTAAATGACACTGAATCTCTTCTGATGTACATCTGTAGAGCATCTAGCCTGTGATATACTATGATGTACACAAGCATACAATAGCATAGTACAGCATTAGTTAATATTTTATGTATAACTATATAAACAGTGGCAAAACAGGTTAATGAAAGCTGGACACTAAAAAAATTTAGCCTAACTATAGCCTACTGTAAATTCTGTGTAAAGCCTAATTTTTTTTTGCATTTTTACTGATGTCTCCATCATTAAATCTATGAAGTCGATTGACTTACCATGACCCCAGGCAGAAGTTCAGAGTGAAAAGAAAATAACAGATATTTCACATTCCCCAAACTAGATCCATTGTTTACAAGAGACCCTCATGTTGCATATTTAGCACTCACTCTGATCAGTGGTAGATGAATACTCTGTTTGTTACTCATACAGACAGAGACTAAATATTATCTATTCTGGATACAGTGACAATAATTTGAGGAATGAAATTCTGTTTGGGAACAGAAGGTAAGACTTCATGAACAGGTTGATTAGAAAAAAGAAAGACAGTGAAACATAGCAGCTGCCTGAAAGCACACAGAAGTTCAGAAGGTTAAAAAGGTTGCACCACTATTTTCTCACAAATAAGATTATAAACAGAAAGCAATTTTCCTCGCTGTCTGTGGCAGTAAAAGTCAACATCCTATGAAGTGCCTTGTTGCAATCTCAGATACCAGGAACCATGCGTCTACAAGACCTGTAAAAGATCTCAGCAGAGTATTGCATACCCAAAGCTAGGCAACATTGTAGACATCTCCAAATTCTGTAATAGAATGAGGAAGTTAAACAGAAGATTAATACCACAGCTAAAAAGCAAAATGAACGTGTATTTAGAAATGTCTTGGAGACCATGCTTCAGTGCAGCTGTACGGTATTAGTGATGAAAGACTTCAAAGGCTTTATGTGACAGCATCTGCTTGTGCAAATGCTAAGTGGGATTCATGCCACTGGGGAATCATAAGAACCTGAAATTTACCACTGAAAATTTTGGACCTTTAAAGGTCTAAAAGATGTTGGGTTAGCAATGCCAGAAGCAGTAGTCAGAATTCAGGGACACACAGACTGACTCATTAAACAAAGGAAAACATAAAACCAGCTCTGAAGATGATAAGTCCTGGTCTGGGTTCTTCTGTCTCTAGTTTAAGAGTTCATTTTATATGAACTTGTAGATGGAAATTATCTGCAAGTATCACATCGATGTCAAGAGCAGGACCATAGTTGGTAAATATTAACTAGCATCTGCCTTGAGGGTTGTCTCCACCCTTAGAGAACACAGGGAAAGGAAAAAAGTCAAGGGTTTTTTTGTGAAGAGGGAAGGCAGAGGGGTCAGTGTATCCTATATTGTACATAAAAGCATCTGCAACCAGCAAAGCAGTGGTGGAACAAATTAGATCTAACTGGGGCTCTAAAGAAGCTGCAGTTTCTCTCACCAGTAAATGTTCATATCAGCAGCACCAAATTGAACCAGGCAGCTATAGAGACAGACTTGTTCCTACCCAGGTGAAAGCTCTCCATGCAAAAGTGTTGGTGTTCATCCCATCACGACAGAAAAGCCAATATCATACTGTATCTTTTAATTGTGTCGTCAAGAAATCAAATTTAAACCCAGTGGAAAAGGAAGAAACCCATTTACAATCCTTTTCCATGCACCAAGCCTGGAGCAACTCAAGACCATCTACCTCTGTGAGAATGACAAAGGTAATAAAAGGTCCATAAATCTGATAAACAGTGCCGTCCCCAGATTGAAGGTTTCCTGGAAATGAAAGGTAAATGCTAAAAATTCTGATAATGTAGTTTAGTGGATGTGGTAACTGGGCTGAGGAAGCCTGCTTGTGCAAATGCTAAGTGGGATTCATACCACTGGGGAATTGTAAGAACCTGAAATTTACCACTGAAAAAGGAAAGATTCATTAAAATTTTACTTGAGATTATTATCATTACAGACAGACAGGATCCTGTGCACTTTTCAGCACTGGAGATGTTTCCCCCCAAGCACCTCACTACAGGTTCAACAAGGGGGCAAAGTCACAAGCCTCAGTTGTCTGCCTACCTCACTCCCACCACAGCAGTTACTTATATTAAATTATCACCACAGTTTCATCAACATCTGAAGGAATATTTCCCTCTGATATGGATGCACAAGGCAAGTTTAAACCAATCCCTATGAAACTGGAGTGGGCTATACATAGGTGGATGCAGGAAATTATGTAAATCGTTCAATCAAATGAACTCCTAGATTTACATGGAGCACCAATCCCACAGGAAAACTTTGATTCTCTCTCTTATGGTGAGCAGGCATCAATAATGGCTGGGAAAAGAAAACAAAAAAAAAAATCAAACAAATAATCCGAACTCTTAAAGTCAGGGCAACAGGATTATCTGTAGAGCTCAGGCATAAAAGGCAGACATGAAAAAAAATGTGCTTTCACATTTGAAATGGGGAGACAAGGTGATGGTTTTAACAACCTCCATGACCTGTGCACACTCAGACAGATCTTTGCTGCTTGAGACCAACCATGGTACTTGACATGAGCAGTCTGTGAGCATAAAATTTTTTTGAGCAGCATGGCACACCCACATTTTCCAGTATCTTCCTAGAGCTGAAAATTATTAACAAAAACCTGGCAACAGAGATAGTTCATTAGCTGTGTTCATTCCAAAATACAGAACAGTTCTTTGAATTATGACGGAAGGGAGCCCAGCCCAAGTGTTGGTGTGAAGGAAGGTAAGAGTTCCTTTGGATTTATTCACGCTGGTGAGGAGGAGTAATATTATGGGAGCAAACCCCTGGTTTTCTTGTTTAAAGTGGGTTTTAAAGTTTCAAGGCTTAGTGATGCAGAAGCTGCATGTATGAAAGCTGGCCTCACATCTTTCAGATCTTGTCTCTAAATAAAACAGTCTAGAGACCATTCTCTGGTCCTAGTAAGTAGAGTAAGTGGTATTATGGAGTTTATATCCGTACAGCTAATTCCTCCACTCCAAGCCCCTGGCCCCAGCACAAGATGTTTAAGCTCACAACAGCTGCTCTATGTTGGCCTCAAACCATGCCAGAGCAATCTGTGGGCAACCACTAATTGGTGTAGGCCAAAACCATGCTAAGGAGCATGCTAATCATTTAACACTGTGGGTATCTGCAGAACAGAGCACAGCCCTGTGCCATGACACTGTTTTGTTTATGAGCATTGAGGTAGCTTTATACCCTCTTCAAGCTATGATCACATTACAGGGAAATCAGGTTGGAGTTCATTCACAACATAGTATTTGAGTCTTGATGACCATGAGTCAGCGCCAGAAGACTAGTGGAAGCACGGAGTGTCTTCAGAAACACATCCCACGGGTGTGGGGAGCTGATCCTTGACTGCAAGATTGCACCTGGGTTCTACATCGAAACTTAGCAGAGTCATCACCAGGTTTATCAGGGTTAGACAGCTGTTTGGTGGAGCCTTGTTATTTCCTGGTTTTAATTTAACAGAAATTGCTCCCTACAAACACATACATATCCACACACACCAACCACACTTAGTGATGTAGCTAATTAATTCAGCATATTCTGGTGTGTTTCACTGGAACTCAGATCATCTCAGGGGCTCTTTTTGAAAGCTTTCTGGACAAGGATGCCAGCATCGGCATGTGAGCACCAGTCCTGCAAACATTTAAGTCATACACATTTCTTTGGGTGTATAATTCCACAAAAAATACATAATCTGCTACATCTAAGCAGATGGCTATAAAATTTAGCATAACTATGTACAGTATTTTATAAAAACACCGATAATCTCTGGGTGAGAAAGGAACTGGTTAGCAGGAAGATGTTTTTTATATTTTATCAGAAGATGGACAGTTGCCTGGATCAAATGCAATGATGTATTTGTCTCTGTAGGATTGCTTTTTGCTTTGGGAAAAGTTTTGATTTAATTTAAATCCTTGATTTAGAGAATCTGCAATAGATGGTACAAATGGAAGTATCAATGCTTTGCTTATGACAGTTTCTGCAGCCTCATTTCAACAATGCTGGAGCAGGGAGCTGAATCAGTCTGTTCAACTAGAATGTCTTCTTTCCAGGAAAACAAAAAATTATACTTTTGAATGATTACTGACATCGTAAGCAGAGTTCCAATTTAGGTAAGTTGTCTAGGAGTGCATAGAACAAAAAAATGTGGTCACCTGCAACAATCACAGCAGAAAACATACTTTAGGTAACTCAGATGATAATATCCTGCACAACAGCAGTCTCCTGTTTCGTAAGGTGCCACTGGTGCCAATTCACTATTTGTGAACAAAATGGTTCCAGCTGCTTATTCAGACATTACCTGATTCACATGTGCCATTGCTTGCATAATTGTCAGCTTATTTGCAAACCAAGGTTGCTTGAATACATAGCATTTCATTTCAGTCACCATTTCTTTTAGGAAACGTTCTGTTCCTGAAAATGGAAGGGACTCCATTTAATGATTAACCATCAAAACAGATTCCCACTTCATAATCTCCTAGGGAAAGGGCAAATCGTTTTGACCAGTATACTTTCAGAACAGCTTGTTTCAAGAAAAAAGAATATAATCACCAGGGTCTCTAATACTGCTATAGAAAATATAAACTGGAATATTTTATAGGAAGCCTCTGTTGTGTTAAAGAGCCTTCTATCCTCCCTATCTCAGGGTGTATCACTTCCTACAAAACTGCAGCTCTTTGCCTCCAGCAATTCCCTTCATAGTTCTTTCAGTACTGGGAAACCTTGCCTGGTAAGATTTGTTTTCTTCCTCTAGGACATTTTGATATAGAAGTGTTGTTTTATGCATCTTTATTTCAATAAATAAAGTTGATTGTTGCTGTGTTTGCTTTTCTGGTTTCAGTATTTTTACTCTTTATATCAGATGAAGCTGCTAGCAACAGAGAAAGATAAGGTTGCTTAACGTTTTCCATGATAAGTCTCTTTTTTCAGTTGCTTATATCTCATTTTGTCCACTTGGGTTAAAGCATTTCATGCTTGCTTCTTGCCTCGGACTGATTTTTTTTTCTCCCAGATTTTCAGCGCAAATTATTCTGATACTTCTGAGAATCAAAAGAAATAGATATATTTCCTAATGTTAATTTCCTTTATGTAAGGACTTTGCATTTGGGACAGGAGTGTGTTGCATTTTGGTAAGAAGGTTGTGGTGGAGCGAGTTAAACTAACAGGTTCACAACTTTTAATCCATGAGCCAATCTCACAAACAATAAAACCACTGTGAACAAAGCGTGAAACTTCCTGTGTAGCACTGGCTTTTGAGCTCTATGCTTTTAGAACATTAAAAGACATAAAATAATTTGGAACTAATATGACCACAGAAAACATAAACCAGAAACTTTAATATCCTGCCTTTGGAAGTTTTAGCTAGTATATATGCACAAACACAGAAATACTCACGAAGCAGATATACAGCCTTATTTTATAAAGATATGCAGCCATGACCCAAAGATTTCACACAAAATGCTACCACCACTGAAATAGTTGGAATATTTTCCTGTTGACTTCGCTGGGGAAAGTAGTTTCCTTGGTGAAGCTCCCCACAACCTTACATCTTAAGTTATGCAGCTCAGGCTGCTCCTACGCAGAAAATACAGCTTTTGCCTTCCCTGCTACCACATCCTCTGCACACATACCCATGTGGCAGCAGCTCCTGCTCTTTGCTCAGCCACTTCCAGGCCCAGATGGGCACTTGGAGGTTTGAGAATTACTCACTGCAGGAGCAGCTGTTTTCCACACTGTTTGGCTGAACACCTTTAATACTGGCTGGTGAGAAAGCGTCCCTGGGCTGGCAGCGCATTGTCCCTGAACAGCATGCACTGCGACAGTGCCTGGGACATTAGCTATATATGATATATATTTCTCTTGCAAATGAAGAACCCTCCAGGGGATGGCAGCTTTAATAACGCCTTCAAAAAAAGTAAACTAGTCTATTAAGATTTGTCAAGTAATTACTCTAAGAATCGGTCTACCTAACTGAAATTAATCAATTAAAATAATTAGTCTCGCAGTTTGTGTGTCTGGCTAATTAAATAAACATTTACCATGCACATTTTCAAGCTAAACTTAACTAGCTTCCATATGGAAACTCTCCCCATCTGAGAGACTGTACCACAAATTACAGAGTTCACATGTTTAATACATGTCAATATATTTTCAAGGACATTTACATAACATATGTAAATGTATTGAAGAGTCTTAGCTGTTGTAAATTCTAATCCCATCCTTAACATCCAAATCATACACAGCAGTATGTGTTGTGGGCTTTGTGTGCTTTTTTTTTTTAACTGACCAGCTCCTCCACCAATTTAACTAAATTAGTGAGATTGCTGAAATACGCTCCATGTGGGGCCCTGCTCTGGGACTACTGAGGCACTGGAGCGAAGGCAGAATGCAGCTTGATTATTAAATGTAGTGGTTCGCTTGGGACACAGTAAGATTAGAAATCCACAGTCCTCATTGCTTGCCATTTACTTTGTAGTTAGAAACCGAGGTGTTGGTCTTAGCCTATAAAATCTTGGACGATTTGAGCTTGATCAAAAGGGATAGTGTTATTCTCCTCATGATAAACAGCTAAGGCAATTCCCAGAGACCAGGCAAAATGCACAAGATTAATTATATTATATGAACTAAAAAGGATACTGGCCTCCAGGCAGGCTACCATGCTTCCAAGCTCTCATATTCCAAGAACTGCTGTAAAATACACTGTATTAGCCTATAAATTTTTCATATCTTTAGAGCCTGAGTACTAGAGTTTTAGGTTTGACTTTCCAGCACTGAGCCAGTCCTCAACAGAAAAGTCATGGCACAATGTCGTAGAATCATAGGATCATAGAATAGAATAACAGAATCATTTAGGCTGGAAAAGACCCTTAAGATCATTGAGCCCAACCATTGACCTAACACTGCCAAGTCCATCACTAAACCATGTCCCTGTGCACCATATCTATACGTCTTTTAAGCATCTCCAGGGATGGAGACTCCACCATTTCCCTGAGCAGCCTGTTTTTTCTAAGAGACTATAAATTTTTTTCTAACAGGCTATATAAAAATTTTTACCTCGTACCCAATACAAACCTCCCCTGGTGCAACATGAGGCCATTTCCTCTCATCCTTTCACTTGTTTCTTGGGAGAGGAGACCAACATTGACTTCATTACAACTTCCTTTCAAGTCCAGGGCCAAATAGGAACCATTCACCCTGTCTTCACATTAAATCCCATGCAGGGAGTCAAAACTATGTAAACAAGGTAGTCCAAATGCCCCCAATGCACTTACCTTTCACAATGTATAATGGCCAAACTCCCGACCTCACTTTCAGACCTTTGTGTATTTTCTTGTCTTGTCATGGCTCAGTTGGTCTCTATGATGGAAAGACCGTTGTTAGGAAATTAAGTAATTTTAACTAGAAGGAAAATGTCGCAAAGGGACACTAAAACCTTCAAAATACCCCCAAGATTTTCCCAAATCTCATACCATTCTCTAAAATACTATATTTTCTCTTTCACTAGTGTGATATGTCAGTGTGTTGAGAGTGATCAGGAAGAGAAACAGCTGTCCCAAATGCCACTAGGGCTGCTTGCTGGAGATGTCACGGTCTCTACAGTCACTGGTTACCACTGATTATTCTCAGGGCACTCTACACACAAAAGTAATCTGTGGTGCGCAGCAGGGAAGATAGCTGCAGCATGAGCCCTGCCCCGGGCTGCAGCCCTTCAGGGACACCCTGATCCCACCTGGGCTCTCCAGGGCCGCAGCTCCTGCAGGAAAGAGCCCCCAGCTGCGGCCTGGGGCTCCCCCCGGTTGCAGAGTCTTTCTAGGGATGAGTTGTGACCATTCCTGCTGCACCACAGAGCCACTGCAGAACCCTTTCTGAAAAACACAAGAGAAGTGTAGTTACTCATGGACAAGGCATTTGCTCTTGGATCCATCTCCACAGGAAAGCTGGGGCAAGAGGCACTTGGCTGGGGACATGCACGCTTGGGTCCTGCACCAGCTCCTGCCCTCACCTACATCCAGGAAGCAGATGCAGACGTGTGGTCAGAGGGTAAGTAGGAACCAGCAGCATCAGAGAAGTGGGGGAAGCAGTTAGGAAGCACCGAGAACATGGAAACAGTCATAAAACCTGACTGTGGTTCTGGGCTGCAGAAATGCCACAAATCAGGTGCATTTGTATGAATTCTTTACACCAAACTGGGCTCTGTTACACACAGAGGACCAGCCATGACTTATACGATTTCCAGCTTACACCGCATCAGTCACAGCTTCCTTATTACACAAAGTTATTTTCCTTATCATATCTGCCACAGACGATAAAACTAAACAAATGGGTGAATATAATTCATTCACTGGTTTATGAACCTGCAATCCCACAGAGACAGTAGGATATGGCAATCCAAACTGCAATGCTGCGAATATTGAGGGACAAAAAGCAACACAAGATCCCGGTGCTACCAGCTTATAAGTATCTATTCCTGGAAGCTGAATGTGCTCTGGGATTGATGTTGCTTCCCTCCTTTCTGGGTTCATTACCCTTACTGTAAAACATTTACCTATAAACATCAAAACAAGGCACCATGATTTCAAGGGAATACTCATGGATCAACTTAGGCTGGAAATGTATATTGGTTTATCTAGGGTTTTAGAAGGTTTTGAGGTGTCAAGGTCAATGATGCCTTTTAATGGAAAAGACCAGTTTACCCCTTTGGAAATTGTAATGGTACAAGATACATACACAACAAAAACATTTCTCTTGTCACTGCATTGTTCCACCTGCTGTGGGTTGCACCGTAATGCAAAAGAGCAATCCAGAAATATCTGGTGGACTGTAGATTTGCTGTCCCATTGAAATCATGATTAACTTGGTGTTGACTTTGCACAAAAATGGTGACAGCGAAAGTAGCTGAGTTACACAGTCATGGTTCAGTTTGGACTTTTTTTATGTAAAAAGAAAGGCAAAAGAAGAATGTCATACAGTGCTCAGAAAGAAATCAGGCACGCTGTGAAATTCCAAGAAACAGAGCTCAAGTGTATAACTGTCTTGAGGACATTGGGAATACCCAGACTGGCACTGAGGACATTTGCAAATACAAGCTAATGCCTTTCAGGATTAGTTTTTAAACACACAATGATGCAAATGTTTATTTATCCACAGAGTAGCAGATTGTTAGTATTGTGTACGCCAAAATATGCTTTGGCCGCAATCCGATGACAAAGCCTTGTCTGAGAGATACTGATCAGTCTGGGGAGTTGAAGTGACACAGAAGAGATTTAAAAATCATAGGGGTCTGTTCTCTGAGGCATACACAAAGTATTCATTAACTGTTACCAGCACATCATTCTCTCCATCCCATCTCCTGCGCTGCAACCAGATGGGAGGAAAAGGTATTTGGGGGAGACAGATATATTGATTATTCTGTCACTGGCAAAAGGGTTCAAAACTGCCTGAACTATTTGCTTGAGCACCTGCATATTTTCTGGATACAGATTTAGGGCCTAGGTAGCAGTTTAGAATGTTTGTCTTAAATTGCACAGTTTCAAAATCAGCACAGCACACCTCACCTGCACATACATACATTTCACACCATAACCCCTGCATTAGCATATGATACCAGTTCCTGCAAAAAGTAAGGTGGTGTTGTGGGAATACGGTTGCCCTGCCAAGATGAGTGCAAGTGTTCCCCAGGCTGAAGCACCTTGCATTATGTTTAGCCAAAGCCAGGGAAAACTGACGATTTTCCCTGGCTGATGAATGGCACACATCATTGCCCATTCCCAGCTGATGAATGGCACAGATCATTGCCCACCAATTCTCCCTCTGCCTCAGCTTTCAAGGCTCATTTTAATAATTTTGCAAGTTATGGTAAGGCTTGCTTAGCTATGCTTTTATTAATCATCTGTAATGGGTCCTAATTAAACATAACACTGCTGCAGACACTGTTGAAAAAGGCTCTGCTGCCCCTTCATGCTCTGGAGTATTGAAGGGGTGTAAGTCTGCAATTATACTTGGTATGGTCCCCACAAGTGTGCCAGAGAATTTATGGTTCATCAGCAAGACCAAATTGCCATCATACATTCCCCAAAGGTGCCATGCACAGGTTTCCTATTTGAGTTTTGCCATTGCTTGAAAAAACAAGAGATTTCCCTGTGGTCTGAGGAGCAGTTCTGCAGCTGACGGTAGTCTGGAGGATGGGAGGGAATACAGTGACATGGCAGAAAAGTGTCATGAATGAAAAGAAACTTTTGATGTTATCATGCATTTAGATTAGGCATCTTTGGGCATTCAACCTCTGTTTCAAAAAGTCATCATACCTTCTTTAATAGGAAAAATCTACTTACAAATCCTCAAACTATTAGCTTTATTAACATTTTATCATAATGGAAAACCCCAACCACAAAAATATGTACAGATATTAATGAGGAACATAATACTGTAAAATGGCAAAACTTTTAAAGTTATCAAATCCATTAAATTAGTTATAGTGTTATCTTTCCAAAATCACTTTTAATCAAGAAACTCCACATTCTCATTGCTAAGTAGCCCCCCATTATCATATTGCAATAGAAAGAAGAATGTTGGAGGAGTCCAAATTCAGCTGCTGGAGATCAGACAGACTAGGGAGGACTGGTATGCACAGAAAACTCTCTATACATAGCTTCATCATTAAAATTTCCCTAGCATGGGCAGAAAAGTTATTAAATTCCCAATAAAAAATGTTTAAATGTCATTAAAAAGTTTCAGTTCTATCATAATTCTCCTTAATGGTAAAAATTTCAGTGCTGGTTCTCAGTCCTGAAATTGCATTTTCAAAGAACCCTGTGCTTTAAGTCTCAAATTGCCTAATTACCATATTTATTGCTGGATTCTGTTTTCTAATCCCTGATGACTTTGTCAGATATATTTATGTTCCCTTCATTTTACTCTCATGCAAGAAGGACATACAGGAGTTAGTAAGGATGGCGTGTTGCAACCTGAGCCGAATAGGTGGCTGTTATCACACGGTATTAATACCTGTTTAGCTACCCAGTATTAAACACTCTGCAAACTATACAAACTTGCATATGAAAAATCATAGCAGTGATTTTCTTCTTAACATTTAACCGTGTTATACTCACAGGATGGTCATTGTAATTGATTTAAATTGACTTCAAGAGAAAACCATCCAGTCTCAAGTTGACAGCACCAAAAGCAGTTTTATTTCAATTGAAGATTTGAAGAACAATTCTTCTCTTTCTCAGCTTCCTTTAATTAAAACATTGCCACAAAAAATGCAATTCAAGGGAAGAGGTGGGATAAAATATTAATAAAAGCAAGTACTCAGGCAGTCCAAGAGTAGTAAAATCTTTAAAATGTTCAAAGAAAGGTTCTAGTTTTATTTAGCTCCTGTAAATTTAGGAAGGGAAGAAGAAGAAGAGGTGGAATTCATTGCTTGTTGTTTAAATTAAGGTCTCATTAATCTACAGTTCTCCTTTAAAACTGAGTGTGTAAAAATGCCATGATAACATTACACATTTAATGTCCTTTCATGGATTAAGTATATTTTATCAACAACTCCCACCCAGCTAGCTTTTCCTAGCTTCTAACCTTGTCAGCTCAACCCACAGTATGACAGGTTAGGCGTTTTTCCCACCTTGTAACTGATTCTTGAGATTCTGATATTTTTTCCCATCACATATTGATGATAAAATTCAAGACCATGGAACTTTTGCAAATTAAAAATTTTAACAAGGTTGACAGCTAGTCTTAATCACATATGCTTTGTTTCACCTTCATTATATTAAAAACATACACTACTATATCATTTTGACAAAAACAAAGAGAAAAAATGTCATGAAAAATCAAAATATTGAAATATCAAATAACATTTTGACAGTTTTAAAGTACAACTTTTAAACAGAATGCTATTTGAAAATGACCCTCTCTCTTGAACAATGCCAGTATTTGGGGGCATAAAATGATACCTCAAGGTAATTGAAAACAGATCTGGCTGTTAAAAGCTGTCTTACTGCCATCACAAATGAATAGATTTTGCAAATATCATGATGAAACTAGTGGCCATTACAAACTACCCCTTGTTGGCAGTGACAGTAAAGAATAAAATTAATAATAAGAAAATAAAATCCATTACTTATTCATATCAAAATGCTAATTCTATAAGTTTGAGGGAAGTTAAAATCTACTGTAGTCATTACAATCAACAGATTTAATACTGAAGAAACAGCAGGCCCACGGTAGATTTCATTTCTAATTCTTATTTCAGTAGAGAGATTTTTAAAACTAGAAGCAAAGTCAAGCTGCGGTATTTTAATATAATAAATGAATGGAATCTAAAATATTTCAGATTTGGGGTTGGTCTCATGGAGCTAAAGGACAAGGTCTGGTTTAGGGACTATGCTGTCCCCAGAGTTGGCAGCGGTCAGAATAAGGTGGTTAATTTCTTCTTTAGTTAAAGATTTATATGAACAGAAATGTACTTCTAATAGTTACTGAATTAGAAACTATATGCCAGAGAACACTTTCTAAAAATAATAGAAAAATGAAAGATGAAGTATGAACTGTAGGAACATCAAAAAAAATTCTGCTGCATCTAGAAGGGTTTTTTTCTCTTACCTTTTATTTCAGCAGAAATCTATTTCATGCAGCCATTTAAATGTCTTCAAATTTTAATCAAATGTACATGAAAATTTTCATTTTTGTTTCAAATACACTGGAAGTTGTGGGTATTTTTACAGTATGTTTTGCAAGCATACTTTAAAGAATGCAAAAATGTAAAGGATGTAAGCCTTTATTGTGCAAAAAAGAAGCGAATTGACATTGGCTGGATCTTAAACAAAAATACTTGAATGCATCCTATCCAGAATATAATGATACAAACCACACATCACTTTTAACAGATCAAATCTGCTCCTGTTTCTTAACGATAGTAAAATGACTGAGTTAAGATAAACAATGTTCTTGTTTGATTTACCATGGGAATAGCTAGCACAAAGGCAGAAGATGGTTCCTGCTGGAGAGGATAATCTCTAATGAAATAACAAACTAGTTGGTAACTCTAGCTACAAACACCTTTTTGACATCAAGCAGTTTAGGCATTTGCTGCTCTTTGGGTTTTCTGACAACAGGCTGTATTGATAGTCACTAAACGCAGGAGCTTAATGTATGACACAAGCTTAGCTTCACTGTTTACAACTTGTAAAAAACAACTAAATACAGGCTTGTGTCCAGAAAACAGTAACCAAAACACATGGATAAAACTCATTAAAAATGACTAGTGTATAAAACTAGATAATCTTCCACTGTGCTAAGAAACCTGGGGGGATTTATTTTACACAGGTTTGAAAAGTCAAGAGACTAGAGGTTGGGGTCAACTTTGGCGAATGAAGCATCATATAATAACTAACTAAATATATAAACATATATTTTTAATATTATATTTTATATATAATATGATAAATAATTCGTATTTTTTAGATATGAAAATATAAATAAGTTCTGTCCACAGACAATTTGCTGACCAGCCAACAAACAAGAATTGGGATGTCCTGGCTCTCCAGTCAGTGAAGCACTTTTATAAGCAAAAATGGGTTAATTCTACTCCCCCAGATTAGCTTTAACTATGACTTCACTTTCACAGCAGTCTCTGTTTAAACCCACTTCTCACTGCACTGATGTGGAGCTGGCAGGACTTCAGTGAAATTGTAGCTTCATAGTGGTTTCTTTCAATGGGCAACACTTTCCTTTCTGGATGTAGGTAATTTCAGTGGGATCTTCTCAGTGTTGGGTCTTATGGGTTCCCTTCCACTGGGGCCTTGGAGGATGTAGTTAAAAACAGCTTGCAAGGTGGATTAGAAACTGTAGATGAAAGGTCTCTGATGTTTATTATTAGAATAGGAAAACTAGGCTAGATGACCAAGGTAAAAACCCTAAAACTGCATCTTGCTAACAAAAAGAGTGGTCATACAAACTACATAAACAATAATGGAAATGATTAAAGCTATAAATAAAGCTGGAGAGGAAAAAAGCATCTGTAATCACGGTAGCACACAAAGCCAATTTGTAGTCATCTGATGTTAGATGCCTGCGGCAGGACATAGGTCTCATGAGGTTCCCTATGGGGTCAATGGAGAGAGAGGGCAATTCAGCCAAGAGCTCAATTTATGTGCGTAAATGATCGCAGGAAAGCAAGAGCTCCTATTCCTCTCTTGACTGTGTGAGCAGTCAAGGAAAAAAGCTTTCAGATTTAAACATCTCAGCTGGATGCTCCAAGTTATGCTGTGTAGATCCCCAAGGACCTCAGCCACTGGAAGAGTCCAGCTGTACGGTAAATGATACAAGGATGCATGAAACAACTCTTCCTTAGGGCATGCAAAGTCAAGATAGCAGCCAGAGCAGAGAAAAAGAGGACATAAAAGAAGTGGGAGAACAGAGGCAGTGATCCCAGCGGGTATAAAGTCCTGGCATGACTTCACGGGAAGCTGCCCCTCTGTGCCCCACTGCAGGAAAAAGCCCTTGAATTAAAGCTGTTTTGTCACTAACAGGTCTGAGTATTTATCTTAAGGCAAGCAGAGGTGAATATCCTGTTTTCTGGGCCCTAAGCACTTCACCTCCTATTCAATTAGATAATGAAAAAACTGGAAGGAGGATTGGGTGGATTTTTAATTCTGTTATATTCCCACTTCAGTGGTTAGGGGAGTACTCTAACACCTCTTTACAGAGGCAAGTAGTCCCACTGCCTGTGACAGAGCACAGAACTGCATGGAAGTCTCTGAAATCAGAGGCTGTCTCACTTCTCAGAGGGTGGACATTAATCCCAATACGTTTTTCTTATGAAGGAAGCAATCTCCCATTTAAGAAAAAAATCTTATTACAGCCATGTAAGTAAAATAAGGCAGCAACATGGAGGCACAGGATAAACACCAGGCAAAATTTTGGGTCTCTTACTACAAAAATACACTGAGGTGCTGGAGCATGTCCAGGGAAGGGCAATGGAGCTGGGGAAGGGGCTGGAGCACAAGTCTGATGGGGAGCGGCTGAGGGAGCTGGGGATGTTCAGCCTGGAGAAAAGGAGGCTGAGGGGGGACCTTGTCGGTCTCTGCAGCTCCCTGACAGGGGGCTGTAGGCAGGGGGGGGTCAGTTTCTTCTCCCAGGAAACAAGGGACAGGGCAGGAGGAAATGGCCTCAAGTTGCACTGGGGAAGGTTTAGTTTGGATATCGGGAAAATCACCAAAAGAGTTGTCAAGCAATGGAACAGGCTGCCCAGGGAGGTGGTTGGGTCACCATCCCTGGAGGTATTTAGAAGATATTTAAGTATAGCACTTAGGGACATGGTTTAGTGGTAGACTTGGCAGTGCCAGGTTAAAGGTGGGACTTGATGATCTTAAAGGTCTTTTCTAACCTCAACAATCTATGATTCTACAATTGTAAAGATCAGACTTCCAAAGAAGTGATTTTAAAGAAAGAATATTATTGAAGATGCCAACTCAGATGATACATCTCCAAAAGAATTTAAAACTCTGAAGTCTAGAACAAGCACTTCCTCACAAATCTAAATTCATCCATAATCCCACACTAATGGAATGTATGCCACAAAATCAGGGTTTAGTAGCCTAAAATCAAAACCTTTGTATTTTCAGAATTTTCCTGTTAGTACTTCACAGAAAGAATAATGTTATCTCAAGAAATACTGCTGAAAACAATCATGCAGATTTTCTGAAGACTTAATCTGAAATAGCTGCAAGACTTTAGATATAAGCAGAGTACTTTCACATACAGGTATACATACACATACACTGCTTTAGTGCTCACTTTGTGCAATAAATTACTTTTCAGGATATTAAAATGTATCCTATTTTCAAATTGTGTGTTGCAGCTTTTTTGCCGAGTCAAATCCTCCAGACATTCCTCAAGTCAAGTTTTTGATTATTACTTCCCTTTTTGATATTTAGTCTTCACAGTGATACTATAGATCATCCTAAGACCTGTGCTTTCACCAAGAGGGTCAAACGTAGCACGAAACGCAGCAGAGAATAATTATAGTAAGCTCAAATCCTTGTAATAAACATTTCCTTTTCCTTGTAATCATAATCTACGGCTGATTTTGAACACAGACTGAAAGATACAGTGAAAAAGCATGAAAAGAACATTTTTCATGTTCCTACAACCACAGCTTTTAAAAAACAGATCATAATTTACACTAAATGAGCTATGCTAAGCAAATAAGAAATATTATAAAAATATTAGTGAAAAGAGCATAATTAGATGACAGCCAATTTGATCATGGTTTTAGTCTCATCAAATTAAGTAGGTTAATTAGGTAACTATTGAGGTGTGATGTAACTTTCACAGAATTTTTTAAAGTCTCTTTTTTCCTGGCACTATGCTGTACATCTTGGTCTTTATATTTGGTCTGGGGAGAAAGGAGGTATTAAACCCTATCACACAAATTATTACAATAGCTACCTGTCAGCCTGAAATTCAAGAAGACATCAATTTTCTGAAATAAACATATTTCTCTGCAGGGGATTACATGAATGATACATTCAGTGGTCAGTAAAGGGATAATTACACTTCAACTTCTTTGCTATTCCTTCTTGTCCTAGAGCATTACTCCTCAGACTATGCATGTGCAAGACTTTTTGACGGTCCAACAATGAATCAGATGGAGGAACTGATCTGTCTGGAAAACAACCCAAGAAAAAAAGTTTTAGCTTTGATCTGACTTAGTTCCCCAATAAGGCTCACAATACAACTGTGCAAAGGTTTCCTTTAGCACAGCACAAGAAGAACAAGCAGGCTTGGGCAACAGAGGCAGCAATTGCAGATGCCCATTTGTTGCAGATGGAGTGACACACTACACTTGTAAGACAGAAGAAGCAATATGTCTATTGACATAAACCAGAGATTTAACAAAGTTTGATAGTGAATGCGACAGTGGCTTAACAAGATTTGATGGCAAGGTACACTGTATTATTTACTGCACAGAGGAGAGAGTCAGACAAAACTGTCAGAGACTCTCCTGTTGAGTCATGAGGTTCAGAAAGGACCCCCTTGCATTTTTAAACTCCTTTCTGAGGAAAGTTTAGGTGCATATGGATCCAGACTTGGTCCCAGGCTTGCTCCAGGGTTTATGTCTAAAGGGTTATATGTGCACAATCCGTCCCTTATACCACTTAGCTAAGATTTCAGTTTAGCATGCTATTAATCACTTGCTGAGAATCTGTTGTGACAAGGAATCTGTCAGCCTTGAGGAATAACCTTGAAAGGCATCTCTACTCCAGGTGAGATCCTGGCGTGCAGCCCACTGCCATGGTGGAGAGCTCAACAGGCCTTGGGCTGTCCACTATTTATGGAATGAGGTAATTGACTCATAGTAGTTGCATACGGACTACAGATGTTAGCTTCTTCCAAACCTGGCTTGAGTTGGACCTTAACCAGCACTATGATTAGGTGGGCACGTTGCTCAAATTAGCCCTTGGCTACTGTTTTGTTATCTCCCTCCCCCAAATCCCAAATCTACTTTGAGTCCAACGCAGCCATCATGACCAGGCTCATCCATTACAGCCACCACTGGTGGTTATCACTTGTGCAGGGTTACAGGAGATAAAGGCCAGGTTGGGGGTAGGAAGGGACACACCATTTAAGCAGCCTTCTTTTCTAGGTTCATCAGTTTTATTTCCTCTTTGGAAATATTCCCAAAGCACATACAAATTTTGGACACCTCTTCTATTGGACACTCTGATTCAGACATCTCTGGTTTGATCTCAAGCAATTAGCCCGTTCACTTTCATAGATTTCAAGTCCCAGGAGACGCCCCCCAGTGCACCAGTTTAAATAAGGCCAGCTCATTGTCTAGACAGGAAGCCAAGAACAGGGCCTTTGCCTTTTGTTCTATAAACCTACTTACACGTTTTCTGGATTGATGATCAGTAAGAGGTCTGAGGTTTTTTTAATTATCCACTGAATCCCAGCCAGCAAAAAAATGTGCTAACTCTTGAAGCATATTCCTTTACATGTGAATTTAGTTAATTTGTGCGTTTGCTTTTAAATTAGTCATTATGTAAATTCCCTAGATATCTTAAGCAGAATAAGCTCTGCTATGCTTAACTTTAAATTGTTTTGTGAGACTCAGAAAATGGAACAATCATAAAAGAATACCCACGAGAGTGTTCCTGATGAAGGGGTAACCAATATATTTTAGGCTTTGTTTTTAAATAATAACCAGCCACAAATACACAGACATAATTTCTCTCTGATCTTATGACCTGCTGTCTTTGCTGCTGCTATCAAGCCACTGAGCTTCAATCAAAAATCCATCGATCATCTTTAAAAGAGAAAGCCAAGGTGCAACATGGAAGAATATAATCTTCCATGCACTGTATAGCTTGGTGTTGTTTTTAGGCATTGCTTGTTCAGGGGAAGTCTGTTAAGTCAGGGTGTTTTCTTTTCACTGAACTGGAAAACAAAATGACATTGTGGAAATAAAAATGCTTGGTACGTTCATTTTTTCTTTAGCGTAAAACCTGTAGGTAAAGCTGAAGTGTATGGATTTCACTGAAGGCGGTGGTCTAACTGTGTCTTTACAGTTCAGCATATGTTCAAAACTTTTGCTTGAATACAGACTGTAATAATCTTCTTTCCAATTTAAGGCCTGATTTTGTGAAACTAGATTCCTGTGAGCAGAGCTGGCTCCACTGAAGCCAAGGGTGGTGCTGGATCTACGTCCAGAGTTCTGCTGTGTCTCTCACAGGGGGCAGGGAGGCAGTGCTTGGCCCCTCTGAGAGCCCATTAAGAACGCAGAGTTTGCAGACCCTTTTCTGAATTATTCCTAAGAAGTGACAATTCCCTCCAGGATTAATCCTGTGACTCTAGGTCTCACAATTTATTGCCACTCTGGGTTTTCTTCAAGCCCTGGTATGCCACCTGTCCTCAGGGAGATGGGCAGTGCTTAACCTGTGATAATTCAGCTTAGCAAAGCAAAATGCTGTTTATTTAGAGGAAAAGCATTCTTGCTGGAAAACAAATAACAAACCAACAAACAAAAGCTTTAAACTTAAGCCAGTTTTATCCATACTGCTTCAAAGCTCCTTGCAAGACCTCGCAAGGAGCAAGAAATAGTGCCTCATTCTAGCACAGGGCCATCTTTTGGCCCCATTTTTTATAGTTCTCTTGAACCAGACCAAACCATGATATGGCCCCTCACAGAGTGCAAACCTCTGGTGAGCTGATGACCAGCATTGGGAATTGGCAAGAACTATTCCTCACTGACTGATGTGCCCAGTGGGTCCCTCCAGAAAACTCTAGTTCTCTTTTAAACATACATTAAACCTCTAAAAAGCCTTCTGGTTCAAAAACTTCTCTAAAAATCCCAGATTTCCAAACTGCTTTTCTCACTAGAACTGTTCAGACAGTTTAAAGGAAGAGGGTGAGATGAGTGTTTTTCCAGTGCTCTTTAAGAGTATTCTGACTGTCACAACAGTTAGAGAGGCAATTAACCAACTGTATTTATAAGTACACACCGCAGAATGGTTTATCAAAAGAATTGCTTTTTGGATGACTTTACAGGACACTATATTTGTCTGCAATGGGAATGTGGTACAGGCAAAAAATATGTATATGTAAAAACTTCCAGATTAAGACCTCTTAGAATGCAGTAGTGAAACATACTTCTAAACAACAGACTGTTGAAATCAGGACTCCAAAAAAAAGGAAGAAAATTATAATGTGCAATGTAAATTAGATTATTATTTCCAGGGCTAATGAGTTGGAGACTGCTTTTTCTACACGAGGAGAAGAAAGAATTGGGGCTACGTTTCTTGCATCACTTGTCCTGATCCCAGCTTCCCTGGACCTCCCAAAGGCCTCCCTCAGCAGGGACTTCTGAGATCTCCTTTCCTGTCGCTCGATGTTCTTGTGGTAAAAGCAGCTGATAGGCAAGCCAATAGGGCCCCATCTCAACCCCCTATCCTCCTCCCACTCCACCCCCTGTTCTGCTGATAATCAGCTGCAATTATTCCATGCAGTGACAAGTTACTGCATAGGCAAGAACAAACACATTGCAAGGGACAGTAGCAGACAGGAGTAGGGCTCCAGGTAGTTTGCCCCAGTAATACCCCTGTATTTTCAGGCTGTGGACCTCACTGTCTCTGTTGTCAAATAACAAATCAATCTCTAGACATACAACCACCATAGGAAAAACACAGAATAAAGTCCCCAGATGAAACACACATGTTTCAAACCAGCTGTTATGGGTAGTGGGGAAATCTTTTGGACATTGTTTCCCTGAAGGCATTTAAAATTAGGAGAATGAAGGCTGAAATCTCTTCTTCTAAACCACAAGTCATATGAGGAGCAGCTGAAGGAACTGGGGTTGTTTAGCCTGGAGAAAAGGAGGGTCAAGGGAGACCTTAATGCTCTCTGCAACTACCTGAAAGGAGTTTGTAGCAAGGTGGAGGTCAGTCTCTTCTCCCAAGCAACAAGCAATAGGACAAGAGGAAACCAACTCAAGTTGCGCCAGGGGAGGTTTAGATTGGATATTAGGAAAGATGTCTTCACCAAAAGGGGTGCCAAGCATTGGGACAGGCTGCCCAGGAATGTGGTTCAATCACCATCCCTGGATGTGGGCATAGTGCTTAGGGACATTGTTTAGTGGTTGAACTGGCAGTGTTAGGTTAACAGCTGGG
Source organism: Falco biarmicus (assembly GCF_023638135.1). Lineage (NCBI taxonomy): Eukaryota > Metazoa > Chordata > Aves > Falconiformes > Falconidae > Falco > Falco biarmicus. Next base: position 17,150,091 of record NC_079290.1, read on the forward strand.
CTCAATCTTGGTCCTTTCCAACCTAAATGATTTTATGATTCTATTCTATGATTCTTCATGGAAGAGCCCAGGTGGAGGTCCACAGTCTTAATCCAGGCTGCAGGATTCTATTTGACCTTAGAAGATCCTCAAGGGGGATCAAAACCCTTTTTCTTCTACAGAAATGGTTCAGAGAACAACCAAGATGATGCTGAGAGGTAACTCCTTTACTTAGTGTCCCTACAGAGTTAAAATAAGATGCCACATTATCAGTCTTTTAGTGCAGAGACTGATGCTAACGCTTGCTATCTGGCCAGAGAGGAGACAGAATGGAGCTGCACGTCCAAGTGGCTGTCAGTGGAGCAATGATGTTAAGCAGGAGAGAATATGGACAAGTCCAAAGCAGTCTGAGAAGCAGAGCTGTCAGACTGCAGGTTTGAAGCAATATGGCAATTTGCTCCCATGTTTCAATTAATAATGCATAGTTCTAATTAACAAAACCAGGGTCTAAATAAAAATAAGGCTTTAAGATACTTCTCAGCACCTCTTTCAAGCTAAGGCCTAATACCAATAAGTGTTCACTCAACTGCAATTTCCAAATCTCCTCAACTACATTAAAAACACATGGATACAACATAAGGTACAGATCTTCACTATATACAGTCACATTCATATAGAAATAAAGCAAACAATGGTGATGAAGGTGAGTAAAGCTACTTTATATGTGGATGACTTCCTTTCAGTGGTCAGAACCCTATGAAATTTTCTTTTTCTGCATCATGGGACACCAGAAATTTCTTGCCTACAGTTCTCAGGTTACAGGGGCATGAATCCTCCACTGGTAGAAAGACTTGCTCACCACAGTCCTGACACCATTTGTATTCTCACCTTATTTGGTGCTTGGTAACACAAACCCTGTCTCCTGGAGTCAGGATCCTGTGAATTCTTGAGAATGATAGTTCTTGCTTGCAGTGAGAAAAACTAAATACTCAATCTAACAGGATCAAAATCCTAAATACTAGCAGTTCAAAGAGCAGCCAAAAAGAATATATATTTAAAACTGCCACTATTTTTAATCCATCTGGGGGATTTCAAGATCTAGCTTTTGGGTTTTGACCATACCTTGTTAACAAACCCAGAAAAAACATGATGTTACAAAGGAAAGAAACAATTTAGAGAAATAAACTGCATAGAAACAATTGAAGGTCCTGCATTTTGCTTTAATTGACTTTATGGACAAGCATTTTTGGTACTGTGCTGAATAATGATGTAGTACTACAGAATCCCCTCTGGAACACTGGCTTTATTAATTTCCATTCATGTCATACTTAAGTAAGTTTAATCAAACTACCAAAAATGGATCCCGAGGCAATGATTTCTGGGGTCATCAAATTGATCCCATGTTTAATAAATGACTACATACTGATAAAACGATTGCTGACTTTGGGTTACCCTTGTAAATGCTGTTAAACCCTAGATTCTAGTCAAGGACTACCAGGATGAAGGTGATGTGATCCTCCTACTACTGTTTTTTCCTGCCATTAGAAAGGCACAATTAGGACAATAATCCTGCCAGAAGGCAGAATGGAGCAACATCTTTTGTTTCTGCTTCCTGTCTGCAACAGAGAGGACACTATTTTACAGTGATAGCTGGCATCAGTACCTGAGACCCCAATGGCTTGGAACAGAAACTGCCAAAAATTGAGAGAATACTGGTTTTCAAAGTCCTATTTTGCACAGTTTTTCCTTGCACTGAAGTGGAATAGTTTGGATGAAAACTTCATCCTGTTTAGGTCCACTAAACAGTCAGGAAGCATCAAATCACTGAGTAAATTGTTCTCTTCTACCAGCAAATAAGGACCTCACCTTGCATAAAGGAAAAATAGTTTTTATCTAGCTTGTAACTCTCTGGCATTGGTTTAAGGAAGCATTCTTCCTATCCCAGCAGGACCCATCTTGGGAAACTCTCATGGCTGTGCAGCCCATCCACCTTATAGCCAGAGATAAGAGAAATCCAGAGAGCGACAGAGATCAGACCTCACCTTACTGGACAGATTTCATTTACAGATATAACCACACATCAAATGTAGAGAATGCAGAGATCTGCACTTTTTTTGGAACTTATAATAGAGATTCTTAATTAATTAAGAATCTAAGTCTCGTAACATTTTTCTTTGGTTCCGGTGAGGTGCATCTTGGAGCCTGTGCCCATGGTGCCCTTCCATTGGTGACACTCACTCACCAGGATCTGTCTCCAGCTCTATTAGTCTACCTCCTGTATACTGCCAGATACATACCAGATGGTGCCTTCGCATTCTGTACATGAAGAGTGTTGCTTTTTGAGAGAGCAGACATCTTTCTGGCTGGTTTTGGACAGCCCTAGCATAATGCAGGTTTGGATACTGACAATTTTGCTAGCCACTAGAACTCATAACACCATAATTTTGAGGCTGGATGTGATGGGTCTAACGTCCATCCTCAGAGTGACTGCAAGGCCATTCATGAATTGTTTCACAGCTACAGAAAGCTCCACAGTGCTCGAGAAGCCTAATAGCAGCAAATGTGTGCAAATTGGCAGTTTCTAGTAGATTTTCCAGCCTGTTAGACGAACAAGCTTGTTAGAGTAAAATTTACTCCAAATATGTAAAAACTGATGGTTTGAAACTGAGATGTTTTCTGGAACAGCTCAGCAGCTTGCTATAATTGTAGCATGACTCAGTGCTTGGGCATCTTTCTTATCTCAAGTGCTGTCTAAGCAACTAGCAGAGCCTCTGACAGCAGCTAGCCCCAATGTCACCCTCAAACACTGGAGCAGTTGTGCTGCCACCAGGGCAGCTAAAGATTTCTTAGAAGAATCCCTTGCTTTCTGCAAGGTTGAAAGCACCTGATGGACCAATACATTATACCCTCCACACCCCTGTCCCCAGCCCCTTCCTAAATAGTTGTAGGTATTTTTCCAATCCTACCATTACCACCATTTTCGAAAATTTTGCAGTCATCACTCCAGAGGGTAGGAAAGTGCTGTGATCCACATGTTCCAGGTGGGAAAGTGGGACACAAAGAATGGGTGCTTCTAAGAAGACTTAAGATCTACCAAGGAAGGGAGAGTAAACTCAAGTCCTGGTTTAGTCACCCTCTCATTAGGGCAATTTTCCTAATAAACCATTCCAGCCTTGTTCCCAATTCTTTTGACAGCATCCGGAGCCATTGGCATTAACTTTTGTGTTAAGGGATGGAGCACAATAGTATACTGAGTTATGTATTGTGCTTGCAGAGGCATTTTTTCACATTCAGCCTTGCCTTTCTTGCCTATTTCTGTTGCAAAGTGATTTCAGTAGATGTAGAGAGCTACTAGAATAGACACCAACACTTGCAAGTATGTGCCAGATCAGAATACCAGCTTCAAACATTGCACGGCATTGTCTCTAAGTGGGTCAGTTCATAAAATATTGTCTGTTCAAATGATGCCCATGCTGTAGTAAGAAAAAGGGGAAAATGTAGTAGTAATTGAAATGGTTTTAAAAGTCTGGCACCCGGTGTTCAAAAGAACATTTCAGTGCTCCATTAATAATGCTTCTAGGACACAGGAAATTTGCAAAATGTTGCTCCTAAAGATTATGATCTGAAGTTTAAAAAAAAAAAGGTTTTAAAGAAACTTTTGTGTCTTGTGTTTGGTACATTTTTATTTGTGCTTTTCCTTTATTTATTTTGATGAGAATGGTCCTTTGGGTGCATTCTTACCTCAAACGCCTATTCAGTGTGGTAATGAGATAAGAAATTCAGTAGACTATATTGTGCAATGGTAAAGCATTAACTATTGCTCCATTTCCATGTATTCTTTAATAACAGACATTCAGATTCAGCAGAAGACTATTTTACTGACCTTTCCACTTATTTCTAGTTCACTGGTGTGTCTAGAGCTATCTTGTCACTTTGGAATTAATTTTTGTTTTAGCCTAAGAGACTGCTCTGAAGCAACAAGCACTGCTGGAATGTCAGGCAAAAACTCCACTTTGGAAACACTGCAATGGACCCCACAGCCTCTGGGGAGCTGGGAAAGGGGCAGAAATTTGTGTAGAGGAATTGACCCATGAGACAAAGCGAGATGGGCTCCTGCAGTCTGTACCAGACAAATCTCTAGCAGGCAGCGTTTAATCACTGTTGTGACTCTCCATACCACAGCCTAGAGGTTGCAGAGGTTCGTCAAAGCAGCCAGCACTGCTACTGAGGATACAGAGTGCTATTTTCTGCCCAGGCACAATGGGAATTAGTATTTTTCTTGATGTGTCCTTCTGAGCATCCAGAAGTCCCAGGTCTCAAAATGAGGTAGGCTATGAGAGAGATGAGGGAAGATTCCCTAGAGATGACATCATGAAACAGAAGAAATTTTTCAAGTTCCTTTCACATTACAGGTGTCTGCTTTTCCTCTGGGCCTTGAGAAGAAAAAACCTGGTAAATTAAAAACTAGTTAGACTCTCGTGGTCTCTTCTAGAGACAAGTGAGAAAATTCTATATTAACTTAGGCATGCACAAACTGTTTAGCCCCAGCTATACTCAACTTTACCTTTGACTTTTATTCTTAGACATACTGTCAATGATGCTATGCAGAAACCCAGTCACATCTATGTGATGCTGATGTGTCTCTAAAGTCTTCCTGGCCAACACTTGTTAGACTGATAAACACTCCACATCTCATGACCATAACCTGCTACATCAGAAGTAAATTTTTAAAAAAGAAATCAAACTATATTGCATGTGTTCACAGCCAGGAAGAATCTAAGGCATTGTCACCCACTTTGTTGCTCTTGTTTTTTTGGTTTTTTTTGTTTGTTTGTTTGTTTGTTTGTTAAAAAAAAAAACACTTCTGGGTGCAGATCTTGCAGTCAATGGGAGCATTGGTTTGATTCCACTGCAGTGGAGCTGAAACAAATACCTGGAGAAAGACTCAGAAGTCTGTTCCCAGAATTTGGCTGTCCCCTGGTAGCATGTTGCTTTTGAGTAAACAACCAATCAACCATTTAATGTGTTTGATTTCTTTGGATTTTTAAAACGTATCACATCACTCTTACAATTTACAGTTTTGTTTGAGTCAGTCATTGGTAGGTTAGTAAATGAAAAACATGCTGTCTGGAAGAAAAGACAATGTCATTTCTGCATCGACATTAACATATTCTTTTACTAGTGTACATTGGGAAAGAAAAGGAATTTTAAGATACTTTTGCAAACACTAGAAAAGAAAGAGCAAGAAAGAGCAGTGCAGTGGTAATTGTTATCTCATTTTCTCATTTGTTATGAAGATGAAAATTGTGTTGAAGGATTTGCTTTAAACTAGAGAGCTAAGAAATCTGCTCTGGTTCAAGCAAATGAAAATGATTTACATTTCAAGAGTTGCTGAGAATTTGCAAGCTACTTGCAGTGAGTTGGTCATAGGTGTATCTCTGGGAATTGTGGGTTCTGCAGGAATGAGAGGAGGATAACATCGTGGCTCAAAAGGTAACCCATAATAAGGGAGCAGACAACAAGAACTTGCATCTCCATGCGCTGTATGAACTACCATACCACAAAAACAGTGACTCATTAAATAGTTGAATCTGGAAGGGACCTCGGGAGATTGTTGCGTTTATGTGCCCAGGCATTGGTAGAGAGGGCCAGGGGGCAGCCTCTGTGTGGGGTCCGGGGCTGCCCCGGGCCAGCCCTAGCCAGCTCCAGTGCTCCCCCCCCCCCCCCCGGCAGGGCACAGCTGAGCCCCTCAGCCAAGCCGGGGTCCCCGGGGGGAAAACAGCTTGCAGCAAGGGCCACAGGTGGCCCAGGCAGCCGAGAAGGGAACAGCAGCAGAAGGTGGGTTTAGGTGGAGGAGTTTTATTTTTTGTCTGTGTTTCCTACTACCCAAATGTATTTCAATTTGCAATAAATTAAATTTATTTTCTCCTAGTCAAGTCTGTTTTGCCCACAACAGTACTTGGTAGGTGATCTCCCTGTCTTTATCCCTACCCACGAGCTTTCCTTCTTTCCTGTCCTGTTACAGGACAGAGAGAGAGAGTGAGAGAGCGACTGGGTGGGCACCTAGTAGCCAGCTGGGCTCAACCCACCAAAATCATCTCAGCCAATCTCCCTACTTAGAGTCAAGTAGAACAGATTTCCCAGGACTGTGTCCAGTCAGGTTTTGAGTATCTCCAAGGGCTGAAGCTCAACAGACTCTTCAGGCAACCTGTTCCAGTGTTTGACCACCATCATAGTAAATTAGCTTTTGATTACGTTTAAAAGGAATTTCCTGTGTATCAGTTTGTGCCTTTTGCCTGTTGTCCTTACAATGAGCACTTCTGAGGAGAGTCTGGCTCTGTCTCCTTTACTGCCCTGTTTTTTGGGCCATACTTCATCAGTTTACCTATGAGGATGTTATGGCAGTTAGTATCATCTTATTGTAGAAGGTTATCAGGTTGGTCAGGTTTCGTTTTCCCTTCATAAATCCATGCTGACTACTCCCAGTAACCTTCCAGTCATTAATAGGTTTGGAAATGGTTTCCAGGGTTATTTGTTCCATCATCTTTCCTGGGATGAAGGTGAGGCTAAGTAGCTCATGTTTTCTCAGATCTTCCCTCTTTGCCCCTCTTGAAGCCAGGGAGTGACATTTATCTTTTTTTCTATCTAGACAAACTGGTCATTCTACCTCTCTGGGGAGGTAATGGGAATAAACAGGCACTTCTAGGGTGTAATATAGCTGAACTTTCCTTGATAATTGGATTAAAATGAAGAAAAGTGCAGGAGAAATGTCGTCTGTTATTGATCATAAAGAATGGACAGATGACTAGGTCACAAGTGGATGCCTACATGTGCACACCTACATCTGGCTGAATAAATCCATAGAATCTAAAGAACCATTGACTATCCCAGCGAAGACAAGCAGGAGATGATAATACAAGTTCATTTTTTTTTTTGCCCATGAATGGAAGCCCCCTCCTGCAGCAGTGTCAGTTACTAGTCGGGTCAGTTAGATGGATGAATCAATATACTTGATGGGAAAGGGACTTTCTGTTTTTTTTGGTTTAAACAGTTCTTCCTCAGAGGGAAAAGACTGCAGTCCACAGTCAGGTCCCCTTCTTTTTATTTTACCCTGTTTGTTTTGCTGAAATCCATGAAGTGCTGTGGCAGATTTGCTAGCCCTGCGAGGTGATGCTCTGGCTGTCCTTGAGCAATGAATGTCACATGTTAAAGAAGCAAATGCCTCCAGCCAAACTGGAATCTATTTCTTTTTCACACTTTTAAGCTATTATAAGTGACCACAAAAAGAAGCAAAAAGTATTAGCAGTGGAATTTTATCTGGAAAGCAGCAACAGTGTGTTTGGAAACTTAAGGGCATCCCTTAAATGGCAGTGGGTCACTACCATTCATGTTGTACTCTCTTTGACTACAAGAAAGAATGCTGCCTTTCACTTTTATTCCAGGCTAGACAGCCTGTTTTTCGATCTGTACAAAAGTTAGCCTTTCACCTCTCAAAGTTAAAAAACCACCCAAACCCACCACAAAATACCACAAAGAAATACAAGAGAAATGGCTGCAAGAGAAATTCCAGCCTGAAGGGTTGATCTCCCCTCTAGCAGAGATTGCTTCCCACCCCAGATTCCCTTGTCCAGCAGCAACCTTTAAATGCTGTATCTATCTCTTCTGACTTCTAGAGGAATCTGGATCCAAGACCAGATGTGTGTGTTGCAGCCACAGCTGCATTCATGGCTGTCTGCCTTGGAGTGAATCTAACGGCTCCTGTGAGAGATCTATTGTTCAGAGATTCAGGAACAATGATTCCAGGTGGGTTTGACATATGATCTCAGAGAGGTGAAAGAAAGACATTCAACCCCCGTGTCATTCCTTTCTACCAAAGACTCTAAAAGAAAATGTAGAAGAAAATTAAAAAGCAAGCAAACAAAAAATTACCAAGGGAACAAGGCACAAGAGAGACAGGACAAAGAGGGAAAAACATTTCCCTCTCCTGACAAGTCTCAGTTATGTACAGAAAGCCTGTGAGAAATTCTGAACCTGTGACAGCAGAATCATCCCAAAGAGAGCAGTGTGTGTAGGGGAGCACAATTAATAATAAAGCCCTGTGGAATTTGTGAAGGTTCAGCACAAAAGCTTGAAGCAGTCTTTTGAGAAGCCGAATCAGCTTTAATTACTGTACTCTGGGTTATTCTTTAAAAATGCTTTTGCAGTGAAAGTTTCTCAGTCTGAGGGAGGGCAATGCTGCTCTGCTATCATTTCCCTTCATTGTTATAGGCTTCAGCACACAGTGAATGTGTGCAAGGACGAGCAGAACCTCAGTGTCTTTCATTTCAACTGTTATTTTTTTCCCCCTTTTCATTAACAGCCTTCAAGAAGAAAAAGAACTACTTAGGGCCGGGTTTTCTTTTTTGCTCTCTTTCTTTTCTTTTTATTTCTTGGCAGCCTGGGTGAGGCCCTTTGCATTCACTGTGCCTTGTTATCTAAAAACCAGTATAATAGAGATACACAGATACTCATTACTAGTAGCTATGCCATCTTAACGTTTTCTATAATGGTATTTTCAGCTCATAATAGACAGTGGATGATCTGTGCTGAATAGTGAAATGTGGTGCTTGGGATTTCTCTCACTTCAGCAAAACCAGTGAAGTATCTCCCCAGTTTGCAGCAGTGAGAAAGAGGGAAGAATCCACCCCCTGCAATGGCTTTCTAGAGCCTGATTGCTACAATGCCTCACCCACCAACAGAAACAGAGGGGTTATTTCAGCAAGAAGGTAGAATGCTCTGAGTTTCTGGACCGTAGACACTGATAGAAAGGAGTTATGTGTTTTAGGGTGAACAAGATTTGCAATTCTAGAGAGAGGACAAAAGCAAGAAGATGAAAGGGTGTAGCAAAGTGGGAGGGGGAGTCTAGTAATTCTTCAACTGCTGCTAGAAATGTTAGTGATGTGCAACATGGAGGGAAGAAAACCAAGCAGAAAAAAGGCTTAGGCAAAACAGGATTGGTGTTCCTCTCTGTCTTGTTTGGTAGTGCCTTGTGTTTTTCAATGTAGAGAGTTTTAACAAAAATTAGAGGTGGATACATGTCGCTATGTACTGTCAGATAGCTGGAGGCACAGTTGTGCCCACATCTGCCTATGTCTTTAAGAATATATTTCATGGGCAGAAATATAGATGGAAAATTTCATAAAAGACACAAAACCTAGTAAGTCATTTGCCCAAACCTGAAAACAATACCAACAGCTGCCTCAGTGGTTGAGAAAGGAGCTACCTATACTGCTTTGGGGCCAAACATTTCTGGTATGATCAGTTCCAGCAAATATCAGATTTGACTTAAAGTTATTTTCTTTTTTGTGCAGAAAAATTCATTATATTTAACTGTGTCCCAAAACTTTGCTGAAATCAGCAACGTGAGTGCAGGGGAAATACCAATTCTGGAAATATTTAGTCCCAGACAGAAAGCTGGTGAGGATGGAAATTAAGCATAAAGTAGGACATGATAGTTACCAAGCAAAAGGTATGATTAGAGGGTCTTCAGGACCAGCATTGAGGACTCATATTCAGGATGATTGGAGTGTTTCTCCTGTATCAAAACCAGCCTCATTCATCACTATGTCAATATCCAATTGCAATCCCTAGTTTCAAATCCCTCAGTGCCACCCCACAGACAGTTCCAGCTGTGGGAACATAATTGGTTCTTCAGCTCCCATCACTACCAAACACTTGTTGTCAAGATTGTCTGAACAGTGGCTGACAGTGAAGCTAAAAAACTTCCAAAGTCATTGCCAACTGTTTTGAACAAATATAAAAAAATTAAGGAAAAATCCTAGCACCAAAAAGTGTATATGCCTAGTGCACATTAACTCATTGCCATAGGTAAACTCCCTCACCCTGAGTTTCTTTGAAAGTCACATTCCACCCAATGGTACCTATGTTTCTCTCATTATCATTCATTCATTTCCAGCCACGACCACTTGCGCACTCTTCTTTCTCCTGTCTGGATAGGAACATCAAGGTTTGGCGTTTATTTGCTAACCTGGCTGGAGCCAGACAAATAGGCATTCCTTAATTAATATCTCCTCCATTGTTTCCTCAAGGACTTTTGGAATTTCTTCAAGTCATATTTCATCTTTGTTATTGTCTTATTTCCTGCTCATGCCGCCTAACTGTCTCCTTCGCCTTAACTCTACACAACAGGAGCAAACATGCAGTAGACTGCAGTGCAGAGCACTTTTAAAGCAGTCACATAACTTAGCTCCTGTTCAATGTGAGGATCTGTTAGTCTTTTGGGAAAGCAAAGGAGGAAGTCAGGGAATAACTCACAATAAACAGCAGTGTCTTGACATCCAAAAAAAATTATGTTTCTTAGGATCCCAGAGAATGAGGGTTGAATTTTACCCAGCTGATATCTGGAAGCTTTTAGTGAGCAGGATTCTATGCCAAAGAAAGATCTGTGGAGCAAATGTACGCTACAGCTCAAGAAAAGCTGTCTCATCATTAGGGAAAAGTGACTTCTCACTTTGTGGCAATTTGTTCTTGAAAGCACAAAAGTTATTAACAAAGTTCCATGGGTTAGCATTTACTTCTTAACAAAGTCAGGAAATTCCAGTTTAATCCCACCTAAGAGGTCTCTACTGCATGCATGTAGGTTTGTGCGCTGTATGTTGCATATGACAGGCACATTTTGTTTCATGCTTGATTTTGGTGCAGTTCTGCCAAGCTTAGGATGAGGCACTCCTCCTTGACTCATCTGCAATGCTGGGATGTAAAGCCATGCTTTGAAAACAGACTTCCTGCAATTCAGATAATATCAGGCAATGTAAAACCTCTCTACAGTTAATGTGCAAAACCTTATATTCATAGTCTTCCAGATAAGAAGCTTTTTAGATTAAAGATTTTCTTTTTAGATGTTCTAACATGTTTAGTGCAGTTCTGGCTGCTATAAAAATCATAGCTTTACATTTCTGATTTTGAGGTGCTGTGCTTCTAATTTAACAGTATTGAAAGTTTTGTAACAGTTACATTAGAGCATTATTATGCTGCCCATCTTCAAACTTGAAAAAAGACAGCAATTTTTTGCATGTCTTGATCACACTTTGCTTATTGGAATGGAGGTACTGAGCCAGCTGCTCCTCCCAGATTCCCCTTCAGTCGGGCCTGCTCGGATAGTCATGCATGCCATTCACTTGTGGCTTTTATACAGACAGGGGACTGCTTGTCAGAGCGTGTGATGAGAGACAAGAACACAGCAAGACTCTAAGAAGAAACTGTGTTTTATGGTTGAAGAGTATTTCTTGTTATTAGGGATAAAGATGAGATCTTCGTGGGTGTGAGACTGTCCTATGGGGATCAAATTAGTTCAGTTTGTGTGGTGATGCCCTTTTGCACCTTTCTCCTGAGCGTCAGCTTCCACTGGAAAGATGCATCTCACAAGGGGAACCTCAGCCTGTTCTGCTGGAGTGAATTTTAGCTGGTGCTGTAGCTAGGCAGCTATGTAAAAGCCCTGACAGGAGGAGTTCCTGCTGACTTGATGAGGGAACATGCTGGGTCTTCAGCTCAGCATAGGCTAGGTTGCTGTAAAGAGGGTCTCTAAAGAGACTCAGCCTGTGATTCAAGATGGGAAGGGCTATGAGTGTAAGGACAAAATCATACAGCATGGTTTTGTCTTTAAACAGCTAAAAATGTTCTGTGGTTGTAGAACAACTCACTCCTATGTATTCAGGAGCTAGGCTGTTTTATCTTCAAATTCAATAGAGGGAAAAAATTGTGGATCATTTTTGCTTGGTTTCAGAATGCAGCGATTTACCTTTTGTCTATCTCAGAGTTTCAAGCTGGCAATAAGCTGCAGCAATTCACTCTGAATTGCTTATAGGTGGCCTTTTCATGCACTTCTTTTTCTGTTTCAATTTGAAAATCATTCAGGTTAATTGAGATGCAGTCCTTAACAAGCAAACGTTTGCAGAGTACACCGTTACATAGACACAACTGAAATGACACACACCCCCCCACACAAACCAGCATACCTCTCTGAGATGGGAACTCACAAACTCACCCTCTAGCTTTCTTAAATACAGAACATGGTTACCTTATTAGTGTGGTTAGACTGTTGTGAAAGCTGTTTCTGCGATCATTGCATCCCGCAAAAATAACTGAAGATTACAGCCTCCTAGTCACAAATGTAAATTTGCTGAAAAGTCAGTCTGAAGAAAAGAACAGCAGGTTTCAGACCCCACACAACCGATGACTGTCAAAGTTACAAACAGTATGGACACAGAGAATTTATTTTATAGGATGTGCTGGGAATCTTTAATATATGTTTAATGCATCACAACAATACACCACAAACAGTGGCCACCAGCAGCAGTGGGGGGAACTCGTAAATTAAAAATAGCTGGCATATCCCTCTATTTAAATCAAAGGGAGTGTTCATGAAGTGAATTACTTTTCATCCTGAGCATGGCTGGCAGAGTGTGTGATTTAGTCCGTGTGATTTAGTGTGGGGAGCTGCGTACACATTTTGTCAGGGTGATTTCTCTGTCATCATTAAATTTTGCATGCACAGTCTGGCCAAGCAGTGCCTGGTTTAAACTCCCATGCAGAGAAGGTAGAGTGAGTGAATGGAACTATGACCCCATGATATAACTGTTGATCAGAGTTTAAATGAATTGCGTATGGCACTGAGGCAGAGATGCCAAACAACTGACCAACTCTCATTCAGAACACTCCCCACATATGAGATCTGTTACCTGAGAATGTAGGGTCTGTTGCCTCCTCTAACGGTGGGCATATGAGGATGAAAAAGCTCCAGGATGGTGTCACCTCAGGGGCCTGAGGGAGGATTCATACCAGATCCTTGGTCCCTTCCTCACTGCTGGTCTGGAGCCCTCTCGTTCCTCTCCCAACCCTCTGGGACTCAGACATGTTCCCCACCGGGATCCCATCTGCCCACAGGGCCACAAGAGATCAAGCTGTGCATCCCACACCCTGCCCATGGCAGGGACATTTATACTTTCACATATCAGATGTGTGGGCCCAGGCGCTGGCACTGGGGCTGGTGGTGGCCTCTGCGGGAGGGCTCAGCTGAGCCCCTCAGCCGAGCCCGGGGCGCCGGGGAGGGGGAAACAGGTTTGGGCAAGGGCCAGAGGCGGCCCAGGCAGAGGAGGAGGCAGCCGAGGGGGGAGCAGCAGCAGAGGCAGCCCCAGGCCGCAGCAGGAGGAGGGCAGGAGGTGCCGCAGGCCCGGAGCAGGGCTCCCCTGCAGCCCTGGCGAGCCCCCGCCGGGGCAGAGCCCCAGCCCGCAGCCCGGGGAGGGCCCCAGGCCGCAGCTGGGGGCTCTTTCCTGCAGGAGCTGCGGCCCTGGCGAGCCCCGGCGGGAGCAGGGGGTCCCTGAAGGGCTGCAGCCCGGGGCAGGGCCCGCGCTGGTGCAGGTTCTCCTGACCTCTCCTCCTTTCCTTGCTGGCAGCCTGTGAGGCAGGAGGGGTTGCAGAGCCTGCCCGCTATGCAGGGGGACAGAGCAGCAGCTGTGGACAAATCTGTTTTTAAAAACTTCAAAGAGAAGATGCACAGGCTGCCTCCCCTCTTCTCGTCCAAGCTGTGTGTCCCAGACCTTTCTTGTCCTCCCTGGCAAAGTGCCTGTGAGGCTAGCTGCAGGTCAAGCCTTTCCATCATAAACGCTTGCAGGTCAAGCCTTTCCATCGTAGACACTGGGAACAGAATATTGCCTTTCCCTTGCAGCATTCCTTCATATATTTGAAAAGGGATGTCATGTTCCTGTTACATTTTTCTCTTTTTTTCTCTTTCTTGGGTTAAACACCCAACACCCCCCCCCCCCTTTTTTTTTTTTTTTTGTGGTTGGTTTTTAGATCTCTCCTCAGCCTTGCTGCTTCCCTTGGACTCTCACCTGACACAGAATCTGGTGCTCTAGCTGGGGCTTTATCAGTGCTGCACGAGGGTAGGATGATCATGTTGCAGGTCTCACAGGAAAGGAGGGGAGCAGAGAATAAACAGAGAGAGGGAACAGGGACAGAGAAAATGGGGATGAAAGGTTAGGTCTGAGTTGGAGTGTGGTGTGTATGTCTAGGAGAGGTTTGCCATCCTTGGGTGGTGTGAAGAACCTCGTCCTGAGCAGCTGCAGTGGGGAACACGTAGGAGCTCATTCTGACCTGTGCCTCAGTGACAGCAGCAGAGGCAGCTGGTCCCCTCAGCCGCTGGCATAGGCACAGGCAATGCAGGCACCACCACTGTGATGTTCTGTCTGGCCTCACACTGAACTTATTAGGGGGCTCCCACAGAAAAATCAGCTGCACACCTCAGTTTCTACATGCATGTGGGGCACTGGGAAATGAGAAAGGCAGCTATTGCCTCCAACAAAGACCAGCACAAGCAGCAGCAGCCAAACTGCACTGTTACAAGAAAAGCTCAAGGAAGAATTACTTCTTTGAAGTATAATTATCTTTGTGACTCCCTTACTTCAGAGAACAGTAATTTGCTGCTGGCTTATTCCTGCAACAATCAAGCATAATGCAGAGAGGTATTAGTCTTAGCTATGGACCAGCTTTAGAACTTCTCCTGTCTTTTCCCCTTACTACCCCCAGCCATCCATGCTTTCCCCTTGCTCCCCAGCTCACTGGCCCTTCAGCTGTACTAGGACAAGTCCTTGCAGTCTGTGCTCAATGCTTTCCAGGATTAAAAATTGGGAGTTTTTTTTCTAAACTAAGCTGTTTTGGTTATATGGCTTTCAGGACAGCCCCCAAAGCACTTGACCTACCTCAGCTGAGACAGAAATAGGGGCACAAATAAGCATGTAGGAGAGAGGCGAGGAGGGGAGAGCAGGTCCATCAGCTGGCTTTGCCTCCAAAATGGGTATCCTATGAGCGCATGGCCTTGTTAAGCTCTTTTGCACAGACTCATGCAAAGTAGGTCTTGTTTATGGGGGAATAATGTGAAAGATACTGGTAGTGAGTCCCTCTGCAAACAGCTGTGCTGGGTGAAGACACAGCTTCACTGAGCTTTTGAAACTGCCCTTCTGCTAAAGCCTATGAAGCAGCAGGGTGCAGTTCCACCCATGGAAGGACCCATGCAAAGGTTGTCTCTCAACTGCAAGCAAACCTAACTGAGAGGATCTCTCTACTGCTGAGGGTTTTCCTGCTCCCAGCACAACGTGCTCATTGCTTCAAATAAGTTAGAGCATATGATCTACCTACTGCTGTGCACATGTAGTCCATATTAATGTTGGCAGAAGAACTGACCTGATCATACATACAATTTAGTCTCATGTTAAGAAAGGGAAAATGAATTAAGTGTTAGGAATCTGATATAAAGATGCCAAGACAGGAAAGCTTGTTGCAGTTTCCTTGACAAGTCTGTCATAAAGCCCATGTACATTTTTTCTATTAACACTCAATTATGCCATATTTATCTAGTTCACACATCTGTTCTTAAAGTGTTATGTCAAGGGCACTACAGAGGCTGACCACACAGCAGAAGCAAAAGAAGTGTGATGGAGAAAAAAAAAAAAAAAAAGAAAAAGAAAAGTAATAATGAAGCTGAACAATGACATTTCCAAAGAATGTGAGCCAATATTTTCAGTTCAGAACAAAGAGCTACATAATATATATACTATATATACACAATATATGTAATTTATGTAATGCCTCCAGCATCTCTTATAGGAGAAAAGACCCAGTATACATATTATTCCATGATATATAAGATCTCTTAATTTTTATTGCAGAAGGATGTACGTTAGTATGAATATGATACATTTGATGCTTCATTCTTTCATTGAATTTTAACTTGAAGTCTGCTGAGACATATATCTGTCATTGTTCCTAGCCAGGTGCATCACACAATGTGTGAGCAGTAATCTCATCCGGCGTTATGTGTTTTTCCTATAAATCAAGCTCAACCAGCTTAGAAGGATTGTGCATTATGTTTGGTGACTAGTTGGGACCTGCTACTATATTTATGAGGTAACCAAAAACCTTAAAGGAATGTAGGTGCCAAAGTGCCTTAAGACTGTACATTAAACACCCCTTGGATATAGAGAGATTTACCTGCTTGATGAGCATGGATGCAAGCAACTAAAGAGTGTATGAATGGCCTATTACTGTCTCTAACCTAAGATCCAGGTCTTGCACCCACCTTTCCTTTGGCAACAGCCATGAGCAGACACTTAGAAATATCCTAAGATAAGTGCAAATACAGAGTGATCCTTCCTCTCATGTGTACTTTTTTTATTCTATAAAACAGCCTTATAATTTTTCTTGGTGTCATTTACCACTTAAGATATGATCAGTTATGAATGGTCATCCCCATCTCACTGTTTCTGTTACATTCCCAGTGCTAAAAAGCCTAAATATATAACCCTTCATGTTTCTTTTTTCAGTCTAAGGGGCTCTGGAGTATTTGGCCTTCTCAGATCAAAACCACTCCTACTTCTCACAATATCTGGCATTTTTCATTTCCCTTTTTTCAGTTCTCCTCTGAGGTCTAACTCTGCTGATTTTGAGGTAGGTGCAGACCCAGACCCAGATATGGGTGTACAGCACCATGACGTTATGAAGTTTCCTGCTTTATTCTCTGTTCTTTTCCCAACAATTTGTAATTTTCTGCTTGCATGTTGATAATCAGGGAACTACAGAAAGGGAGTCCAAGATCTCCTTGATGGAAATAGCTAATTTAGAGCCCATGATGGTATATCTGTGTATTCCCATGTACTTTATCGTATATCTATCGACACTGAATTACCTCTGCCTTTTATAACATAGCCAGTATCTCGGGGATCTAATGAGCTCCTTGCACTCAGCTTGAGTTTCAGATATTATTGGTAATTCCATTCCTTCAATAATTTTCTTACCCATAGAGTCCATTGTAATCTTACAGCTGTGAGAGGTGGAAAAGTGATATTGGGGGTAACTTTCATCAGAATCACTCCTCCAAGATATCTGAGAGCATTTTTGGTTTGAAGCTTCTATCTCAGTGTCTTGCTCCAGCAACAGTGATTGAAAATTAGATGTCTCAGATTTTTTTTAGTATTCACCAACGCTTCATTTGCTGTGCATTCATCTTTCTTTGCTGTGCACAAGGCAGCAATACTTGCTTTCTACTTGAATTACATCTTGTCTTCCTCATCAAACGCTTTCTGCCATGATCATCCTCATTGATTTAATGGCAGCTGGACTAGAAAGACTGAGAAATGGTCAATCAGTCAGGGTGGAAATCTTACATAGATTTACAGGTATTGTAACAGGTTCCATGCCATGATTATAGCCCCCATAAGAAAACCTTGTAAATCACATGTTTATATTTAAAGTGAGCTAGTACAGAAATGAGCTGCTTCTGTAATTATCACTTTTAAACTCTTACCCTAGATCTGAAAAAAACTTCTTTCAAGAGCTGTTAAGTCTTATGAGATCCTCTTTCCTAGCACCCGAGTGCCAACAGCTAGCATGAGAGTCTGACTTAAAAGCAAAGTGGATATTACAAAAGTATTCATAAACATTATTTCCACATAGATATCAAGGAGTTAAAGAAGAAACACAAATACAGGCTGGTGGATTAAGGGATTGAGAGAAGCCCTGAGGAGAAAGACTTAGGAGTGTTGGACTAGATGCTCAGCATGGCCCAGCAATGTACACCGGCAGCCCCGAAAGCCAACCATAACCTTAGCTGTATCAAAAGAAGCGTGCCCAGCAGGTCAAGGGAGGTGATTCTCCCTCTCTACTCCACTCTCGTGAGATCCCACCTGCAGTTCTGCATTAAACTCTGGGGCCCCCAAAGTAAGGCGGCCATGGACCTGTTGGAGCAAGTCCAGAGGAGGGCCATGAAGTTGTTCAGGGAGCTGGAGCACCTCTCCTATGAAGACAGACAGAGAGCTGGAGTTGTTCAGCCTGAAGAAAAGAAGGCTCTGGGGAGACCTTATAGTGGCCTTTCAATACTTAAAGGCGGCTTATAAGAAAGATGGGGAGAGACTTTTTACAAGGGTCTGTAGTGATAGGACAAGGGGTAAAGGTTTTAAGCTGAAAGAGGGTAGATTCAGATGAGATATTAGGAAGAAAGTCTTTTATTGTGAGGTGGTGAGGCACTGGACCAGGTTGCCCAGAGCAGCTGTGGACGCCCCATCCCTGGCAGTGTTCAAGGCCAGGCTGGATGGGGCTCTGAGCAACCTGGTCTTGGAAGGTGTCCCTGCCCATGGCAGAGGGGTTGGAGCTAGATGATCTTTCACATTCCTTCCACCTTAAACCATTCTGTGGTTCTTTATGAAGAAGTGGCTGGAACAATGGGAAGATTACTGCTGAAAGGCAATATGAAATCCTAATGAGAGGCTGAAATCCATTCCATTTGAAGCACGACACCACCCTGGAAGGTGCAGTACCTTGCTAACTCCCTATGTTCAAAACTGCAGCATACCTTTCATGAACAGTGCTTACAGTAATAACAATAATAATAACAGTAATCTTTGGAAAACCAGCCCATTCTTTGATTCTGTAGTCTCCTAGGAAGTCCTCGACCACTAACTACCTAAGTGGTCTTCAGTAGTTAGTAGGCCACATAGCTAACCTATGACACTCTCTCACTCCTCTCCAGCAGCAGTGTGGATGACAGTGTTTGATTTTGGCACAGTTTTGTTTGAGGTACAGCAAAACCAAAATGTATCTGTTTCAATATCTGTACATATTACTGGGCATTGCTTGGAGGCAGCTACTCAAAGGTGTCACCTTTGTGGTTGCCAGGAGCACACTGGGTCTGGAAGACAGCTCTGGGGCCAGATCCCACAGCCCCACGTGAGGCTTCTCCTCCTACCCAGCAAGGATGTACACAGAGATGCATGTTTCTTGGGTTCTTCCTATTGCATCAACAGCAGTGTTGGGAACAGAGCTCCCTCAAGCCCCTGCCCTCCACGAGAAAACTACTACAGGAAACATTCACTACCCTGGAGGAAAAATAAACTTTAAAAAATTCTATATAAATGGATATGTCCAGTCTATTCTACTGACAACAGCAGAGAAATTGTCTGACGCTCCAGTTATGAAACAATTGCGAAAGCTACAACTGGCATATAAGGAATAATTACAGCACTATTCATTGCAATCTAGGCAACCTCTGTGAATTTTTCCAAGTGAAGGGGAAAGAGGCCAGGGGGAGCATCAGCAGGGAAGAATAAAGAGCTGTTTTGGGGGTAATTAAGTCTGAACCAAAAAGGTCATGAGATACTTTATCAGCTTTCACACCGAATCCTAACACGCCCAGAATGTTATCAATTCACTGTCATTGTCCTCAAATTAGGAATAAACTATCTGAAATCAAAACCCTGTGGTGCAGAGGAAGCTGAATTTGAATCTCCTCTTTCATTTTTGTTCATCTCCATTAATTTGCCACTTGTTAATAACAAGTGAAGAACAATCAATCTAAATAGAGTTCCAGCTACTGGCTGCCATAAAGCAAGAGAGAAGGAGATTAAATCATCATTATGAACCTATGGGGGAAATGTTATACATGGAGGGTAGGAGATGCAGGAAAGGGACGTTTAATAGAAGTGTGGCAGGAAGTAATTTTTATTTTACAGCTTCTCATTTTATGCAGCTTTGAATGACCCTAGATTCAATTTCCTCTTTGAAACTGGGCAAATGAACTTCAAGAAATATACAGTCATCAACATTACCATCATCATCACCATCAAAATAACAAAGAACCATGTTTCAGTCACCAGTAAGTACTTTAAGGTTTTTTTGTTGTTGTTGGGTTTTTTTTGGGTTTTTTTTTTTTTTACATGGGAAATGATTAGAGGAATTTCTGCATTGAATTAAAATATTATGTCTACATGTAGAACTTAACTGCATGTCTCCTACCCCCCAGCAGGCAAATGATTTTCAGTCTCTAAGGAATGCATCTTACTATGGCCAAATAAATGCAGGTCTTGTGAAGACAGACCTAGTTTTATGTCTCACTGTTTCCAGGCCAGATGAGGCTCCTTGACTTTAGGGGTAGGAGATTGATCTGTTTCTTTGGGCTACACATATAATAAAGTGCCTTCTCAAATTGGAAACAACCTCTGCTCCACTCTTTTAGTAGCCAGGGAGGCAATTTTCCACTACAAATAATCAGTGTTTGGTCAGTTTATTGATCACATATTGTATTTCTTGAAACTCAGAGAGAATGAGATTTACAGCTCTATTCCTGAGAGCTGCCACAAGATCCATGCATCATTGGTCCTTAACTTAGTAAAAAGACTATTTTCATTCTACATATATCTGGTAAAACTTGTCCCTGTCAACTTGCTATACTCTTCCTCCCATTAGATACTGATTTCTACTGACTTACAGCCTACTTCTTTGGGTAAAAGTCCAAATCAACAGCTGAAATACGCCAGATTTATTCCACTGAAGTCAACAGAAATATGCAACTTTACCTCAGCTGGGGGATAGGGCTCAGTGATGGGCTGGATGACAGATGAATTTTCCAGCTACTGGGCTGTTTGCTTAAATAGTTACATCTCCCTTCTTTTCATTCCAATATGTATCTTATTACTTGGAGCACAGCAACATCTCGCTACCCCCTGGGATACTGTTAACATATATGAAATGCATTTCAGTCCTTATTGTTAAAAGCACCTTTCTGGGATTTGTTAACAGCAGCAGGGAACAGGCAAGAAAAAACATATTAATTTCTGAGTAAGCAGTTTTCAAATCGTATTAGCCATTCTCATCCCTTTCCATCAAGACTCCAATTTGCCTCCAGCTCTGTAAGCACAACTCAGTGCTTAGCATTCCATTCCATAAAATAGTCCTAAATTAGGAAAACTCTGAATATAATCTATGTTGCATGTACTTTAAGTTCCCTGCAAGCAACCAGTAGAATTCCACACGTTCTCAAGCCTCCTGACTTCACAACACTTTCTTTCTCATTAAAGAGAGGCAAAAATTGCTCAAACCTGCCCATTCCTTCTGAGGGCAGAGAGCGAGAAGGGGAACTGAATGTAAGTTCATTTGTCTTCCCCACTTATCGTGGCTCCTGGATGCTCTGGGACAGCTACAGGCATCAAGGATGAAAAGAATGGTCTTGCATGAGAACGGAAAGTTTTTAAATAGGGCTTTAGCCAACTGTACTTCTTACAAAAGAGTTTTTTGTGTTTTCTGGTGGTGCTATACATTGAATATATTTTCAGGTGTCATCCACAAATTAAAAAATATGTCTTTAGTTCAAAGATATGAAGATCTGTACCATTATTAGGACAAATCTCTGGTAGGCTGGTTTACAGATATTGCAGTGGTTATAGCCAGGATTGATCAAAAGAACTAGAAATGTCAGATGCCTCCATTTGAGGGTGTTTCTTAAATCAACAGACAAGAAAAAAGCAAGTTATCATCTAGCAGTCTGGACAGTCACTGGTGAGTAGAGCAAACCTGCTTCACAACCTTATGTAAAGTGGAAAAGCATAAAGAGAAGCAGCTGATAAAAGGCCCACTGTATAACAATCTCCAAGCAGATGAAGTGTCTAGGTATTCACAAAGGAGTAGGATATATATTAATTAATATATATTAATATATTTCTTTAGATGAAGCAGGGACTTCGGTTTGGGAAGCCCACACGGCTCTCCGAGGGCCCATACATTCTGATTTTGAAGGACAGATTCACTTCCCACCTCTGGCGGGAAGAAGGGGTTTAAATGTCTGAAAAGAACAGAAATCAAGTTCATTTACTCTCTGCAGTATATCCCACTGATTATGTGTAAGGAGTACCCTGCCCAAAGCACTCACTTCTGCAATGCTCATTCTTACAAACCTAAATTTCCTCTCCTGAAGGCACTCTGCACCCCACACCTAGTCCGTACCCCAGAGCTAGTCCGTGTGTTCAAATGATATTAACAGCTCTCATAGAAGATGTTATTTCTCACTACAAATTTGGATTCCTTTACGTCTTTAAACCTTCACAGCTCTGGCAGCACTCTTTCCTCTTGATTTTCCACATGTGAATGCACAACTGGAGATCAATAAGCTGCAAGATGCAAAAAAGTCAGGTATTTGGGTGCCTTTGAATTGTTGCAGCACTCTCCAAACTATCAAGATGCAACAAGGTCTTTTACCACCTCATACCAGCATACTCTTCATGCCAGTCCCTCTGCTGCCTTCTCCTAGTCTCACCTCATCCAGAGTGTGTGTTCTCTCTCTGCTTCTCCTCTCTCACCTTCTCTTCCTCAAGCTGCTCTCTCTTCATTGCTCAACCGCTTAACTTAACCAGCCTCACCTGTACCTTATTTACATCGGCCAACCCACCACCCCTGAAGCCAACCCACAGTTGTATATTGTCAATGCTAATTAGCCCAGCTTCATTCCTCTACACCTTTGTATCTCCCAGGTTGAATAGAAAAACAGAAAATGGAAGTTATAAGTCCTGCCCTGAGCAGTAACCCCCAAAATTTTTTATGGTAATTAGCGACAGTGCAAATACATGGTCCCCTACCCTCACTTCCCCTAAAAGAGCGGGGCTACATCCCACTAAATATTTGGGACTCTAAGTTGGCAGCTCAGTATCTCCCTGTCAAACATTTAATCATATTGCTAAAGAAAATAAACTGTCAATCAAACAGGCTTTTCATAGTGACAAACAGTCCCCATAATGTGATACATTCAGTGTCTAGTCAATCCTGTTGTTGAACTAAAGGAGCTGTGTGGCAGCATAAGCATCACAAAGTTGACTAGTTCCTCACTTCTGCTACAGACAGAGGGATAGATTGTAGCAGAGCATGTGAAATGTCAGTTTGCACCTTTGTCAAAGAAACTGAATGACAGAAATGTCACATATCTCAGGCAAGAAGAGAGGAGAAGATATAGCTATGAATCTGTGCTCTCAAAGAAAAACATAAGAAACATTTTAATGGGGACCTTTTGTAGATGGATATATAAAATAATTTTTGTAAGGAAGCTGGATCTCCACTGACCAGGACAATTATTCTGATGTGACTTAGCCTGCTTCTGCTGCGCTGGGCCAGCACAAGCGAACAGCCCTGGGTGAGGCGGTTGTAGAGACCGTTGTATTAAAAGTAGAAGAATTTTAACAGAGCCACGAAAACTTCTTTTGCAGCTAGGCCACAAGCGACATCAGTAATTATACTGCACCTCAGGCATACAGGTGAAGTGAATGACACAAATTTACAATTGAACGAGGAAATACCACTTAAACACACGAACTAGGATCGGTGTCCTTAACTCTCAGTTCATTGACTGGTGGCAATTTAGTGACTGCAGCCTGTGCTGATTAGGAAGTTACCTTGATTACACTTATCAGAATATTTTCTCATATCCATCTTCCTAGTTTCCAAGCATTATAAATAGAGAAGAATACCCCAGGGGGTTCTTGAACCCTCCTCAGTGCTCATCAAGTACAGAAGCACAAAGCATAGGTCTCCACTTTCTATACCATTTATTTCCTGGTCTGTAAATGAAAGCTAATACTTTGATAATGACAGTTCGTACCAGACCTATGTACTGATTGATCAGCCAGCAATACAAATTTGGTCTGAACTAGCCATTCCCATGCAACCATACCAGCTGTGGAAGCAGACATAACACAGAATCCAGCCTGGTGCAGACAGGTACAGATATGACTGGGAATCCTGCTGAGAAAGAAATTGATGTGTCCTAAACTATACTGAAAAAAATTAACCCAGCTGCATCCATTTGCAGAAATTTGAGCCAACAGCATGAATCCATACTGTATGAGCACTTAGTTATATTTGGCCACAGTTTCTGATCCAGCAGAGAGGATCTTATGGAGAGATACACTTCATCACTACATCACAGCCTGAGTGATGCTGTGAGGATAATGGTGCGAAGTGAAAGAGGTTCAATTAAACCTTTGCAGCATCACAGAGTTAATATAGTGTCTCAGCTGATGGGATGAAAGGAAGCAAGAGAAGGATGCTCATAAGCTGCAGAAAGATAACCGTTCTTTAAATCTTGACAGTGCTTTTAGAAGTGAGCACTGGACTATGCATTTAGCCTTTTACCATTTAAGTTTTTTTAATCTCCTTTGCCTCTGTTTTCCTAATAGTTGTCAGGTACTGAAGCTGAAGTATTAAAATGTGACTGGTTGTCCTCATGGTACTATTTTGCCCTAAGCAGATGTAACCACCAGAAATGTGACAGTATGATGGTTTTCCCAGTCCTCGTTTGCTGATGCCAGAAGTTCAGATAGATCAGATCATTTATCTTCATTCAATCGCTGAAATTTATTTCTGGCCATATAGTTATGTGCAAAGTTTTTAATGGCTGCTATTGAGGGTGCTGACCCAAAGACAAACACAGACCTCTGTGGAATTGATGGATTTGCCATGCTTATCTTTCAGACTCAAGCAATTAAACCCTTTGCTGAAGTGAAACAGGCACAGACAAAGAATCTGCTCCCCAACACATTTAAGTGCAAGCACAGCTTGAGGAGGCCTAATCACAGCAATATCCCTGGCTGCAAGTGCATGGGTTAGGATGCTGCTTTGCAGGATGTGTGCACCAAAGAAGGAAAGCCACAGTGCTGTAACTAGAACGAGAAATAGGACAGCGTTTCTTAAGCCAAGAACTCCCTGGAAAGACAGTCCTGAGGATTTGTGAGCAAGGAAATTTCATGCCATTGTTTGTTTCTACAGTGGTTTTTTTCAAACAACATTACACCAAGAATTTACATTACTTCTCAAATCAATCTTCCTAATTAAAACAAGCCAGCAAGATTAAATATTGACCAGTGATTCAGGCTGCATTTTGCTCAGGTATAGCAATTTTCATCTTTTGCTTTATGAGGAAATAGGACTTCCATTATTCCAGTCCCATGTACCTTAGATAATCTACAAACTAAAAAAGCTGTATGTTTCTGCATGAGGAAACCCATGCCCAGAGAAAGATTTGTGATTTGATAAAACCCAGAAAATAAATCATAAAATTGGATACTATGTGCTTCTGGTGTTTGAACAAGTGGTCAAATAACATCTATGAAAAATTCTAAATATTTCAAGTGCGTTTAAAGCTCAGGCAGCGTTACAGCAATAGCAGCCTGCTTCTGGCCATGCACTACACAGCTACTACCATGACTGCTGCTGCCTAAGCCTTATTCCTACAGAAACAGAAATTTGCCCTGAGGAAAAAAGGCTAAAGATGTACAGTAAATCTCTCACTGTGAGTATTTTCCTGCATGCTTTTTAGAAAGTTATTTCCTCTGGAATTCAGCTAATTCTAGACAGACGGAATCCTACAAATACACCTGGAAAAATTCCTCATGGTCTGGCACTATTGTTACTGACTGACCCTGGGCAAGTTATTCAAGGATGGCTCACAAGTGTCAAATGAGAATGGAAACGTTTGTGGGACTATACCCTGCATTTCCAGGCAGACAGATAAGCTGTCACCTTTAACTCTGAATCACTCAAGTTTTGCCACATAGCATTTTTTACAAATGCTGATTTTGTGTGCAGAATTATAAAGACACTTGCACAGTGCAAACCAAAGAGAAATAAAGGCATTTGACCCAAATACACATAAGAAAATATTCTGTCTAAGACAGAACAAAACACCACTTGCAGATACATTAGAGAAATTAATTTGTCATTCCCATTTCCTTCCTATCACAGCAGCAGTAGTTCAGTTTTATTTTTTCAGCAATGACCATCCTTCTCAGGACTCCTCTGTACTGTTCCTTCTCAGGAAGAGTTAACCTCTATTTCCTCCACATAAACATCTTTATAAGTTTATCTCCAGCCTTGACGACAAAAGTGCTATTTAGAATTTGTCTTACAAGATCTATAACAAAGAAGACATTTTCCACTTTTTTTGCATATCCTCTGAAAGCTGATGACAGGTATATATGGAGCCACCTCACCTCTCTTTTCTCTAGGACACTGTTACTATACAATGTAGTCTTTGCTACTTGGACTATTCTGCTCTGCACTCACTGTGCTATTTCTCACTTCTTTTAGAACTTTAGGGTCTGATTTTTTTTCTTTTAAACAAGTATGTACACAGTCAGGTAATAACTGGCTCACACAATTATGCTAAACAAAGAGATCAGTTAAACAAAGGCCTGGTACCTGTACTAAAAATGACTATTGGCAAATACCAGACTCATGCAGGCTAGGCTTTTCCACCTTCTGCCTGGCCCTTTTTTTTTTTTTTTTTTTTTTCAATTCAGGAAGCAAAGCCTGGTTGCATTCCCCTTTTGAAGAGAAGGGCAGTATCTCCTTCACCCTGTGGAAAGTACTGGTGCACACAGCACTGATATAAAGGGTTTTATAGTTTTAGCCACATCCAATACATTTTGGTTTTGTCTTTCTAGTCTCTGACTCTGTTTCTTGGAAAAGAGGCCACTAATGGCATCCCCTGCACTGGCTGGGACAGGGTCTGAGCCTGGAGCTGCTCTGTGTCATTCTGAGCATTATCTCACCCCTCTTCGACATGGCTGGAGCAGGCTACAAAATCGGGAGCTTGAGGCACTACCTGCAGCTCCTTTTTGCCAGGGTAATTTCAGGCACCACCATGGACTGCTGCACAAGAAAACCAAAATAGAGTCACAGAAATGATGGAGTCTGCAATCAGGAGGTTTGTGAGGAGGATAGAAGGCTTGAAGTTGCAATTGCTTTTCAGTGAGGCAAATGCAGACAGGGGGCTGGAAGAAGTCATTGGAAGTGGGCAAAGGTGGACAGATACTGCAGTCAGATGACATATATAGGGAGCCATGGAACATCCAAACAAAAGTAGGTAGTGAACCAGCAAGGTATGTAAAGAGACTGCAGACACTTTGACAAGGATTTTGGAAAAGAGAATACCTAGAGTTTTCAAGAAAACAAATTGTATGGTTGGCATAGCAGGGAGCAGAAGGGGAGAGATGCTGTCCTGGTTTCAGCTGAGATAGAGTTAGTTTTCTTCTTAGTAACTAGTGCAGTGCTGTGTTTTGGCTCTGATGTGAGAACAATGTTGATAGCACACTGGTGGTTTGGTTGCTGCTGGGTAATGTTTATACCAAGTCAAGGACTTTTCAGTTTCTTGGGTCCTGCCAGCGAGGGGGCTGTAGGGGCACGGGAAACTGGGAGGGGACACAGCCAGGACAGGTGATCTGAACTAGCCAAAGGGATTTTCCAAATCATATGGCCTCTTGCTGAGTATATAAACTGGGGGAGGAAGAAGGAAGGGGGGAACATCTGACATTATGGTGCTTGTCTTCCCAAGTAACCATTAAGCGTGATGGAGCCCTGCTGTCCTGGTGATGGTTGAGCACCTGCCTGCCCATGGGAAGTGGGGAATGAATTCCTGTTTTGTTTTGCTTGCATGTGTGGCTTTTGCTTTACCTATTAAATTGTTCCTATCTCAACCTTTGAGTTTTACATTCCTTTCTGATTCTCCTCCCCATCTCTCTGGGTGAGGGGGAGTGAGCAACTGCTGCGTGGTGCTTGGCTGCTGGCTGGGGCTAAACCATGACAGATGCAAACCCAGACAATGTGGTCTTTAGAAAAGTCTAAGACAAACTGGGCACAGGGTATGGGGAATCAGAGATCCCCAAGTGAAGAATGAAGTGCAGGAGGGAAAAAAAATGTATGGGGAAGAAGAACAAGAGGAAGAGGAATATGTAAAAGAGAGGTGGGAGGTGTCAGCATCCATGAAGACACCCCAAATGGGTTATGAAACTCAGCGCTCTCAGGGGTCTTGCATGGAGCAAGTGGTAACATAAAACATTTCATGCTCTTTAATGAAATTGAGAGGAAATGTTATTCAAAATTTTCTTGTATCTGTAAATCTGGGATAATAATATATATTCACATTCTAGGTATTTTGTAGAAATTAATGATCTGAGTAATTAATGTTTGTGCAGTATTCACATACTACACTGATGCAGAGATGAATTAACAATTCTGTCCTCGGATTGAGGTCTGACTCATGTTCAGCAAGAGCAGAGGAGCAGGGAAATGTATCTTTAAGCAGCTGTCACAGAGTCAGTGGGAACCTGTTGTCTTATGCAAAGGCTCACATTGTACTGATCAGCTGGAATTTGGTCCTCTGTCAGGCTGCTTGGCTCTGAGTTATTTCTAAGCAACAAAGAATAGTGCAAAAAACGTCACCCACTGAGTGTGGGGGATCATACAAAATATTGATGAGCTGATCATTAACAGAGCACAGCCTGTCCTGTGGAGCTTAAATTCTGTGGAAAAAGGCTAAGATACATTAGTAAAGATTTGACTATTTGCACAAGGGGAATGGATTAAGGTTTCCCAAATAAAATTAGTATGTGGCTTTTCTTAATGCTTGGATGCATGCCCTTGCAAGCTTCTGTTGTTTTTATTTTTATTATTTAATGTTGATTTTTTTTGGATGTAACATATATTTGAAGAGTTTCCATGAAGCAGTCTTGTCTGACACCCTCGTCTCACAAAACACAAGTTTTCTGATTATCATCTTCCTTGTAAGCTCATCTATTCCCAAATGTGACATCTGGAAGAGACATTATTTCTAGACTCAGAACCATCAGAGATACTAGACAGCTGCCCAGGACACAGCACATTAGCGTAGCAATACTAATCACGCCAAAAGAAAGGAGATTACAGACACATGGATTTCTACCAGCATTGTTAAGATTTTCTGTCCCATTCACTGGCTGTCATAGCAGATGCAGTTGGAAGCTGCTTCTTGGTAGTATTATCCTCACGTCATCATTTTCAAAATGAACTATTTAATTTTTGAAAAGCTGATATGCTTTACTTCAATGTTTTTCAAATTTAAACACAGTGAGAGATACTGTTTTGAAACAGTCTTTTGCATTTGAGTAATCTAAAGTTAAAACTCCAAAAAGGCATTAGAGATCAAAAGCAGGTTAAGTAGCCTGAAAACGAAAATTTTCTTTGGGATAAACAAAACATTTCAACCTAACCCTAAATATTGTCAAAACTGCTAGGTTTGTTTGAGCTGTTTTTTCCTTTCACTTTCATTTTGGCTGTTGTATTGCCCAGCTCTCCACAAACTTTTGTTTGGTGGCTACCTCACTTCTGTGAGAGCTAATTCAGGCTCATGCATGGTTTTGCTTTTAGTTTCCATCTTTTTTGCATGAAGGTGAATATTCTGAGCATACACTGAACTCAAGTTCAAGGGTCGTTCATGCTAATGACTTCTCATTTTGCAGCCAGGATGTGACTATGACAGCGATCCATGAAGAGTTCGCCAACATTATCCACATGCTTCATAGCTCTCCCTTTTCCTCTCTGTCACCTTTTGCCTCGATTTGCAGAGAAGTTTGAAATTCACCAGGAGAGAACTAAGTCGTGGATCCATACCCTGAAGCACCTGGGAAATGCCTCTGCAGTCCTTGTAATAGCCCAACACTCCTGCTTTGCTCGGCAGCAGCTCACCCCTGAGGGAGATTCATGTGGGGCCTCTGCTGCCATAAGACATACCCAAAAAGCAGGGAAGCAGGGGTTTGTCCCTATTTCTTAACTGGTAGCACCTGCCCGGTTGCTTTTTTGCACTTTTAGTGCCATGTTGCCCATCTGGCTGCTGTGTGCTTGGTGTGTGAAATGATTCATATGCTTCTGAAATAAAGGTGTTTCATACAGGGAAAACATTATTCACTGGGGATTTGCACTGACCTTCCTCATCCTGCTAACATGCCCTGTGCATTACACTCTGCGATGCAGAAAGAGCTTTGAAGGAAAAGCAAAACACTCGTTAGTCAAAACAACAGTGTAATGTAAAAGCACATCACACGCGTGCTCCTAACATGCAAATTTAGCTGCGCTTTTCCTGAAACAAAGCGCTGTGCTGCATATAAATGAAGAGGATGATTGAGCCCCACACAAGATTCAGATCAGCCCCTTGCTTCAGGCAGTAGTGGAAGGCACTCAGATATGGCAGTGTCAGGGCCCGGGTAAGAACCTACAGAAGAAAAAGCGGATCATGTATTTTACGCAGTATGTTTTGTGTCCAGCAAACAAAAGATGAAAGCCTGTTCCAGCAGACAGATGGGGAGCTGGGTTTTTCAGCACAAGTGCTAGCCATTTAAGTCAACTTTGTAGCAGCAGCAACGCTGAGGGAGCTAAACATAGAAGATACTGCTTATATGTAGGGAAAAGCCATGGCAAAACACCAGCAAATAAACTCCACCGATACATCAAATGATCTCATGCTTAAAGGATTTGAAGGAAATCTGCTATTCTTGTGTGCCTATGCCTAGAAAACAGAGCTCCCGGGGTCTGACACTGAATCCAATAAATCACGAAATCTGGGAAAAGAACCCATGCAGACAGGAGACAAACCAATAGAAACAGTAGCCCATCAGCTCCACATCAAATCAAAGAGGATTTCTTGTCATCCCTTTAAACCATAAAAGGTTTGATTATGATGCTGTGGGTGACATCACACACCATTCATCCACTGACTTTTATTAATCTCCCTTTTCAATTGCTGCACCACATTTTTTCTGCTACGGTCACTGGTGATGAATATAGCATCTGATACCTACCTGCTGGACAAGACTTCTCTGAAAGTCCCTTCCATTTTGAACATCCAAGATGTAATGAACTGTAGAACAACCATTCATTCTGATATCCTCCAAAGTAGAAGAAATACGTTGGACTGGGAAAAGTGACCCCTAAAAAATTTATCTTAAAGAAGCTTGAATGGAAGGTAAGCCTCTACCCTGCAATCTGGTCAGCAGGCACAAGCAGGGAAATAGCATTTTGCTTTAAAAACTGTTTTGGTAGTGTGCAATTCCTTATTTTCCCTAATATCCCATAACCATATTGTTTGAAACTTGACACAGAAAGTAGAGACTTGTCCCCCACTGCCAAGATTGCAGTCACAGCCATATCATTTGGAACATTAATTTCAGATGAGGTGGGACATGAAAGATAAATCCTCTCATTCATCATTAAACATTTATGGTCAGATTCCCTGAAATAAACTAGCCTTTAGTGCTACTTTTGTTTGTTTGGTAAATAATACATTTCAAATATTCAGCATATTATCAACATTTCCTACATTACCTAACCCACATTCCATCTATTATACTTCCTAAAGTAAATGCAGCTAAGTCCATTTGATTACTCTTACCCTATATTAAACCATCAGACTATTTTCTATAACAACACTGTCATATACCATAAATTATGATTAGAATTAATTTGCACTGAAGTTTCCCTGTATAACAGAAAATTCCCCCTTAAGATGTGCCTTTCCTAGTCAATGCTAAATGACTGAAGACACATCAGAGGAGGAGAATTTATATCACAGACATTTTGCATTGACATGTGACCTTCTTAAATACCGCTCAGTTTTACTTTAATGACTTTGACTATTTCACAGTTTCTTCAAATAGGACTTTCCTTTCCCCCCTCCCTCCACTATAGATGCAAACTGTTTCTGAGTGCTGCCAGAGCTGCCTGGTCACCTCCAGAGCTAAAGAAGTGAATTTACCACAAGGTAACACACAATGAAGGTTTACAACAAATGCACTTGGCAACAAAGGATTAGTTCTGAGTGCTTGGCTGTCACTTTTCTTTATTACAGCTTGAAGAAAGGAGCTACAGGAAATATAGAAGGGTTTTCAGCAAGCAACTGAGATAAGAGAAGGTGTGTTGCCTTCAAAGAAGCTGCTTTAAGAGGAGCCTTCAGAGGAAAAAAAAAAGAATGCTGAAGGTGGACTAGGGTTTAGATGGAGGGCACTGGACTCTGAAAGGAGAGGGATCATCAGAAAGACTGGACCTTCAGTAATTTGCCTTTAACACAAGCCCAATGAGCGAATTAGTTTTTAGCCAAGAAGGTATCTGGGAGATCAGGTGAGAAGGGTACCCTCCCAGTGCTGGAGGGACAAGTTCAGAGGATTATCATGCCCTTGCAAAGAGAGGGGAGCTCTCTGCATAAACACAAACAGGTAGCAGAATTTTACTGCACACACTGCTGTGGGAACTCAACCCACCACACTTTCATAGGAACTCATGGCTGAAGAAACAGTCCTGAAAAAGCAGTGTACCGTGTCAAAAAAAGCCATCCAAAACCCACCACCAAAATCAAGAGATGACTTGAAGAGGTCCATCCCCCTAATGAACGACACAGAGAGCTGCCCTCTGCTCAGAGCTGTCTGGTTGGGGTGTAATTACCATAACCACACAGAGTTTATTCCCGGTTCTCCTCTTAGCAAGAACTCTCAGTCAAAATACATTATGAAAAACAGTGACATCGAAAGTTGATAAAGAAATGCAGAACCCTTCTGTTTTACGTGGTTCTATAACAATAGTTCTGTTCTTGCTTTCCTTCTTATTTCAGATTGTTCTTTATTGTTTACCCAGTCAGTTAGATTGGCATTCAGGATCAGTTTTCCCGTTAAAATTACAGAGAAACCCCTGTGCAGTGAGCCTTGTTACACATGGAACTTTTGCAGCTCTTGTGGATGGTGGGCGCTCATAAGAAGTGAAACAGCACTTTCTCCCTCAGGAAAACAGCTTTTTTCTTAGTTAATGCTGCAAAATAGCTTGTAAGAGATGCTTCTAATATCTGCTTTACTTTGCTAATCATACTCGCTCTGCTTCCCAATTGATTCATTTGGCCATCAGAAAATCTAATCTCTCAATAAACACTGTTTGAAAACACAGTCATATTTTGATGAACTTTATTGCAAAATGACAAGCAAAGAAGTAACTAAGTTTCCTGACATATTTTTGGAACACTCCATTTACTACCAAAGTTTCCTCATAATTTGTTCAGTGAAAGTAGAGAGTCTGGAATCCTCCCTTTACAAAAGAAACATATGGAAGTTACATACCCAACCTCTTTTGAATTAATTGAGTATCATCGATATGAATTCTTCACATCCTGGGTTTCTGAGCTGAGGAAACTCAACACAGAATCGTGAATACCTTCACCTGCAGCATGGTGTGTATCAGAGGGCCTCTTCTGTGTCCTTAGTTGACAACAATTATAAATTTTTAACAGCTCCTGAACAAGTAGTTTCATCTGAAATTGCAGCAGGCTTTGCTTTTAGCTGCAGAGGTCCACCCAGTTTGTAACTCAGATCAAGACCATTAGAGGCTTGGTTGGTTTGCCTTTTTAAAGTGAAGGGCCCTTGCTAACAAGGCCTGGAGAAAGTGAAGGAACTGAAAGAGAAATCTTCTTCCAGCTCATAGGAGTCCACACAGGTTATTTTTTACATAAATTGTGATGTATGAACCATCTGGACATTCCCTTCCAATCTTCACATGCAGGGGTACAGATTCCCAGCTGAGTCCGGTTTAAATAGAAGCAAGTCTACTGACTTCAGTAGAGCTTGGTTGACTCGAACAGCCTTCAAATCTGATCCCTTGGGAGTTTTGACTGAAGAGGAACTGAAATATGTTCTCATAATTTGGTCCTTAGAATGATGAACTAATGTTCTTTCTTGGCCATAACCCAGAAGCAATTGTTTTATGTTTAAAAATCCTTTTTCTGGTTATAGATAATATTGGTGAAACTGCTTTATTTACTCTGGTTCTAATTTGTGGCTGAAACTTGCACTCAATTCCCGTACTGCATAAGGCATATCTTTCACATAAGCCATAGGAAAAAAACCCAAATATTATAGTAATGTAGCACTATTACCATCATAGAACAGAAAACAAGAAGTGAGTGTCAGATTTATATGTAATGAGCTCTCCATACTTTAAGGAGGATTAAATACTTGCACAGTACTGTAACACTCTCAGCAAATGAAATTACTACACCATCTGCTAGAGAGTGACATAATATCCCCTGTAAAACATTGTCCATATTCTTACCGAACTGTGCAGTACAAGCCTTCTTAATTTAGTGGGAATTATATTAGGATCTGTAGTAACAGACTGTTTCTCCCATCCCACACTAACAAATATCAATTCTTAACCAAAGAAAACAGAGGACACACATTTGTGATACTCAGAGCACTCTAGCTCATCAATAGTGGCATGTGAGCCAGACTCAACAGTTAAAACCACTTCTTTGAAATACTCCACCTTTGACTCAAACAACTCTGCACTTTTATTTTTCAAAGGAAAAAGACATAACAAGAAAAATCCTTCAAACTATGGCAAGAAATGTAAATCTCAGGAAGGGCTACCACTGCAATATGCCTTAATCCCCTTATTCTTTAGGATGATCGAGGAAGGCAAAAATCAGCACAGCAGAACTTTATGTACCAGCTCTGTGCTTATACCAGCTTTCCACAAACTTTCGGATCCGTCTATGGAATTAAACGATTGCCACAGTAACGGCCAGTTTCTGAAAGGTGTTGACACTTTGCTCACGGTTTCTCACTAGCATTCCTCCAGCTTTTCTGTACTGTTGAGATAGCTCTGTGGAATGTAAAGAGGAAAAAAAATAGGGATTATGGATACTGCCATTTTTCAGGCTGGAGAAATTCCATGATCTTGATGACTATGGTCCAGAAATTACCTATTCTAGTGGAATGGTTTTAAATGGATAGTTAATAAATGAACAAATAACTGGATAAATGTAAGCATAATTTAGAACCACAGCCTCCTGATAAAACAGGAAAAATTCTAAAATCAAAGAAATTTTACATGTAGATATCTGACCAATTTAAATAATTGTAGTCACTTTAAGATAAACAGCGATATAGTAATTTGGGTCTGATTTTCCAAAACTCAATACCCACACTTGGACAACATTTTCAAAAGAGTAATTACATGAATAATACTTAATTTTCTGTCTTCCCTCTAACTTGAAAATTGTATTTGGTTTACATGGCAAGGTTTTGGTAACAGGGGGGCTGCAGGGGTGACCTCTGTGAGAAGACATTAGGAGCTGCCCCCATGTCAGACACAGCCAGCTCCAGCTGGCTCCCAGACAAATCCACCAAAGCTGAACATTGATAGCACGTCTGCAATAACATATTTAACAAAGGGTAAAAATGCTGCACAACAGCTATGAGAGAGAAGAGTGAGAAAATATAAGAGAAACAACCTTGCAGACGAAAAGGTTGGTGAAGAAGGGGAAAGGCACAAAAGCAGAGACTCACCTGCAGCCCCTGGAGAAGACCGTGGTGATACCAGTTGTCTCCCTGCAGCCCGTGGAGGACCAGAGTGGAGCAGATATCCACCTGTAGCCCCTGGAGGATCCCACAGCAGACTAGGAGGATATGTCCTGAAGGAAGCTGCTGCCCATGGAGAGGAGCCCAGGCTGGAGTAGGTTTTCCGTGGGGGACCCACACCAGAGCAGTCTGTTTCTGAAGGACTGAAACCCATGGAAAGGACCCACACTGGAGCAGTTCATGAGGAGCTGTACCCTGTGGGAGTGACACCATGCTGGAGCATTGAAGGAGTGTGAGGAAGGAGTGGCAGAGAGATGCAGTGTTATGGACTGATGGTGACTCCCATTCCACATCCCCCTGCACTGCATGGAGGGTGGATGAAGAAGAGTCATGAGTGAAGTTCTGAGCCTGGGAGGAAGAGACATGTGAGGGAAGGTGGTTTTACTTTTGTTTTTATTTCTTGCTATCCTACTACGTTATTAACTGGTCATAAGCTACATTAATCTTCCTCAAGTCAAGTCTGGTTTGCCTGTGACAGTAACTGGGAAGAGATCTCCCTGTCCTTATCTCGATGCGTGAGTTCTTTCATTGTATTTCCCTCTGCTCCAGCCTGCTGAGGAGAGGGAGTGACAGAGCAGCTTGTTGGGCACGTGGCAGCCAGCCAAGGTCAATCCACCACAAAAACAAAGTGTTTGTGTGTCTGTGTCTCTGTGTGTAATTTTAAGCAGAAAAATCAAAACAGAGTTTAATTATCATGGAGCCTGTGTTCAGATGCCAGTATTATATCCTCAGGCTTCACTTCCCCTGTAACGAGGCTAGTTTCCCACCAGTTTCCCTATTGACGGCCATGTGAACCTTTTTCTTTCTTGCAGTGCTGTCTCTGATTCTAACTTCATAGGTATTAGAGGGTACGACTACATTATGTGGTGAAGTATGGTGCATGTTTTAGCTAGCATCAGTCCAAGATGATTCATCAGCACAACAGAGTAGACCACTCCTTGAAGATAATAGGAAGAAAGGACAGTAAACTCTTCCTGGATATCACCATAAAGAAACAAAACTTGTCACTTTTAACAGTTGCTGGAATGACCGAGATGATGAAAGATACTGAAGAGAATATCATATCTGTATCAGAGATCTTCTTATTGTGAAAATGATACCTAAAGCTGTAATTTTTTACTTGTAATTTATCAGGATTAAGAAATCAATGATGGGATTTTTACCCAGGAGGCTTCCTTACACCTGTGAGTTTTGAGGGAGGTATTTGTTTTAGGAAATACTTTAAAAAATATAAGATGGGAAGGGATGCGGTTTGACCCATAAGAAGAAGCATAGTAGAAAACAAAATCAGGTATGGCACAAAGAAGTTATTTGTGGACCGAGAAAAACAGAATAGAGAGTTAGGAGTTCAGAGCAGTTCGGGGCTACATTAAAAGTCCAAAGAGACAATTAGAAGTTAAGTCTGACACAGAAAGGGTGAGAAGCTGGTTAAAGAAATGGAAGAAGGCAAGTAAAACAGGGAGTGGAAAGAACGATAGGCACTATTGTATTGCTATGTAGTGAGGAAAGATCAGCTGAAAACTCATCATCACTGTAAGATAGCTGGCTGAGAGCACCTCCACATTTTCAGTTGCCCTGGATGAAAGATGGAAAGGTTGTGACATAAAGGTATGATTAAAACACTGAGGAAGCGGCTTTTTTTTCTTCCACTCAGAATATTCTGTAACAACTCTCTCCCTCTCTGTTACCCTCTGAACTTCTCACAGGTCACAAGCATCTCATATTTTTGGTACTGAAAATGTTTGAAGGTTCTTCAAGAACTCGCCACAACTGTTTCCTTTCACTGATGAACAGTGGATCACCAGATGAAGAAAACAAGACAATTTTGAAACAAACGGGACTCGAACACCTAGAGATTAACTTGGTGCTTATGAAAACAGATGAGAAAGATGAAACCACCCCACTAGCTACTACTTAAATTAAATCTAACAACTTTCACCCTAACTGGGATCTAAAATGATGGCTAGAATGTTAATTGTGCCATCCTCCTAAAGAATTAAGCTTTGTGCTGCCTCTCCTCGTTAAGGTGGTTGCCATCAGAGCATGTATCTTTCCAATATGTCACTCAGCCACTTTGGCAGGCATAGCTGTGCACAGTGAGCGGCACACTAGGCACAGTTAACCGCACTGTGAAAGCAATACAAGCCCTGAAAGCAGGGCACAATGGAGACGAGATAGCATGAAATAAAGCAGATTACTTTCTTTGCCTACTGGTATTAAGTAGAATTGGTGTCAGCCAGCTGTAAGCACTTATTGTGGAACACTTGAGTTTCTCAAAGGGGATTGTTACTGCTAAATCCTTTAACAGTTACGAAAAATTAGAGTCAGAGGTAATCCAGTGCTAATGTACAGTTCTATTTTTTACTTTAATGTAGCATATGTAAATTAAATTCAAATAAGGCCAGTTCAGCAGTGGGAAGCCAATTTATACTTTTATTTCTATATTAAGTTTCCTTATTGCAACTCGCTATAGATCAAGCTGGTGTACCTATATCTTACTATAAAAATATCTGTGTAGGTGGGAATTTGAAAATGAGCGTTTAACAAAGGATTTTTTTCCTCTCCTTTATCAGACAATATATTTTTAGTCTACTACTTAGCATATTTCATTCTTATACAGCAGAGATACCCGGAAGAAACTGAGATATATTATTTGAGAAACAGTATTGTTATTTACTGTCCATCTCCTTTTACTGTATTTAGCTCTGCATTACCAGTTCTGTTACTCAGAAGTCCACCGGCTTTGTTAATTGAGACAGGTAATACACTGTGGTGATATTTCAGTGGTCTTTGCAAATGAAGCTCTGCAAGCCGTTAAGGAAGGAGAGAAGGGGAGAGTCAGCTCTTGTAAAGCATGTTTATGAATCCATGTTGGAGCATCTTTGCTTTTTGTGTAGGGCCTTTGTCACCTGTTCATAAATGCATATATATATACACACATATATACTTAGGATATATATTTGCTTATATATATGTATATAAGCGTGTATATATATATATATATTTGCTTATATATGTGTGTGTATATATAATGTATATGCATATATGTCAGGAAACACTAGGATGTAGCAAGTAGTTCCCTGGAAATAGTTTCCTGGATGTGATCTAAGTGGCCACCCCAAACTTTATCTGCAATATGGATATTGCTTATGACAAAATTACCTATTCTCAGTCACCCAGTCCTCCAAGGGTTTCCCGGCAACGTACATAGTCTTGCACAGTTGTCCCTACAACAGTGCCCACAGGCCCCATCTTGGTGTCACGCTCCAAGAGCCACCTGTCATGACCTACAAAGTATCTTCCTCTTTACCATGCTTCCTTGAGGAGATAGCATGTATGCAGAAGTCTATAACGTGAGGCTCAGAGGGCATCAGAGTCCTGACTCATACCTGTTGCCACCTTACCTCTTTGCCTGGTTTTATGCACCCTGCTATCTACACTGGCAGTGGCAAAGCCTGGCTTTAGATGAACGCAGGAGCAATGCTGGCAGCACTGCAAACCACAGGAGAGCGTATTGTCCTTGGGTGCAGTGTAATGCAGGCGCCAAGTCTACGTTTTGTCACCAGCAATAAGCTTTTCATGGGTCACTCCTCAGATAAGAATATCCATACATAGGCCCTGCAACACTTGGGGCCTACGCTGCCCCTTCTCACTGCCTTCAGGAAGACATCAAGAGGTGCAGGAGACAATCTCCAGTGCCTTTGTATTAACAACCACGTTGGCTGCAGTGCTCTGGGAGAAAGGAAGAGATACACAGGCAGATGTTAGGAGTCATATGCTCTGGACAGGCTCTGGCAGACCAGAGGTTGAAGAAAATCTGAAGCAATTTATCCCACCTGCCTTGTCACATCCACGTTGAAGGACTGCCCACAGTAAAATGTCCTTTATTTGCCTGCAAAACAACATCATTCATGGGCTTGGGTAATCTATTCTACTTGACCCTCTTTTGAGCAGATGGATTGAACTAGAGCTCCAGAAGTCCCTCTCAACCTCAGTGATTTTGTGGTTAGACAAATTCCACCCTTCACCTAGCACTTAGTCTGGAAGATAATGCAGTCCCACAACTGACATCAGACTTCTTTCTCCCAAGAAACCACTTCTTTGCTGTGAGTGTTGAGGCACTGGACCAAATTGCCCAGAGAAGCTGTGGATGCCCCATCCCTGGCAGTGTTCAAGGCCAGGCTGGATGGGGCTCTGAGCCACCTGGTCTAGCAGAAGGTGTCCCTGCCCATGGTGTGAGGGCATTGGAACTAGGTGATTTTTAAGGTCCCTTCCAACCCAAACTATGCTATGATTTTATTCTATGATAGGAGGGAGATGGGCTGGATCACACCAGTCCCGGGAAGGTAACAAGAAAAGAAGAGAAAAACATCTCAAGTGGATCAGACCTATTTATTACTGTCTAAGATGCAATATGGATCTGAGAATCTGTTGTATTTTTGCTCTTTTACCCTTTTTGATAGTCTGGATTTCCCTAGAACATAATTCTCACTTAAAACCCTGACAACAGGCAGAATGACTGTACAGTGGGGAGTCTGAGGGTCTGAGTGGATGTGATCCTACCTACAGAACATGTGGCAATGATTACA
This sequence comes from Falco biarmicus, assembly GCF_023638135.1. NCBI lineage: Eukaryota > Metazoa > Chordata > Aves > Falconiformes > Falconidae > Falco > Falco biarmicus. Next base: position 17,189,728 of record NC_079290.1, read on the forward strand.
ACTTCTGCATGGGGCAGCTAAGCTAAAAAAAGATGCTTTCAGTGAGCTTTGTTGAAGCATGGAGAGCTACAGTATGTGGAGCATCTTTGCAAGACAGATTTTGAACATGACTCATTGACCTGAAAAGCCCTGATTTTTCCACAGTATTCAATGCCAGGATGTAAAATCAGGAACTTCATGGTGTTTTCTTGCACAGGTAGCAAAGACAATACAGATGTGGGATTTGTGATTTGATAAGTGCATGCACCTGGGGGGAAAAAGCAGGAGACTTATTCAGCTGGAACTGCCACACTTTTTGATAATGATCTTTTTAATATTTCAAGGAAGAATGAATACAAACAAGACTTTCTGATGAACTCTGAAGAACAGAAAACCTTTTTTTTTTAATAAAAATCTTCTAATAATGATTTCTGGAACATCCACTGCTTAACTAATCACATACGTTTGATGCTAACTGAAAGATTGCAAGGGTTAACTTATCTAAAGTACGAGTAACTGGAGATACTATACACAACTTACAATAGCAGTGAAATACTGTGTGTAAACCTTAGTTTCAACTGTACAGTTATATCCATGACTCATGTCCTTGCAACTGTCTGGGGTCCATTTGAGGCCAGTGGAACTGTATATACATATGGGATCTCAGGAAGGGGATCTTCCTTGTATCTTCAAGCTGCAGAGCAGTTCAAATTTTCTCAAATAATTCTGTAAAACTGAATCTTGCCAGGTGTAGTCTAGGAGGGGTGTTTGCTTAAGAAATTGAGGTATTCTGACACTCAAACCTTTCTTCTTTAAAAAAAAAATCATTAAATCCTAATAAGGCAATTCTTCAAATGAAGTCTCATGGCCTGACCAGCTCATTAACTGAGCTGCCATGCTTGACCTTGAGGAAGCTCATAGTCTTTGCCAATTACAACATGAAGCTCATTAATTTAACCATTTCTGTTGAAGGTTAAGGCCATAGTCAAATGAAATCTGGATTTTACAACTAGCATATAAGGTTGAATCAAAATTGCCATAGTCCCATGACACAAGCTGATGACCTAACTTAGATCAAATTTGTTAAACCTGGCAGCCTGCAGACATCTTCATTTTTGGCTTCTGTTGGGAAAGGGCACAGGGACATGGGTAGAGACAGACTGCACATCACAGTCACTCCATAGACAAGTCCATATGGTGGTCAGAAAAGGGAGAGCTGGAACCAACATCGATGATGCCCAGATGTAGATCCCTCCATGACACCGAGGCAGGCGTGGAAAGCAGGCTACAGTGCAGTACTGGGGATTCATCAGCACACTCACAGACAACTCGGTACATCCCAACGCAGCTGTAGCTGACTAGAGAGATGTGTGAACTCTGTAGTTGAAGGCATGCGCTTCTCCTGAGCCAGATGGATACCATCCACTGCAGATATCCAAGCTCAACAATTGTTTAGTCACAGAATCAAATAATACAATTTATTTTTCAAGTGGGGCATGCTAAAAAGATAGAAAAAATTGACTTTTATAGGTGTTTGAATTCATGGTTCCAGCATTATCTTACTAGTTCTTTTGTCACAGAAAGGCAAATTCCACTTGGAAAGAAGGCCTGTGACACCGATTTGAATGTAATGAAAATCACAAACATCATAAAATTACTTCCTTTACGTGACTCTGAGTGTTTTTAAAAAGTGATAAAACAAAAGCTTCTGTTTGGACATTTTGTGTTATTGATTACAAAGAACCCAGATAAATGAGGCTTTGCTCTGAATGCCACTTTTTAAAACAGGCATCGCATGCTATGCTTCCATGCACACAGAAATTAAATCTCATGGTGATTATTGAAGCTTTCCAAACTGAGCTGAGTAAACATTCCTTGCTTCAGTGCAAAAGCCCATAAAACCAAACAGCAGTTACTATGATCACTGGGCATTTCCTCTGATCAAAGAACAGTCACCCTGCGTGCTGGGGGCCCCCAGTAGCTCAGATGCCCATCCTGTTGCAACTCTCATGTTGTTCTGAGGCACTGAAGGCTAAGATGGACTGAAAAGTAAAAGCTGTTGTGCTCCAAACTTAAATCATCCAGTTACAGCCCCAAAAGATTCACTATATCCTCTGTGGAGGAGAAGAAGGGTAACATCAGTTCAGTGGGTTGCACCTCCAAGGGACACATGGCTCAATGGGGAAGGTTCTCCTGCCTTTACTGATGGAAGATGTAGTACAGAGAGTGCTGGGGTAAGAGCCACACACACCTGGTAGTTGGAATTTCCATCTAGGAACAGTGCTGCCTCTGTGAGTAACCCAAACCAAAACCAATTACATTTGTTGGTCGAATTCCCCCACCACAAATGAGTGTTCTGCACAGGCAGAAGTGTAAACACTTGGGGCCACACAATTAAACCATTGGTGCTGCAGATATTTCAGTCCTATGATAAATATGTCCTTTCTTACTAATTTGGATTTCCATTTTGGAAACTTCTTCTTGGTTTTGCCCTCCCCCAAACAGCTGAGACAGCCTGAGAGAGAGATGATCTTTGCGTGCTCCTGAAACTTTTCCCAAGTCTAATTTTAGATGCTAACATGTCACCTAAAAAGTTGATATTTTTCTTTTGGCATCTCCTCCTGCCAGAACCTTGTGTTCAACCTGTAGCTCTGCTGTTCCCTCCCAGAGTCTGTCGAGTAATCAGCGGTATTATTCTCCTGTGAGTCTTTCCAATACAGAGCTGAATGTTTCCAAGCATTTGTTTATAGGGAGATCCCACTGTGAGGTACAATGGTATTCAGTGAGCTGATTGAAAAGTTTGATATATAAAATGGAATTAACAGCATAGGACATTAATGAAAGCTTTGAAGCTGCAAATGAAATCTGCCTTAGATGCTCTCTCTGCCCCCTCTCCTGTCCCACACCGCTGTGGTTTAAACATTGGCACAAGCAAATCTGCATTTATTGTGGAAAGATTGTAAAAGACTTTGCATAACCCTTAGGTTCATACCTAATGCCCCCCAGATCCCAGGAAATCTTTTCATTGCCTTGAATGGGATTTGGGTTAGGTCAACAATGAGTTGAGTTAACAGTTGTGAATTGTTTCATGGTGCTGCTTTGTTCCTGTTCTGACAATGGATGATTTATGCGTGGGAAAAATCATGTGGATTGAAGGCCTTGTGTAATAGAAACCGGCAATTTGATATTTTATCTAGCTATTGTACATGCAAATGAAAAACACGTGAACACCAGATTTGAGAGAATGTGCTTCTAAGTGACCTAAAAATACAACAGTGATTTTAGTGAAACAAAATAAGAGCCATAAGGTAAAGATTTATGGGCCTGTATTTAAGTTACTGTATGCCTCCTTCAGAAGACCCTATATGACCCTACAGAACTTTTATTTTCCGGCTGAATGACAACCACAGATTGAGGCAGGCCTAGCTGCATGATATGCTAATAGGGAAACCAGATTCCTCCCCAGCCCTAACCTAGACCAAACTCTAAAAAGAGAAAACGTTTTACAGGAATCCTGATTCACATGCTCAGCATGTAAGGAAACCGTGTCACTGAAAATTGTTTCATTCTGAGGGCCCCAAATAAAAGCAGGTTTTGGAAAACCTCTGTAAAACTGGTATCTGAGATACTACGCATTATTGCAAGCAAGGTCAATAATAACTGATTACATTTGTTTAATGTGAACAATCAGATCGTGTGACAACCTAGTGAGGACTTTGAAGCTGAAACATTAAGAAAACTATTCCCAAAATGAGTTCTGGACTTCATTTCATCTAGGCATTTATTAACTTATTAATCTGCCAGACTAAAAAGTGTGCTGCAGATGGATGTTGTGCTACAGACAGAGCTGTCACACAAGCAAATCAAAAGGAAGCTTTAGCTGTTGATAAAGAGCTAAAATGGAGGAATGACTGATTTCCCTCACGAAATACGGCTTTATTGATAGGACTCGGTAATAAGGCATAGAGATAGATATTTCAATCACATATGATTGGTGTCTCACTTGTCAACTCAATACAAAGATAAAGAGTGAAGGAAGAAACACAGCTGCAAAAGTGCTTAGATACAGAAAGAAAAAAAAATAGTTAACATTTTCTTTACAAAGATACTATCTAAAATTTCTTTAAGAATCAACTGGAAATACCTTTTCAGTGATGAGAGTGAGACAGATAAGAACAAATGCTTTCAATGAGTGTTTTTATCAGTTGTCTTAAAGAACATTTACTTCCCCATTAGCATTATTCTTCTGCTATCTGCTCCAGATTGCTACAGACTAGCACTCATAATGTCAAGTTTACATAAGCACCTTTCTTATTTCTAAATTCCAGACTGATGTTGCATGCACGTGAACTGCAGCATTAACAGGCTAGCTCAAGAAGCCCGTCCATGAACAGTGTCTACTTTTTGTATACCACTCCCAGGTTTTTAAAAAATGAGCTGATTCACAGCTGATAGACTTGCTAAAACAAGCCTGTATCACATTGGGAAAATAATGCAATGTTTTTCTTTGGCACTATTTAGTGCTCCAGAAGCTGCATGTTGCAAAAAGCATATTTTCAGAAGTGGCCTTTCATTTAACATGAATGGTAGCAGCAGTACAAACTTGAAATGGTTTTCGATTTAAGTGTTTAAAAATCAGTGCTTGAAAATTTGTGTACCATTCCCTAATATTTGCGGTTGAAAAGGTTATTTTCTGAATGCAAATCAATGCAGCCTCTGAAACCTGTTCACTCTGAATTTATGAACAGGTAAGAAAAGCACTCTGCGAGGTCTGAGTTGCTTCACTTCAGGAGCCTGTTCACTCTGAAATCTAATGAAGATCATTCAAATATCAACACTGATATTTATTTCATTTCTATAAAACCCAACAAAGGAAAGTGCAAAATTCTTTTTGAAGGAATGAAAATCATGCATATATAAACCAGGCTGCTACAAGTAGCTTCTTATTTGGGTGGGCTTCAAGGTGTTGTGATTCTGCATTACATGTAGGAGTACAAGAACCTGGTCTGTAGGGTACTGTGTGATCATCGCTGTGTCTCAGAGAAAAATGCCTGAGAGGTATTTACCAGTTCAAAGCCTCTTCTAGAGCACCTGGTTTGGTGAAAGGATACCAGTTGGTTGAGAGAAAAATTTAAGCTTGCAATATGTTGGAAATGGCGATCCCACTACTGAAAAAGGCACCAGCCATCTGCAGATGATACTATACTTCCAGTTATTTGCACTTGCCTCCTCCAGCTTTCTGGTTTGCCAGTTCCATTCAGTAGATTGCAATTATGATTCCCAGATTCTCCTGTTTATTCCCCACGCTTCTTGCATCTCTTCAGCAGATTGACTCAGTATTTTAATTCCTCCTTTCACTTTTTTCTAATTATCAACATCTAGGTCACGCTTTGGGGTTATAATGCTATCAGCTTCATTTATAGCTTTCCTCACTAAGAGAAGTCTGTAATGGAGGGAACTGTTTCCCATTTTTCTTAGGTACTCTTCCTCCATATACACCACAACCCTCTAGTCAGTAAAACAAAGGTCCTGCTGGCAGCACCTTTCCAAGGGGCTATGTGTTTAAGTCTAGGATGCATCTGTCCACTACTCATGCCTGTAGGTTGGACTGGATGGGTTGAAGAGAGCAGTACTGAGTCCTCAGCTCCTGTATTTCTGTTCTTCACTGTACACTTAGCTGCTCTGATCAGTTCAGGATCGACACCCAGCATGTGCCCATCTGGTTAAAAAGCCATCTCTGCTTAAAGAGTTATCGTTCTTTCAAGGAAACTTGAGGGATAAAAATCACCTTCCTTTTAGTCTGAAATCCTAAACCAATATTTCTGCCTAAATGATGTGCTCACTAGCTTGTAATGCTGGTCAAGGACACCACATGCCCTGCAAGCCTACAATCCCCTGAAAACTAAGACTGAAATTAGCATTCTGTTCCTAAATCATGGTCTGTAAAATGTAAAATAAATTACCCAACACACAAGCACATAGTTCCAGCTGTGCTTCTCTATGGAAAGCAGCTGTCCTGATGAATGCACTCACTGTAAATATTTAAATTGAAAAAAGCAAAATTTTCCTTCAAATATGAGCAAACAGTATCACCTTATCTCTGCAAGACACCTTGGATGTCATCAGTGAGTTTTACATCACAGACACTAAAATAAGTAGATGAAATGTCACAGGCATTCTTTTTTTATTATCTACATGTGGGGTGTATCGTATGTACCTTCAGTACTGACTGAGCAATTGAGGAGTTGCTCTCAGTAAGCAGATTTCTGAAAAGGCTAAAAATATTTATGTTGGGGAGAATAAAACAAAATGAAAACAATTCTTGGTTCTTGTGAGTCATCTTCAGCTCTGCCAGCTTACCATTTATCTCCTATGACAAAATAATAAATACACTAAAAGACAACAGAAATAGAAAGATTTGGTGGTAAATTTGCAATGAATAAGATAAAACCAGGTTGTTTACATTGTAAATGAGTAATTAGTATTTCATGCTTCCAAACTCGGAGGGAGGCAGCATTACCTGAAAAGCTATACTGAGGCAATCGAGCCACATAAAGAGCTGTGCCCAACTGGCATCATAAGCCTGTCAGGCATGACAGGATGGAGGGACTCGGAGTGCTCAAGTAAACATCCCAGCAAATGTGTCTGTATCAGGAAAGATGCTTTCACCAGCATCAATTCAGTTTGGGTTTTGGGGCATTTTCCCCCTCTTCACTGTTTAAAAATAGAAAAAATAATTAAGAAGGTGGATACCAATGTCTCCACAGGCACCAGGGAAGGTCTGCTAAAGAATATTAAATTATTGCTGGATGATAGTAGTGTAGAGGAGGAAGATCTTGAACAGAAGCAGTTCAGGGTTTAAAATGTAACACAGGTCTCTTCCTCAGCCCCAGATGAAAGCGTATCGCATTCTACTGGGAGAAGGACACAAAACCCTACTTACATGTGCTTTTTTAGCAGTTGCCTACCCCAAACTAAATCTCACTCCAGTAAGTTAATTATCTGTTCCATATTCTCTCCCCAGAGGTTTATTCTGATCCATTACCTAATTATCTGTGTTGTTTTCACCCAAGAAAAGATGAAAAACCGCACTCACTTGTGTCTTTGTGGTCACAAGTGGTGTTCCCCAGGGCTCAGTACTGGGGCCAGTTCTGTTTAATATATTTATCAATGATCAGGACAAGGGGATTGAGTGCATCCCCACAAAGTTTGCAGTCAACACCAAGCTGGGTGGGAGTGTTGCTCATCTTGACAGTAGGAAGGCTCCACAGAGGGGTCTGGACAGGCTGGACCAGTGGGTCAAGGCCAGTTGTGTGAGGTTCAGCAAGGCTTAGTGCTGGGTCCCACATTGGGTCACAACAACCCCAGGCAGTGCTACAGGCTTGGCTTGGAAGGTGCCCAGCAGAAAAGAACCTGGGGATGTTGGTCAACAGCCCACCGAATATGAGTTGGCAGTGTGCCCAGGTGGCCAAGAAGGCAAATAGCATGCTGGCTTGTATCCAAAACAGCGTGACCAGCGGGACAAGGGCAGGGATTGCCCCCCTGTACTCAGCACTGGTGAGGCCGCACCTCCAATACTGTGTTCAGTGTTGGGCCCCTCACTACAAGAAAGACACTGAGGTGCTGGAGCGTGTCTAGAGACGGGCAATGAAGCTGGTGAAGGGTCTGAAGCACAAGTCTTATGAGAAGCGGCTGAGGGAACTGGGGCTGTTTAGCCTGTAGAGGGGGAGGCTGAGGGGGGGATCTTATCGTTCTCTGCAACTCCCTGACAGGAGGCTGTAGCGATGTAGATGTCAGCCTCTTCTCCCAAGTAACAAGTAATAGGACAAGAGGAAATGGCCTCAAGTTACACCAGGGGAGGTTTAGATTGGGTGTTAGGAAAAATGTCTTCACCGAAAGGGCTGTCAAGCACTGGAATAGGCTGCCCAGGGAAGTGGTTGAGTCACTGTCCCTGGAGGTATTTAAAAGTTGCGTAGACATGGTGCTTAGGGACATGGTTTAGTAGTGGGATTGGCAATGTTAGGTTTGCAGTTGGGTTTGATGATCTTAAAAGTCTTTCCAACCTAAATGATTCTATGATTCTATGATTCTACATACCATGGGCATATGGTGTCTGTCATTAACGAACTCAGCTGCAATCTCCCCCCTTACAGTGGGATATTCGTGATTGGTCCATAAAAAAGAACTGTCTTCAAAAGTTACTGGTGAATTTTACAAAATGAATAAAATTAAGCTTCTCCATGCATTCCATAAGGCAGAACAGAGATGTTCAGCTAAGATATACTTCCTTTCCCTTGTTAGTAATGATTCAGTGCAATTTTTTCTTGTGTTGGAGGGGAAAAAAGCCATCTTTACTGAGAACAACTAAGTTTCCTGGGAGTTCTTTGTGTGAATGTACATACCTACACTCTTCACTTCTTCATCTCCTCCCCACCTCATTCTAGTCCCCAACTGAAAATACTTGTGAATTGTTTATATCACCCTGAAAACTGACATTTTTGTTGTGAAAAAGCAAAGTATCCAAAAATAGTCACCCAATTTCGACCAATACAACATTTGGGAATCTACCGTAGGTGTTGTGGATGCAGCTGGGGCACTCATACCATGAATCCTACCTTTTCTAGTTGTACAAGCAGTTTGCAAAGTGACTAAACCAGAATGCTACCTCTAGAAAAGCAGCCCTGGAGCTCTGTGCAGAAGCCTCTATGTGACCCTGGGGGCCTTCACACAAGAGGTGTGCAAAGGGTACAGGCTGCAGCTGCTCGTGGTGAAACTAAATCAATGCTACTCCAACAACAAGGTGATGGTAATGCAGACCCACCTTTCTCTTATGCTGGTCTGATCCCTGAGTTAGCACAGCAGTAGCAAGGGCATCCAACTGCTGAGAACCTGAACATTTGGTTTGGTAACACTTGCATTTTTTTTTTTTTTGAGCTGTGGTGTTTTTAATGGGTGCTTGCACATATTCACTGTCTGACCTCTAAATGAAATCAACGTTTTGTATTTCTTTTGAATACAGACAGTGATTTTAGCACAAATCACCAAGATATTATGAAAATTGTTCATGAGTCTTGTAATAAGCTTGTGGAACATTTGATTTTACAATGGAAGTTACAACACTCTGTGCCCTGTGACCTTTCTGAAGGTGACTATCATTTGATAAAGGATTCACATGATGGGAAAGAGGCATAAAAATAGAGAGAATGAATGTTAAAAGAAACTTTTATACTACTGTGGACCTGTATATCTATAATAGTTTGCTTTTAACTTTGTAACACTGTGGACTAGTATCACTGCCAGGAACAAGGAGGAAGGAAATTATGTGCGATGAGGACAACAAATGTTATATAGTACATGTCACTAGACAAGTACTCTGTTAATCAAAAAGGCTCCAGATTCCATGCAATCCTCAGCCCAGTTCTGTCTGAAATCACTACTTTTACAATTAAGCTTTGATTTGTTTCTGTGTTAGTAGTCTGTGCAGTCACTAATAGATTTGGGTCCTTGGCCTTGATAGTGGCTTCTTACTGCTATGTAACTCTTACCTTCTGTGTAAGAGCAAGAACAAAAATAACAGACAAAAGTGCTTGCTGCCTGGGAGATTAGAAATTCTTCACTGGCCCATATTTTCACTCAGTCAAGGTTGTGCAGGTTTGGGTTGATATTCTTCAGTAGTGGAAAAGACATACTGATTTATGCCACTCAACTTCTCATGATCAGTGCAGCCAGTGCAAAATGAGCTGCAAGCCATGAAAACAAAATTGATGCAAGGTTTAAGCACTGATTAGGGATTTGGTTCAAGGTCTATGGACAACATACAAAATACTTCACCATTTTGGATTTATCTGAATGCAAATATCTTCAAACAAACTTGTTTCTTTTTTTAACTTTTAAATTTTTAATTATTGTTATTTTTCAGTCCTCTGAGTTACTTCTAACAAATGAAATGTTGTGCTCCATTAGTCCAGAAGATAAACTTACTGTAGGCTTTTGTCTATTGAGCTTTTAATTAAAAGAAACTGAATTAAGGATTGAAATTCATCAGCTGTGACTTCTGTTTTTAAATAGCTTTACTGCTTTCAGTATAAAAAATTAGGCAAACAGAATTGTATATTATCATGGTCCATGAATATTCTACTGTGGTGCACGCTATTTTCCAGATGGCTCCTTGAGGACTGTATCTTACTCTCATGTCTGGATAACACCTATAACAAACAAGAATCAATTCTTATTAAAGCTTCTTATTATTCTGCTATGAAATTAGAACCCATGTGATGTATGAACTTTTATACAACAACTCTTCACTCATTCTTCCTCATGTCACCTATTGGTTATTGGTTCAGGACTTGCTGCTTTTGAGGCATTAGTGAACAAATAAACACCACTGTCCATAAGATTGAAAAACACTTTCTCTCTTCCTTTTTTTGGTTAATATAAACTGAATGCAGTATATTCATAATAGCCTTTGATCTCGCTTACTTAGTATCTTCAGTTTTTTCCTTCTTTTGAGGTCATACTCAACACTGGGTGCATCACATTGAACAATGCACGTTCACATGGTAGCAAACTTTTTCCGCTTGTTTCCTGATCCAGACTTAGTTCAAATTCTTTGAGACACTGCCTAGTTGTTTTTTCTGCACTGGAGTTTATTCACACGGAAAACTGGAAGGTAGAGAATGTCAGCTGGACAAAACGATCATCTAATTAAGCTCTCTGCCTTCAGCCCAAATCAAATACTTGCATGTCATCATTCCCACATGGTTATTCAACCATCAGTCTTAAAAGCCTTCACAAAAGAGGACAGCATCACATTCCTAGCCTATCTATCTCATTACTTAAATACCTAGTAAAATACCTTGCTGAATTGTTGGCATAATTGCTTTTCTTATGACTAAATGTTTTGCCTTTCAAATGACAACTTTCTTCATTAATCATATTTGGATTATATTTTATTAACAGATTATCTAGCAGCAGAAAAGCAAGGGAAGGGAAGTATTCTGCCAGATGAAAATGTCAGTAGATTAAATCCTTAAATAGATGAGAGCTAAATGTGGTTAGGATCTAGCGTGATCTGTCAAGGCATAAATAAACAAAAAAAAAAGCATTAGAATCTCATTCAAAGAGTTAATAGGCAAGAATCAATGCACCTGAAAGTAAAATAACAAAAGTGAGTGTCTTCCCTCTGCCACTATAAATCAATCAAATTAAATTTCCTTAGAGGCACAGAGAGGTAAAGGATATAAGAAAATCCTGTATTTTCTAGAAAGTATGATTTCATGTTAAATAATTTTGCACAACATAACACTTCTTGAAAATTTATGTTGACAACAAATCATTATAATGTCTGTAGCAGATCATAATTAGGAAAATTAATTTTCTATTGCAAATAGAATTTTCTGCTGAATTATGACAAAAGAAAAATTGCTGCAACGTAATGAGATGCCTGGATGTCTGAATGATAACCAGGCATATGTTTCTCCTTTAAATGACTCAGTTTAGGCTATAGTATTTCATATTTGGGGTCTGTATTACACCTATTATAATGAAGAATCACAATTTATTGAAAATTTACTATTTTTCCAGTTGGCTCAGCTTACACATTTTTTTCCTATATTCTTGCAACTGGTCCTTAATATCTAGCTTAACCTTTAGTAGGAAGAAAAAAGTAACATGAAAAGGCATAGCCAAGGCTGGCCAGTCAAGTTACATGATTCTGAAACACCCCTTTAGCTGAAACCTTCAACAAAGTCCTAATTATAGGCACAAAGACCTGCACTCATTTATTCATACGAATAAGCATTACTGATGAGCCTGGTCATATGGAATCTATGAGGTCACAGAGCTCTAGGCATGTCCTCAAATAAGTTCTGAATCATGGTCAGAAGGCATTGCAATGCCATGCTAAACAAAGCCGCAAATCTTCAAAAGGCTGATACTGTTCCTAAACAAATGTAATGTTGGTAACAAGAGAATATTGTTGGTAAAAAAAACCTTTTTACCAAAACATTATTTCCTGGACTCAGTTAATTACAGAGATCCTCAGGGTGGAAGTTTGTGGCCCACAGGCTTAAGGAGGAAAAATTGAAAGTATTAACCAAATTTCAGGAGGCAAGGAAAGGGAGTCACTAACAAGTCTCGTGATCACTATTTGGATAAAGACTTTTGGGAGACAAGAGGGGCAGAAGTGTAAGAGTTCTGGTTTCACATGTGAGGCATGACCAGATGAAAACATGCTATGACACTGTGAAAAGTCCTATTTTCAGAAGCTCAAAGCAGGATGAATCTTTGAGAATCAGGAGGAATAAGCCTGTGTGAGAGTTTCACATGTTCGTGCTTTCTGCATCAGTAGTTCTTGATTCATTACTAGTTATTGCTTCTGCTGCTTTTGCTCACCGAAAATTTGGAAAGTTTTGAGAAAGAGAAGCTGGAGATAATTTCTCCCCATGAGTGTATTTCCTCCTCAGAAAGGAAGTCATGCAGTAATGCAGGGCATTTTCTTCCCTCATTTGAACAGTCTTTTTCTCACTGATCTCATTTTCTGCCTTGAAGCTACAAATACCAGAAACAATTTTATGGGTGGGAAGACATATTTTTTGTGAGACTGATTCTTTGAGATGGTCTTTTTGAATGGTCTGGCTGACAGCAACATACCTTTCGTGTGGGTAATCCCTCTTCATGAGATCAAATCTTTGCCAGGACAGGATTTTTCCCTGGATTCTGGTGCACAACAACTTCTCTTACACAGGGGAAAGGAAGAACTTCTGTCTGCCACTACAAGAAAGACAGTTACAGAACTGCAGTTTCCATTCTCAGCATACAGGATCATCTTTGCATATGAACAATATTTGGGCCAAAAAGTGATAGAATACTATTATTAGAAAAGAGTTGAAGAAAAGGCCAAATGCAACAGTCAAGTCCCTCTAGCAATTAAGAGTTCTTTTATTGTCTGCAGACACAGGGATCAGAGCAGAGTTTATACTGTGCTTGCATGCTGCCTGCCACAATAAAGCTCAGGCACACTGATATTACAGAGATATATTAACCTTATTGACACAGCCTGTAACCACCAACTAGTTGCTTATTGTCTGTTCTGTGATAATTTCACTCAGGAATCATGTTTGGGGGGGTGACGTTATGTGATTTTCCTCCCATAAGGCTTCTAAGTGCTTTCTTAACAGCTGCATATGTGGGCGATAACTCACATAACATTAAAGAACATTTTGATGGGAGTATGGAGATGATGCTGTCACAACGCAATCAGATTTTAGAAGAAATATAGAAAAACTTTTAATCAAAAGGTTTATGGACAGTTTTGGTTAAGCAAAATGTAATTAGTCCTGATGGATCCTGTCTAGGCCATGGCAGCCGGCAGTCTCCTGCTTGCAACATGTATTGTGGGATCTCTTATGATTATGGTTAAATGGTTAAAATTAGAAGAGAGATCTTTCATCCTGCATGCACTGTCGTGGTTTAACCCCAGTCAGCAACTAAGCCCCACACAGCTGCTCCTTCCCTCCCTCCCAATGGGATGGAGGAGAGAATCAGAAGTCATAGTGAGAATACTTGTGGGCAGAGATAAAGACAGTTTAACAGGTAAAGCAAAAGCCATGCCACAAGCAAAGCAAAACAAGGAATTCATTCACCAAGTCCCATCGGCCGGCAGGTGCTCAGCCATCCCCAGTGAAGCCAGGCTCCATCATGCATAACAGTCACTCAGGAAGACAAATGCCATCACTCCAGATGTCCTTCCCTTTCTTCTTCTTGCCCCAGCTTTATATGCTGAGCATGACGTCCTGTGGTCTGGGATATCTCTTGGGTCAGTTGGGGTCAGCTGTCCTGGCCGTGTCCCTTCCCAACTCTTTGTGCCCCCCCAGCTGCTCGCTGGTGGGGTGGGGTGAGAAGCAGAAAAGCCCTTGGCGCTGTGTAAGTGCTGCTCAGTAGTAACAAAAACATCCCTGTGTTATCAACAGTTTGCAGCACAAACCCAAAACACAGCCCCATACCAGCCACTATGGAGAAAATTGACTCTATCCCACCCAAAACCAGTACGTGCACAAGCAAAACTACATTTGAGAAAGACCTTCAGTCTACCAGTAAAAGGGATAGAAAACACAGTGCCTGGAAGTTGAACAAAACATGAATCCATGTGAAGGTAATGCACAAATTACTTACTTTTTCATGTTGGCATAAGTTAAACACTCTTAACAACATCCAAGGGTATTAGGCTGGAATTTGCCCTTCCAATAATTGCTGTTCAAGCAACAGGGCACACAGCCCCCTCGGCTTGTAGTTATTGCTGGAGATAAAACCAGGGGCAACCACCTGCATTGTATCACTTCTAAGAATCATGCAATCACGTATCATATTGTCACTCTTTTATAAACAACATTTTCCCCCCATGTTTTGGAGTATCCAAGGCATGAGGAAACCTGGTTGGTGATGTAATTACTTGACAAGGCAAGCCCAAGGAATTCAAATAGTTGTGCTTTATTGAAAAGTGTGATAAGAAAATGTGTTTATCAGCAGCACCGCTCCTGTGCAACCATATATCTCCCAGAAATCCCAGTTCTCATTAGTTCAATAGTGCCACTAATTCATCTGTAGCTAATGGGTAATATTTACTGCCGTTCACAGAATTAAGTGACTGGATACTAATCTCACATTCAGGTCACCGTAACTTGTAAGGGCTGACCTGTCAGAGCAGACACTGTGCAGATACAAATTAAAGCACTACACCCAAAGTACTGCAGTAACACTTTAAAGAGGCATTATCAAGTCTGGTGACTTTCTTACATATACATACGTCTATAAATTCACTTATTTTATTTTTTCAAATGGCCCTGCCATTTCTCATCCAATATATCACTGTTTAAAGCCAAAATACCTGGTAACAACCCCATCATAAAGAAAACACTCTAGAAGGCAGCAGAGAGGTGGCAGTGATCCCAAAGGGGTTGTGGCAAAGAAGCTGACTTTTACTTATTTTAGAAGAAGGTGCAGTCTCAAGGAGTCCAGGTGCAAATCTGTTCAATTTTGAACAGGCCATAGGTCAATGTTTTAAGGAGGAAGCAGAGTTAACTTTCTGTTGAAGGAGGTGCCAGATGGCAGAACTTAAATGCTCATATGCAAATGCAGATGCATGTATTTACATCACAAACCAATTCTGCCATGGCATTACAGATCATTCCAGCAGAAATTGCAATACAGAGACTTTGACCTGATTAGTCATCTGGCAAGTGCCATAAAATTCAACGCCAAAATTCATAATGCAATTCAAATACAGTTTAAAAAGTGAGTTGATATGATAAAGGAATAATATTAAAAATATTAATAACTTCTCTTTTTATGGGATAAGTTATCCAATGAGTTCTGTTTTACTATTTGATCAGTCTGAAGTATATAATGTAAAGGAAGTATATTCATAGGGAGAAAATTTACATGCATTTGTTCAGCATATCCTTTCATATCTACAGCATTTATTATTCATATTTTCCCATTCCTTTAACTGTACTAGGTGATTTCCAAACACCGAGCTGAAATGAGCCTGAAGAACAAGGACACCACGATATTACAAAGAAAAAACTGTGAAGGGAGGCAAATATAGTAATATAAAGTAAGAACTGGAACACAATTGATTATTCATCCTATCAACATCTACACCATATTTCATTATTAGTGATCCCTATTGACATGCATGCATTCAGACCTAAGGTGGGCATGCAGACTAAGGATGCCATTCCAAGGACCTGGAAAGAACAAATGTAGGGTGAATAGTAGAGTATTGTGCAATCAGCTAAGGAAAGAACTGAAAATAAAACATGAGTTTTCAAAGAACTTACTTTTTGGAGGGTTGTTATTCCCTCCAGCTCCTTATCATCTACTTTTTACAATCTGCCATATTTTATCATTTTAGTGAAACAGGTTTGTTGTATTTCATCAAAGAGGGCCTGCACTCATCTTTCCTCCCCCTCTTTATATGTGGCCAACTGTAACCAATTGCCTCATTCTCAGTCCTATTAAATGCTGATAAGAAGAGAATCTCAAACTCTGTCAACTCCAAAAGGAAGAGGTTTAAATCTGAAGCCTGGTTTTACATCTCCGGTTTCTATTAATTGTGCAGTATGGTGTTTGTTGCCATATCCTTTACAATCCAGGATAAATTATGGACCTGAAAGTCAACGTGGCTATTCATACTATACTTAGTTAACGGTGTACAATTACAGAGAAAAACATCAGGTAACAGATACAGAGCATGTTAAAAATTACAATGAAAACCTAGGAAAAGTCCACTGAATATGTTTTTGAAAACCTAGTTTTCAAGGAATTTCTCATTTCATTTTGTTTCTAAATATAACCTTCTCATAATCCAGTATTCTGCTCTGTCCCTGTACTGGCTGGTGGCCTTACCTCCTTTCAAAGGCCTTTCCCCAGTTAGAAACATCTTCTAAAATAGGGAAAAAAGTTGTTTGATTTTTAGCTAGCTAAATGAAGCTGGTTACCCTTAGAAAGAGAGGGAGGAGGAAGAAGGGGAAAGAAGAAAGAGAAAAAGAGACACATTCCTAATATTTACACATACCAAAGTAATGTGATAATGCTAAAATGTAAGTATTTTTAACATGCTCCCTCTGCCTCAAAAGCACTGCAAGCAGTAGCTTGCCTTAGAGCATAAAAGTTGGGCTAGAAGCCAATGAACCAGTTCAAAAAACAGAAGGTCTGTCAATGCTCAAAGAAAAATCCCAGCCCTTCATTGAACGGATAAAACTCCATTCCTTTTCTTTTCCACCACCTCTATGGGAACTCTTTTTCTGTTCCACCATCCTCCAACTGAGCCTGGCTATTCTTCCCAACCACTGAACTCCAATATGGTTTGTCTGTCTTTCTCTCCCTCCCCTCCTTAGCCTGTGATCTCGGCCACCTTTGTATCTCCCATTATCAGCCCCAGCAGCATCTCTGCTGTGCTCTGACTGGCAGCACAATCAGAACTTGTTCTCTCTGGGATTCACAATGTGCTCTGGGGAGTGGAGCCCCACTCTTACAAGGAATTAGCCTTCAACAACATCAAAGCGGTGCAGGAGCAGCTGGCAGGACTGATGGGCCCCATGATGGGCATCTACAATAACTACTTGCCACCCAGTTGCCTTTCAGGATTTGTGGAAAAGCAAGAAAGGATAATGAGAGTTTGCTGAAGAGTCAGACAAAAGAAGGAAGAAAACCAGCATTTGCTGTGGCTGAAAGGAAGCGTCAGGGCAGGGGGGGAGCTCAGAATGAGTGCAGAGCTTGCAAGGGAGAAGCCTGAAAATGCTCCAGATTACAGGGAGGACTTAACAACAAAGCTCAGAGCATATGGCCACCATAAGGTGCTTTGATTGGATCCATTATTGTATTTAGGCACATCTCACTTGAGGTTAACTCAGGTATTTAGGACTGTCTCCATCTCTAAGACATGCTGTATTTTTCTGATTATAAATTCTCAGTATGCACCCCTGATGTTAAGCAGAGAACAAAGCCTCTCTGAGAGCAATGCTAAGATGTTAATGTTTGAAAGTCTATGCAGACTGCCTGAAGGGTAGGTCTACCAACCTATTGGTCTACCTATTTTGATCACCTTTGAGAACTGTACTCACCCAGATCAAACTGTTGAGTCGCTCTTCCCTCATTTATAACAGATATTTACATTGCAATAATCTCCGTTGTGCTAGGTCCTTCTCAGAACTGGTCTTGTAACTTCATCTGGGCTTGTTTCTAAGAGTAGGCAACAGGGACAAGAAGCTGGGTGCAGAAAGGGAGAAAACCAGGAGCAGGAGAGGCAGGGTTGGTGTTTGCTGATGGCAGATGCTCACAGCCTGCGACTTTCAGAGATGTTCTGAACACAACGTAGGCCCGAGGGGAAGACCTGTAAGAGCAAACCCTGCCTGCAGCTCAGCATAAATTCCCAGATGGGGCTGGACAGCTTCAGGGGTCAACTGAAGATGTTTGTACAGTATTTGTAGCACATCCAGGGTGTACAGTACATACTGTATATACAGGTGGTGCATTTAGGCCAGTGTCTCACTACCACTGTAAACATAGGCACTGCGTAAGCCTGGAGCTCTGGCTTAAAAGTGAGTATGGCTTATTTTGGGAGAGCTCTAAGTTTTCTACTTCCAGACCTCCCCTTGATTTATGTTGCAGGCATGACACAGCTTCTTTAGTAACAGCTCCTGCATCAACATAAATTTCTAGCTCAGCATGTTAAGGACAGTAAAAATTGGTCTAGGGTTATTTTGGCACATAGTGCTAGAAGTTTTAATTGGGACATTACTGCCACAGGTGAGGCAGAAACCTTTTGGAAGGGGTGGAAATGAGCCTGGTAGGGAGCATCGTTCAAACCAATCAAACTATTTGTGTGAGGTTTATGCAGGGAAGTTGTGGGCAGGACAGGTTTGCACATGTCCATGAATTAAATGAAGAAGAAAACTTACCAGAGCCCTCAAAGGAAAAAAAAAAATAAATCCCTTCTAATGAAAACAAAAAAATCCCAACCACCCAGCATTTTTAGGAAACTCAGGCACTGTGAGTTTCTATACAGGAAGGGAAAAAAAAAAAAAAAAAAAGTGTCATTATTCAACTTGTGAAAAAGTGAACTTTTATGCTATTTTTATTAAGATTAATTCACCCTACCCAGGAGCTAGGGAATATCATAGTAGGAAACTGAAAGAACTTTGTAAGGGCATCTACCAAGAAGAAATAGGATGTTTCTTTTTTTAACATGGAAGTAGAAGGACATGCAGGAAAGAAAGAGCAAAAAACCCCACTCTGCTTAATTTGTCACCTTTCTCTTAGAAAGGCAGAAATTCTTAACAAATATTTATGAATATAAATTTATCATAATCATTCTCTCCAAATTACATAATGCTTGGAAAATTTTTGCTCATGAATACCTCAAGATGCCTCCAAACTCAGAGTTTGCAAGACTAATATGACAAGGAAATAAGATTTACCTCATCTAACTTTATCATTTGCACTGAAAACATAGAACTTTGTAGAAGACATTTTAACCCAAACTAGTCATGACAGACTATCTTCCTAATCAGTGGTCAGTTCCAGAGGAAAATTCATAAAATGGCTATTTTAGGAATAGGTGAATTTTAGGACAAGATGGCCTGACATGTATCAGCATCTCCCCAACAATTAAAGAATGAGGCCTCAAATAACTGAACCAGGTGCTGAGTCTGCATGACAGACACTTTACCCTGAACAGAGAGATGCCATCCAGAAAGTCTATGGTTGATGATACAGCTAGAAGTTACTGGTCTAGTGTCATATCCAACCACTGTGGTTTGGTGAATCTTGGACTTCTGGGTCTATTAAGAAAAAAAACATTCAGGTCAAAGGAGAAGGCATCTAGATCAGAGTTGAGCACTTCAGCGTATCTATGCATCACCTTTAGCTCCTGAACAGGCCACAGCAATGCCATCTACAGGTTTTACCTAATGTCCACATCATGTATGTGTTCAGCTAGATCCACACAGCTGAGTAATTAGGTCAAAATATACTTTTGCCTAGCTTCTGCATAATAACACTCCAATTTTATGGGCATAATAACCAACGGATTTTCAGTGCTCTTGTTTTCTGTGTAACATATTCAAGAAATATGCTAAGACAGTAAACAAAGACAGTATGCAGATAACGGCAAAGGTACAAGGGTGGGTGTAGTTAAAGCATTTATAAAGAAAGATCATTTTATGTTCTACATGACTGTTTTTCCTAAAACATCTCATATCTTTCAGAGTCAGACTGGCCAAAGAATTCACAAGACACCAAGTAAGTGACCAGATTTTCAAAAGAAATGCACACACTGCATAGACAGCTTTTCAAGAGTTATGGCCATAATGTAACATTATCTGATGAGGCAGAGGCACCCTTTAGAAAGTTCATTGCAAATGCTGTTAAACTTGAAACCTGACCAAAAGTAGTGAGAACCATGACTTTTACTTCACATGAAAGATTTTAGTGTCATTAAGCAAGATGACACACGGACTCAGAAGAAAGAACATCACCTCTTGAAACACCGATACCACAGAGATTGTCCTTGGAGGTCTTCCCATCCAGGCAGTGATCCCAAATAACCCTGCTCCTTTTATGCAATTTGGCATCCAGGGCTCGGGATGATAGACTGCAGGCCATATGCTAGATCTCTGTGTTTGCTAAAAATAGGACATTTTTTTCTGTCCTGCTAGGGACAAGTCAGTATAAATGTGACCAGAAACCTGGCACAAATCCATAAGGCTGAGATGAACAACAGAGGTCCTTCCTTCAGGCTGGTCAGACAGCAGCCTAATCAAAATCCTCTAAGAACAGGAGCGGGGAGATGGAACTGATAGCTAAGTTTATTTTCCCTCAAATGTTTCCCTCACTCTTTGATCCCTATATCTTTTGTAGAGTAACATGCACACTTCAGGCAGCCATGGCTGATGCTGATGGAAGAACCAATGCCAATGCAAACATCCTTTTTTCTCTGCACCCTCCTTCCCTTTCTCTCTGGGACACTGCCAGCATTAGACATCTAGCTTAAAAGATTTCACAAGGTTAGAAAATGCTGGCACAGTAACTGTACGTGCAGCTGCTTCCTCCTTCCTTTGCATTAGCACCTAGTTCATGTTTAATAATAGCACAGAGCTGAATCTGAAATTCACTTCGAAGCTATTAAACAAACACCAATTATTTCTGAGGGACACAATCTTCCTCTTGCTGACACTACCTAAAAGCCCTGTCCTGCTGAGGTTCCTGGAGGCTCCTGGAGATGGAGGCCTGGCTGAGCTCTATTCCTTGAGCACTGTTACTGCCAGTCCATCTACTACCTCTCCAATTTCCTATGCAGCTGATGTCCCTGTCTTTGTACGCTTAAACATGCTACAGAAAAGGCTATAAAACACAGTGTTTATGCCCGTGTTGTGGATGGATCACAGCTCTTGATGTTACTCCCTGCTCATACAAGCAAGGCCAGTTTCATCAGTTGGTCCCTCCCATTAATAAGAACCAGTGCTGCCGAATGGGAAACAAACTGTCCATGAACATTTTCATAACCAAGGCAATGACTCACTTACATGGGTTTAAAATGCTCCTCTTTCCCCACCATTGTCAGGTTTTTGTCCTGCTCTCCCACCAGGTTTCCACCAGCACAATTAGACAGGAGCTAGACAACGAGCTTATTGGCATCCAGCACAGAGGTGGGGGTATCAACCTTCTATGAGAAGGGAGGAGGAACAGGCAGGAACCCCAAACCGGATCAGTTTCTGGCAGAAGAAAAATTTGCTGCATCAGTGGCTGATCTTCTTTAGGATGCACCCTACACACCTACCACCACCTCACTGGCCACTTGCCCTTGCCAAGATTCCTCATCACCTTGGTTGTGTCAAATCCCAGATTGACTCTTTGTGCTGCCACAATCTAACCGAGGCTGCAGCAAGGAGAAAGAAGAGAAGGCAGGAGTGGTTTTTGTCTTTCTTTTTTTCTTTTTCAACCTTTCATTTTTTTCCCTCTGAAATCACTCACAAGTGATAAGTCAAAGTGAAAAACCCTCATGACTGCTGCAGAAATAGACCTTTGTTTTCTATCTTGAAAAAGGATCTAACCTAAAAACCCCCGCAGATACACAAGATTAATTTTCACTACTTTGTTTCATACTATTTATAAGCAGCTCTTGCTGAGTTTTAGATTTTATGGCTCAGCCTGCTGGCTGAAAATACTTTCTGTCCACTCCTGAAGCCTGATTGATTAGTGCTGCTAGCCAAATAGCAGTCTGTATCAGCAGGCCCAGGCATGCAGGCTGGAACATGGCTCTCAACACTTGTTTTGAATTCCCGTATTTACACAGGAGCACACTGCAGAAGAGGCTTTAGTGCATAAGCAGAGAGAGCGTTAAATCTTCAGCTTGGTTCCCTGAGCCCATGTTTTCCAGACTTCAGGCAGATACTGGAAGGTATCAGGCAAGGAAAGCTGTGAGGACAGAGGTGTTGTCTAGAAGAGATGGTCAAGCTGATCTTTGGTAGGACAGCGGGAGAGTGACAGAATTCAGGCACACTGTATGTACACAAAGCTTGCAATGGTCTTTCTGCTTTGAGGCATGATGCTCACACATCAGGTTGTACACTGCAAGAGGTGGGAGTCAACTGAGTGATCTGTGCTCTGGAGTGTGAGACTTGACCATTCTTAATACGTCTGTATGTCATAGTCTATGAATATCAGATGATGGATGAATATTTCTCCCAGTTCTGCACAGAATAGCTAATGTTGTAAGCAGATATCCCAGGTTAAAAGACAAGTCAGCTCAGTAAAAAATCTATATGTTCCCTCTGTCTCTGCCACCAACCAGGCTTGATATTCAGAAATTAATAAATAAAGCAGGAGTTCCCAAGCAGTAACTGGAAAGACAAGGTGTTTTGGAAAGAGCTGTTAATTTATACCCAGAATAAAGAAATCTGTCAATACATTGAGTGGCCTTGAGTTAAAATTTTTACATTACAGTCTAATTTATTTTAAATTTCTCAGAAACAGAACACTAAACCTGGAAAGAATGTCAATAGGAGGTAACAAAATTCCCTGAGCTAAACCTGCAACCTGAAGGAGCGAGAAATGGGTAGGGCCGCTACACAAATACCACCTGGCATGAATGCCATGCTTGCTCTCCTGTAGCATCCAGCTCTGATTTAACAGATGCTTAAAATGTCCCTACCTCATTGTCATAACCATCGCAGTGTCTGCGCAGTCCCGAGTGCCTTGCTCTGTGGCACTTTCTCCCACTTTACAGGTGGGAACAGAGGCAGTAAGAGTAGAGGACTCACTGAAGAGTCCAGAGACAAAGGAAAGAGCTGCCCAAATATTCACTGCACACTAGAATTAAGCAGCTCTTCCCTTAAGTGAGTACTTAAAAAGTTCTCTGAGGACTCCAGTATGTCGTCGTAATGGAGCATTAGTTACAGCTTAACTCTAATAGAAAACAGTTTTAAAGATGCACTGGATGGTTTCTTAAGATTGCCTTGCCTCATGGCCCTGATCTTCAGTGATATTTATAGAACTTATTCCCATTGATTTCAGTGAGAGGTATTCATCTAAATAAAGCCAATCTGATGAGTTCTTGAGCGGTGTCCTATGCCTCAGTCTCATGCCCTGCTAGGAGGATGGACACATTTGTCCAGTAGCACCTAGGACAGGGGATGCTTTGGTTAATCAAAAATCAGCCGTTACTGTCAGACTGCTTTTTGGAGTTTTGCTTCTGTGCACTGCAGAACACTTTCTGTTCTCTGTGAGTGTAAATTAGCTTCAGACCCAACAGGCAGCATCTTCACCAAAGAGGTACCAGTAACAGAAGGTGAAATAGGCCAAGTGGTTTAGCTCTGAGTAGCACCATCCAAGCCAGCAGAAACAGCAGGTTTTGGTGTGTCACGTGCCTCACACAGTACTTTGTTTGATTTCCACACTCAGAACATGAAGAAATTGTCCATATTTGTGCCAGTAAATCAAAGCCCAGCACTTCTGATAACAGGCTATTCTCGGGAACGCAGTGCAGTATATGGCACCTTCCCTATGTAACCACACTGTTGTGGAGGGCTGCGCATGGCTTCCTCACCTTGTAAGAATTTAGTTTAAACAGGATCAAGGTTATGAGGACTTTTGGGCTGTGGACTTTCTATACATGTCACAGGAAAACATTGTGTAAGTCAAGCCTGCAGACTATGTGCCTCTAGTGCTGGCCACCCTGAGTCTATGTTAGAGCATAATATGGTAACGCAGCTGTGAAAACAAAATGCTGAAACCAGCAATGCTAAATGCTGCTAATGACACCTCTGCTTATAGTTGTGTTAGAAATGAGAGTATTTACTAAAAAAGAAGCTTACGTGTTTCTCTCCCTTCATCCACCTGTGAAGACTTGTTGAGGCAGACCCAGTGCCTGTTTGCAAAGTGAGCTGAAACACTGATATTAATTATGACCATTCATAAGGTTCATTTTACAGCAGCGTATTGACACTGAAGCTCATGGGGGAAAGCTCTTCTGATGCCTGAGGAACCTGCAGACAGGTGGGAACAAACAGGTTCGTTTGCATAGATGGCTCTAACTGTGCTGGTGCAGGTCTGCTTTGGTGAACATCCTTTTAAACTTTGATGACACAAACAAGGAAATCAAACCATAGCATACTATTAGTAAACAATAAAAAAGGACTTGATAGAAACCTGGGGGGACGTTATAACCTGGATCCACATACTACCCACATCCCTTCTTTATATTAGGGCAAAACCTGGGTATGAAGCAGACCTTTCTTCCTTACCCCTTGTTTCCAGTGTCCTGATTTCAATACACAGGTGCCATCCAACAGATCCTCGATCTGAGTGAGTGCGGCCAAGAGCTTGGGTGATGCCAGAGCAGCCTGGGTGACGTATGCTTAGACCCACAGGCATAGTATATATGAATTTGAGGTTTACTCATCAGCCATTTTTAGTTACTATAGGACAGGATAGTCTGGGAGAAGAGGTATCCAGAGAGGAGATAATCCTTGCTGAAAGACCTCTGCATGAGGACCTTTAATGTCCATACTGGAATGAGAGTGAAACCAACTTACATGGACAAATGCTCTCATGCCAGCTGAGCTTTGAAGAGATACAGATGCTGTAAGCAGACAAGAAGGCTGAAGACACCAGATACTAGTAATGTTGGGAGAGGCAACCCAGATGAAGTGACACTTGCGCATCACCAGAGGAGAAGAGCGCTGCTGCTCACTGCATGAGATGTAGGAGCTGGAAGTCTCAGATGCGGGGTGATAAGAAAAAGGCAGCTTGGTGGCAGATTGTGCCTTTCAAATACATGTGGAGGAAGCAAGAAAGAGGAGTCAATTACTATAGTGACTCTCCTCCCATGCCTCTGGCACCCTCATTTACCCACAGAGAGATGAGATTTGGTGGTAGGCTGGGTGACAGCCTTTGGGATCTCCTGGGGAAGGAACAATGCATCAGGGCTTGCCTGGGGAAGGAACAACGCATCAGGACTGGACAAAAGGCATGAGAAAGGCTTCTCCCAGTGGCTTCATTAGCTGGTGGGAACAAGCTGTTCACCAAGGGCAGTGGAAAGCCAGAAGGGCAAAAAGTATTCACACACACAATAAAAACCAAAAAAAAAACCCCAAAAAAACATTTGATCAGGAGATATTCTGTAGCAAAATTGCAAAAAGCTCCAAATGCAGATTCTTTGGGAGCAAGTGTTCAGCTTATTTGCATGCTTATACTGGTGACTCACTGTTGTGGTGTTTTTAATAAATTATTGCTATGTCCTTTTCTCTATTGTTAAAACTTCCTTTGTTTGTTATACTCAGGAAAGAGATCTTACAGTTGTTGAGGACAGACTTTTTAAAAAAATGTTAGTTCAGTGCCCCGCAGCAGTCAAAGACACAAATGAAACATTTAGAATTATTAGAAGAGGCACAGGGAAAACATTCTCTCCTTGGGTCCCTGCATAAATTCACAGTGTGACAAGTCCTGGATATGGCATGCAGCTCTGCAACATGTCTTCAGACAGCAAAGATACAAAGAAGGGCAGCAGGGTATCAAAAATCCTCCACACAAACCTGCTTGGAAAGCACATGAGTAGATGGGGAAATATGGTGAAAGAAATGGCAGGAAGGGAAATGATAGAAAGCCATGAATGGTATGGGAAAGGTGCAAACCTGGAGTTGTGGTGAAAGTACCTGGGAACAAATTTAAACTGATGTTAGCATGACTCAAAATTCAGTTGCAGAACTTCCTGTCCCAAGATCTTACAGAGGCCCAAACTGTGAAAAGATTTGGAGGGGAGAAGGCATATTAATGGAAGATCAGCAGCTGGTCAAGAGACAATCTCCAGCCCTGGCAGGCTTCCAAACTGGTGAGATATTACATGCGTAAACTCTTCCTTACACACCATTCAATTTTATTCTCCCTTTTCTGGCAGATGCTAACATAACGGCTTCACCATTTCTCTTACATGAGAAGCTGGTGGACATGAAAGCTATTCCTTTTAAAAACTTCCCTCTGGGCCCTTCCTTTTCCTGGCTTTCCAGGAAACCACGTGTGTTGGAAGGGGTGCCCATCTGAGCAGAGCCAGAGTGGCACCTGGCAGACAGATTCCCACAACATCACCCTGAGCATGGTCCTTCAGGGCTCAGCACAGCAGAAACGCTGACGTGTGCCCTATAACTGATGGGTGTTTCTGCAGGTGGCAGACCCCATGCCCTCCCCAGCCCCCTACTGCTTCTGTAACTGCTGCAGAGAGAGCCACGTGCCCTACCCCGTGCAAAATGCAAACTACGCTATGCTTCATTTATTAACTAGAAACAGAGTGTGAAGGAAGAATTACAGAGACCAAATGTACAGCTTGAAGCTCTGCACCATAGCAATAGCAGAGATCTGCAGAGACTCTGCCCGAAATGCTCTGTGCGCTCCACATATAAAAAATAAACAAAAAAATACCTTGGCTTGAAAAAAATACCTTGCTTTGTACACTGCTTGCACCACCTGGAGAACATCAAGTATGCAGGATATGTTCCCTTGCTGTTAAGAGAGTCATCTCAGGCTTCTGCGACAGCAAGATCTCCTTGCCATGTCTGTGTTTATCGTATGTCACCCACCAGACACATGATGGACCCTCTCTTTGTTAATTAATACCCATCATGCACTTTCCTGCCCAGGATATTCTGCTCATAGTTGAGAAGCTTTAATACATTGCATGCTTGATGTGATTTTTGCGTAGGATTTGTAATTATCCACCCCACAGGCAGATCCCTCAAGTAGTGCCCGTTGGCAGGACAGTGAACTTTCATTAGATGTAGCTGCAAGGATGTTTTCCTGCACTACATGAGACTACATACAAAAATATATAACTTCTGTTTGGGTTTTTTTTCTCTCTTAAAAAATCTTGACATGTTAATTAGAGGTATCAGAAATATAATCAGATTGCATGGTTTATTGCCACAGGAGAAAGAGAGCAAATGAAGGGAACAAGGGGAAGACAAATTTGTCCTAGTATTTATTTAGAGAGCTTTCACCTATTTACAGTCCGACTAAAGATAAACAATTCACAGTGCCATAGTTGTGGAAACAGTTTTGTGTTACCTCAGCCATCTGGCACGCTGTATCTCTCTAGCCCATCTTTTCATACTTGGTGGCATGGTTGTTTTTCCTTGCTACTGTGAGACATAATTTTGTTCAGGAGTTGTATTCCTCCCACACACACACAACAAAGGCAACAACTACACAGTAAACACAATTTTGGCAGAAATCACACCTATTCCAGATGTGTACAAACATCTGCATTCCTGGCAGTTTGTATCCGCTCCTTGCTTTTGAGGCTTTTTCTCCACGTTCCCCTTACCTGTTGCCTGGGACATCTAGGTGAGAAAGAATACTTCTGTGTACCCCATTTAATATCTGTTTCATCATTTACCTCCAAGGCATTTGGAAGCATCTGTCACACTGGTGATACAACAAGAGCAGCAAAATGTAAATGAATATTTATGCAAAAAAATTATGTTGTTTACAGTGATATGACTACTGTATCCAGAAACCTACATGATGAAATTTTATCATATGCCTACACAGAATTTTGATTTAGGGAACCTTTAGGTTTATTCTCTGCCAATGTAGCACAGCAGCCTGTGATTCATATGTGTCACTATAGATTTCTTTCAATGGGTCAGACAAAAAGGTGTTAAGAAAGAGTTTACCTTAAGTAAATGGTTGACTAATAAAATGTATTGCGTCACTACATCTGCCCAAGCAAGGGATACATTGTGGCCTTGACCCAAATACTGTAATTCTGGGGACAGAACTTCTGTTGCTGAAATTTTTATTATCAATTTGAAGCTTTAAATGATTATTACTACCCTATCCTGACAGAGAACAACTTTTTGCTAGACGGTGTGTTTTAAAGCAAAACCTAAAATCCAAGGGTTAGACATGGAATCATACATGGAATACAAAGATTTATAATGATCTATATTATTTCAAATATTACTTTTCTAAAACAGTAATATAATCCAGCTACAAGTGAAGAGGAATTGCTCTGGGTTTTTTCCTCTAATACAAAAGCTTTCCTATGATTACATCTTAGGATAAATATTAACATTCTGTCTTTGTACCTGAACAGTTTGGAACCCACAATGATTGTCTTTGCAATAGTTTCCTACTGATGATGGTAAAATTATAGCCAAAGCTAAAGCTAATTTAAGAAATCAGTCTAAAAGAGTTAGCCAGCAATTGGCATGAAAAATTCAAGGTCCAGTCCCTCTACTAACATTTGTTTTGGTGCTGTTGGAAGGAAATGATTTGTGTTAACCTAAAGCGATTTGGCAGCATGTTACTTTTTCTGCTAAAAAGTAATTTTTTTTTCTGCCATTTTGCCTGTAATCCAAAATCTACACCTTTCATTTCATAACAAAGGAGAAGAATCTTTCACCTCTGTGATCGCTGAGATAACCTTCAAAACAACAATGAACTGTAAACAATGCTGTGATGTTTGCCTGGAGAAACAATAACTGTGAGCCATTATTCGCTTCTAATCATTCATTAGGTAACTCGATACGCTAATTGCAAAGCCTTCAAAGGGACTCCAACGAAAACATGTTACTATGCAACTTAAGATGTTTTTGAAGATGAGTTGCCCTAATTAAAGACAACCCCCACCCCACCCCCATGCAAATATGAACTAGTACCTGTGCAAAATATTTATTTTACCAACCAACATGTACAGAGAGGTCCCAGTGTTTCCAGGCAATGTCACGGCTGGGTGGCTGGGACTTGGTCCTTGCAGAGTGCAAGGACCAGAGGTTATCCCTTTGCTGTTACATTGAGGTGCCAGGTGGCCGTGGCATGTATAGCAATAATTACCACATCATGGGATTTTTTGTCACGCTGTCTGAAATGAAATGCAGGCAAATAAAATCTAAGCAGGCTGCAAGAGAGCAAAGAGCACCCTGCTCCAATCCCAGTGCCAGGTGCAATATACTGGAAATGCACTGGAGTACCAGGGAAAGGGACCAGTCTCTGAGGTCCCGGGACTGTCAAGCTCACTCCCAGCGGTGTGAGCTTTAAATCATCACAGGCGTTATACCAAGCATCAGGCAGATGCAACCTACAACTTCTAAGAGTTTCTCAGCACTCGTCTGCAAGGTCTGGTAACTGTGTCCCCTGCAACATGCATTATTAAGGGCATGATGGAGATGAGAAACAAAGAGACAAGTGCCAGCTAATTCCTGCAAGACATCCCAAACCCCGTGTGAGATTATTGGGTACATATTAAAAATTTCAGGGAGAACAGAGAAGCTCATTGCCACTTACAAGAGCTGCCTAATTAATGTTCACTTTACCTCAGCCAAATTTTATATTCTGCTGCTCAGTTATGTAAATTGGGCAGCATTTTGCGCTATGATTAATAGGTCCTTAAACAAGCAGATTTTATGGCTTGAGATAACACTGTAAGGAGCTGTGGGTTTTTTGTTTTGTTTTGTTGGGCAAGGCTTCCCCCCCCCCCCCCCCCCCCCCCCCCATATTTCTGCTCTAAATTATCTTTTCTTTCTTAGCTTCAGAAGTGATTCTGACATTATTCAAGATAGTATCTCCTACTAAGTATGCCTTGTATGGCTCTACATTTCATTCAAAGTCATGTTTGATATTTATCACAATAATCTCTCATTATGAGTGGAAAACTTCATTTATTGCATACAATATGAATGCAAGTAATTTGCATTTGGAAGAGTCTTGATTTCAGAAAGAGTAAGACAAGAAAAGAATCTTATTGATTTTTAGTTAGAAGTTGACATTGCTGATGAAAACAGTAACTTTGAAAGGAGAGCTAGAAAATTGTGTTTGAGAATTTAAGTGAGAGATAATAGACAAACCCAATTATAACGGAGACTCATACTTCAACACAAGCCTGGTTATCAGAGGCTGAGACAGCACGAATACTGGTCAGATTAACAACTCTATTATAAACAGCCTAAGGGCTTTTTAGCCTTGGAAACTGGACATGACTAGACAATGCTGGAATCCTTTAAAGAAACAATTTTACAGGGAAAAACAATGACGTTTTGTGAAAACAAGCATTTTCTTTAAGCATGCATTTATTTCAAGATATAAAGTGTGTTATAGTAATCAAAACATTTATGTTAATTTTATACAATTCATATATAAAGTGGTAGGGGTTTTGCTTTTAATATCATTCTTTGCCAGGAACAATTTTTCCAGGAAACTACAAACAGCTGCTCCTGTACTACCGAGTGAAACATCTTCTGTTTTCTTCTTCAAAGCATCTTATGTTTGTTGAAAAGAAACATCTTGAAACCTTGAACTAAAATAGCTCTTTAGAGAACTTTTAATATCTTAAGAAAAAAATAAAGACCTTCTTGACATGCAGGTAGATGTATTAGTAGTAGCACATAATCTTGCTTTGTTCTGTCTTCAATAAGCACATACAATTTTCTCTGTGAAAAATGGAATGTGCTTTAAAATGAAAATCTTTTCAAATGGATGTACTTTTAATTTTATAATATCAGTTATTACACAGAATCCATTTTATGACATGCCAATAATGCAAAATTTTAGAACAATTTTAATTTAAAATAAACTTTCACACCAAGTTTTCAGCTGTGGGCTTCCAGAGGAAGATCTTTCCTTCCTGAAAATCAAGATAAGTGGCCCATGGTTTCTCTCTCGTACACAGCTTTCTTTCCTCACTATTTTAAGTTCTTCCTCTTGCCTGTTGTCTCCATTTTTTTCTGGTTCAGGGGGCTAAACTCCTCCCAGACTGCAAGGCTTTGTCAGTTAACAACCTCTGAGCCCTTTGCTCTGAAGCAACTCCAGACACCTTTGCTTTGAAACTCCTAGAGCTGCTACTTTGCTTTGTCTCTGTCTTCTCTCAGGTACTTCATAACACATCTCAGGCAACCTCTCTTTCTTCTCTGCCTCAATTCTCTCCCTTGACCATCTCACTAATGCAATATCTATCTTTGATCTCGGTCTTAGTCGAGGACCCCAAGGTCTTCAGATTGCACCTGCTGTCCTTTTTCTCAGTTAACATGCGAATCAGTCACAAGACACAAACCCACTGGACATCAGATCGCATATATCCCATGTTCATGTAATTATTTGCTTTTCCATTAAGCTTTCCAAAAGCATTTTCTTTTTTGCAGCCTGACTTGTGTAACATTTCTGTAACACCTTTTCCCTCTGTGGCTTTCCACAGTAGCTTCTTTTCCACCACTCACACATATTCCAAGGTTACAATGCCAGACAGGTCAACTTAAAAACCTCCAACAAAACATACATACAACAGAAAGACACTTGACAACAGAGAATTGTAAAAGCACATTCCTAAATCAGATTGGGATGAGAATACCTGCACTTGTTATAAATTTATGTAATTTACACATATTTTTAAACTTTTGAAAAATCCATGTTTGCCTGTTTCTTGCATGTACAAAACTTTCCACAACAAAAATCAGTTTTTTGGTTTTGTTTTTGTTATATTTTTTTTAAAAAAAGAATGTTCAAAGTTTATCCACCAAAAATAAAAAGAATCTAGGAATTAGAGTAGACTCTCAAATTATGCACCAACATTCTGAAATTCGTCTGGCAACACCCAAACTGACTAACTCATATGTAAAGTAAAAAAGCTCAAAGACTTGCTTCACACAAATGCTCAATAGTTTAGCTTCTTCTGTAGACCTCTGGGGTTTCAGAATCTCATGAGAAGAGGCTTTCAGATAAGTTGTCTGGTACTTTTCATTTCAGTGTTGTCTGTAATACTAAAAGGAGTGATAGTTTTCAGCCTGGGCAAGAAAGTACAGCACTGAGAGAAAAAGAAACAAAAACCCTCAAACTTAATGTGATTCTCCTCCAAAAAAGGTGCGGGATTTAAGCATGAGTTAGTATCTAATTTCATAAAAATGGAATTGCCCATCACTATTTAAAATTGTAATTATAAAAAGCAGTATATCTTCATTTTTGTAATAGATACATTATGTTTTTTCTCTTTAAATAGACTGAGTAATGGGAGAAGGATGAAACCTGCTTATAAAGAAAAGTTTTGTCCAGATCATGCTCATCTTACTCAGGTGCTTTAGTTACAGTGAACTCCACACTGAGTAGAGGCTGCATGATCTGGCCCACAAGCAGGAACTTGCTAAATGATATCAAAGCTCTTCGAAAGTCCTAGGCCTAAACAATAAGAAGCTCTTAAGGAATGTTCCTAAAGATAGAAAATCCTCAGGAGGGATGCTAAAACGATCTTGCAAGAGCCATTCCTACAACAAGAAGAACCGGGAGAAGAACCTCTCAGGAGTGGGAAGTCTTCAAAGGCGACCCCTATTAACAGCAAACTTCAAAAGTGGGATGTGACATGATGTGAAAATCCTCCCACTGATGTTGAGTGCTTTAAAGATAGAATCCCCTGAAGCGAAATGGAGCCTTTGAAGTGGCAGTATCAGCATCAACTTTCAAATGCATAAAGGTGCGCCGTACAGCAGGACTAGTGCATCAGTGCTACAGAGCTCCTTGTGACATGAGCCTTCTTGCACAAGTCTGATAAGCCTAAAGGCCAGCCAAGTGGGTAAGCAAAGAGAAATGCCATTTAGCTAACCCTAAAAGACCTCTTTGATCTCTCCCAATTAATCTGCCTAATGCTGAAACAAAATGGGGCTCAAAACAGGGCTGAATATTTAAAGAGTTGCTGCCATAGGGCTCCATTGCCATACGGTGCTCTTCCAGACGAGGTGGGGAAAGGTTTGTCCTTCTATTTTTCTTTAGTTTGTATAAATGTAACACACTGGATTGATGGTGACACTTGTTAATGTTTCTCTTTTTATTCAGAGCAGTTTGGAGCTATGATTCTGAGCTCCTTGAAGTTCATTAAACAGAATACATCACGGTTTTGCTGGAAGTCTATTTCTCAAGCAGGAGTCCCAAAACAAGTTAATATCCTTTCAAAATGCAAGCTGCCAAGAAAGCACACAGTATTTGCTGATGTTCACACAATGGAATGCAAAGCTGTTGTCTTAATTTACAACTGTAGAAAAACGTAACGGCAAAACCAAGGTTCTATGTTTAAACAGAAATCACCAGAAAATAATAGAATATTCCAATTTAGCCTACTCTTGGGAGTAAGTGAGAAAACCTTTTGTCTTGGGCACCAGAATACTACCAGAATAATTAAACCAGTCAAGATCCAAGTATGATGAAATTGTACAGCTATAAAGGTGAACTACATTAAGGCAGAACAAAGGACTAGAAAATAGGAACAAACTCATGGAAGTGCTGTCCTGACCCAATTAATCAAGTCTCCTATTACAAGTAATCATATAACAGTGCTCTGTATAAATGTAATAATTTATACTGTAATTCTTTCTATAAATAATTATTTCTATAAACATTAATCAATTTAACTTATGACCCTTCCGAATTCTGTTTCAGAAATTTGCTCCTGTAATGGCCAAAAATCCTCTGATTTGCATCCAGAAAGCTTTCATTTATATCTATTCCCTCTTACACCATTGTTCTTTCACTGAAATAAATGAAATACAACTCTTTCGACTCGACATCCCACGTCCTCAATTTCCTTTTTTCAGAGGAAATATGAACACAAAAATATCTTTCCATCAATAGTATACTTTTGGAAAACGGGCAACACAGTGTAACCACATTGACTAAAATCTTCAGGATACTGGTATGTAAAACATAATCCTGAATAATCTGGCAAAGTTATCTACAAATAAAACCACAGTCTCATAACAGCAAGTGTTAGAGAATGAAATACTGATGGACACTGTAACCCTGTCCATGATGACTTGGACAAAAGGATTCTCACAGGCTTGATTTTATCCTCTCTCCTGGGCAGATATGAGGCAATTCCACTGTGAAAGGCATTAGGATCTGATAACACAGTGCTGCAGCCAAGCTAGCGGCTATGTCTATACCGTTAAGGAAAAGCATGTCCTAGCCAAGGCTTATTTCGAAAGGACTGATCATCATCTTCACTTCTTCAAGACAGCTAAAGTGAAGCCTCCCCTGAGTACAGTGGTCAGATCCCCAGTGCACAGCATTTGGCTCTCAATCTCCTCTGAGTCTGTGGCACCCCTCTGACCCCAAGACAGAGCTAACAAATTGTATGCTTTTTCCATTAGAAGTATCTCAAATGACATACATGAGGGGTCCATAGCAGTCCACCAGACTGTTGTATTGCAGCATGATACCAAGAGTACACCATGCCCCTGGGGTGCAGAGAGTCAAACCCAGAGAAGCCTTTGCCTTAGAGATGGTTAGATGAAGCAGTCTCCAGAAGAGAGACAGGGAGTGAAAAAGCAGTTGGGATTCAGTGCTGAAGGTCACTGTCTTTCACTCTGTAGTTCAGGGGTGTAAACGTAACCAGAGCACTATTGATGTGCCCTGGGCTGTACAGTGAGAGTGTACCACTGGTACAGCTTCCCAGCAGTTATGAACTGGGCAAATTTTAGCCAGGGATGTCTAAAGTTTCTCCACTTGATTCAACTCCAAAGTTCATCTCTTTTCTAATGTTTTTGCTCCTTGAACACTGAAGTACATACAGAACTAAACACTTCATAAAAGAGGTTCCCTCCAATTTTCAGTGTACTCAGTTTCCCATATTTCCAACATCAGTGATTATCTGAAGAGCGTAAAACAACCTGCTTTGCAAATCCATACTTAAGGTAGCAAAAGGTTAAGGCCAAGTTCACCAGGAAAATGATTTTTACAGTAATTACTATTGAATTGCAGAGTGAAAATAGAAGTGTAGAATGCTCAGCAAAACATATGTGACTCTGAAGAGTATCTGGGAAAACTAAAGAGGGAGAAAGGTGCATAGTATCCTGCTCAATGTAACCTGTTCCTGTGGAACCCTCAGCCAGGCTTGTAGAGGTAGAAAAGCCATGGGGTTCCTCCAGGCATGGGCAGAAAGGGGATTTTGCATGTGCGTAGCTGAAACCAGTTCCATGCAATAATAAACATTTTTCTTAGAGAATTAAGGAGTTCACAACCCCAATTTACAAAACAAAAACAAAAGCCCACATAGCCTTCCCTGCTCTGTAAAAG
This sequence comes from Falco biarmicus, assembly GCF_023638135.1. NCBI lineage: Eukaryota > Metazoa > Chordata > Aves > Falconiformes > Falconidae > Falco > Falco biarmicus. The sequence continues at coordinate 17,224,810 of NC_079290.1, forward strand.
CTGCTTACTGTGCCAGAAGGATTTTAAAAACCTGCTTAGTTCTTTCAGTATTAGGATCTTGTCCTTCAGGTAACCTTGTGCTCACACAGAGCTCATTTACTTCAGCGGCACTGCACAGAGGGTTCCACCCGTGCAGAGCAGAGGGTAGGGCTGGGGGAGTTGGTGGGTGCCTGTTTGCATCCAGCAAACTCATATACCTTTGTACAAAAGGAGTCTCACAAGTTTATCTCTGGCTCTCCTCCCTCTGCATTTGGCGGTAACGTTTGGTTGCACATACTGTGAGGGGAACATTTAAATCAAAACCTCTTTTCACTAGGAAAAAAAAATGAACAAAAGCCTTTGGAGATACTTGGCAACAGTATTATAACAATGTTTAAATGCTGGGCTTGAACATGCCTGGTTTAAATATGCCCTTAATAGCCCATGGCAGATCTGCAAGATGGATCCTGATGCAAGTACAAGTATTACCATGTGATTTTTTTCAACCTTGCAGGATTGTAAAAGGGTTTCTACAAAAACAGACAGAGTGTTCCTCCAATAGTATCACAACATCAGTCTACAAACCAAGCTTGACAGTTGTAGCCAACATCAAAAGCAGCTGCTCTAGGCCTGTTTTTACAGAAGCCTGTATCGCTTCTGAAACACAAAACAACACTTTCCACCTTCTGATAAAAAATAATTTTTGTAGTTGCCTTCCTGAGCAGTTATGTTAACAGAATCCTTTGCAGGTCATATCATAATGTCCTTTTTTCAATAAGAAACTCCAAGCAGTCCCAGTGAAGACTGACATGAGAAGGCAGACTTCAGAAACTGCAGTCATGGGAATAAATACATCATTCTTTCTTTACCCTGCCTTCCTTCTTCTTTCTTCTTTTGCTATTAAAGAATTTGATTATCTTCACTTCCCATAGCCACTCTTCTATGTCCTCTTCTTACCCCCCTGCCTACTCTCCCAGTTCTTGATACTCCCTTTGTGAACACCCTGATTATCTTTCTTCATCTTTTTCCTAACCTCCCTGCCATGTTAAAATCCCAGAATTTCTTAATTTCTAGCTATTGCTGCACTTTGCTATCTTCTCCTGCTTTTCTGATTCTGTTGGTTACTGTTTGAATTCTTCTTTAATTCAAACCTAGACAATCCCCAACCTGGGTCCCCTGCCTGTACCCCCTAGCACCCAGAAATTCCCAGTATCTCATCCTTGCTGGAGCTCAGACGGGGTATTCCTGTCTCAGCATCATTAACATGTCAGTCATAACTGAGATTTTGTACTTCAGAAAATATCTAAGTTTCAGCTTTTCTTATCTATCCCCACAGCCCCATCTTTCTATCCAAGCCCTTATCCTCCTGTGCTGCAATCAACAAATCAAAGTTGCAAGAGGTCAGATAGTTTGCCCTGCTCTACCCAATCCTTAATCAGGATCAAATATATCTATTTTATTCCTAACAGATGCCTTCCTAATCTGTTCTGGGTGACAGAGACCCCATAGACTCCCTGGGAAATCTTTTCCAGTGCTTCAGTGTCCTGACCAACAGGAAGACATCCCCTTATCTAACTCAGAAGCAATTTAAGCTCACCACTTCTTGTCTGGTCCACCACTTTTCACCGGTCTTGATGGATACAATTTTTTCCCCACCTCAAAGAAACTTAGGATGCTACCACAAAAATCACTTTTACAGCTTTGCTGTATGAATTTATCTTTTCATCCCTCCAGAGCAGCACCTCTACCCCCACACACACACACCTCCCTTGTACATAATTTGGTTTTAGGGATCTTTGTCACTTTGCCCACTGCCTTTCACTTTTCATGATGTTAGCTCTTGTCTCTGTTCAATACATCTGTGTGACAAGAGCCCACAGCAATGATGTGAATAGGCTTAAACCTGTCCCTTATACTGAGATCCCAAATGAGATCAGGAGGCTTCAGAATGCAAACACATCTTTCTCTCCCTAATAGGTTTCATCCAACTAAAACCTACTAGGTAGTAGATAATAAAAGCTAGGAAAAAATCTTTTTAAGTCAAGAAAACTCAAAGCAATTTAATCCAATGCAACATAAATAGGAAGGTTTGAGCTTGCTCCTTCCCCATCCCATTGTAGGGTCTTGCTTTCAGCAGTTCACTGCTTCACCGTGTGGCAGGCTCCTAAGAACATTCTCCTCTATGGAAGGTGGCTGACTCATCCCTGTCCCTCACCACAGCCTCTACACAAGGTACAGGTTATCCACAATGACCATCCTGTCCAGCACAATTTCTGTCCCTGGAACCTCTTTCACTGCTGAATAGCTTCAGAAAGGATGAGCAGTCTCCGTCCTGAGGGAGTTCTCTTGAAACAACGTGTTTGGATAATCTCCGTTTCCAATCAATTTCACTGCCCACATCCCAGTTTTGAAAACAGGGCATGTAAAAATGTTGGAGAATCCTATGTTCTCATTGCTAAGCAATCTTCATGTACATGTCCCAAAGCTTATCAACTTACAAAGCATACCTCAGAAGACTTCCTCTCTGTGCTGATTCCAAAAATCTTGAGGGCAGGTAGGGTCATGGTTTGCTAAGGTAAATGGCAGTTGTGCTCAGCAATATGTAAACTCATGTCTCAGATGGTACCTACCAACTCTCTCTTCTCAGACCTCACATGTGGTGCAAGTTTTAACATGCTACAGTAATAACATTTGTTTTATTATTCATCAATTTAATATCAATATGAAAGCAACTGAATAAAGTCCTTTACTTACTTTCTGAAATGAAAGTAAGTATGATTCTAACTGGGGGAAAACAGCGAAACTAAAGAATGGCATATTGCCCCTACTTCCAATGATATGTCAGCAATGCCAAGAAATTTCTCAGCAGTGCATGATCATAAACCGTGTACAACTTGCAAATCTCCAAGGAAAATAGAGTGTCAGACATATGGTTTTCAATTTAGTGTCTCTTGTCAACCTGTGTCATACAACACTCCCATCATCTCAGGATGATGTTATTAAGTTATAGGGCATCTCGGCTCTCTACTTCTCGCTAGATCTGTGGGCTCATGAAAACTGCTAGGTTCACCAATCCTGAAAATGAAATCCGAAGTACTGCTATGTTCAGCCAGAGAAATAGCAAAATATATTGATGAATGAAACCTCGCCTCATCTATGCCTCCAAGGAATAGGGTTATTTTTTAGCTCCGCATCTGTTTGATGACATGTCCATCAAGACCCTTGAGAGTGACACCAAGGCCATCTTAGGCCTGATTATGGTCAGATTAGACTGTTAATGCTTGACATGTTAAGGCTGTGAGACTGTACAGGTGAATCTAGACTCTCTGTACAGCCCTTACCCACTGCTGCTCACTGGATGCCTATGTACCACAAGCCACCTGCACCAGTGGCAATGAGGTTTTGTGATTTGGCCATGTCCACAGAAGAAGTAAGCATCCTGTTATCACCATGAAATTACAGAAGATACTGTGTGTGTTACAGTGACAGACCAGCTGGGACCAGGAATTTATTATGATAGCCTGAGTTTCATTAAGATCTTTTCAAACTGAATATTAAAAAAGATCTGTTTTGGTTTACCTTGAACCAGAAGACTTTTTGACAGTACAGTGTTTCTTCCTTCTCTGTGGTTTTACGTTTGGGTTCAAACACTATATAATTTACTGAACTTTACAAGGAAATTACCTGTATGAAATTCTGCAGTAGGCTTCTTTCCTGTGGAAAAAAATAAATAATAGTTGTTTCTATTTAAAATATATCAATGAGCATTCTTAACAGGGTTTTTTTTGCACTGTTTTGACAAATGTTTACTACTCTTATCCTTTTCTTCTTCCTTCATGCCACGTTTTATGTTCTTGAAAGATGAAAGAGACCCCTATACTAAAAGATCTGGCAGAAATGCAAAGTCACAAAACAATCTCTTTCTTGTTCTTTAAAAGGAATTGTACTGTATTTTATCTGTCCTTCAGGACAAAACTCAAATTCCCTGGGAGGCAATAAAATTCTATTGACTAAATTGTCTTCAGAGCAAACATTGATTTTAAATCAGAGTAAAAGGAAGCTGGCTTGTGACCTGTCAGAATAGTCACCTGATATTTTTGAGAAATTGATACAAAAAGAATCAAAAAACCACACATGCTGCTTTTAGTAGTTTCTGTTACTCTGCCTAACTAAGCCAGACAGTACAGTATGGGCAATTATGCAGTGAAAGAAACCAGCATGCCAACTACAGATTGGAAGCAGAGGACTGAAACATTTTCCTCATTAATTAGCTGGCTAACCTTTATTTTAGTGGCATATTATATCTTTTTTTATTATTACTTATATTATTAAAATGGACACACAAATTTACTAAGCCCTTTACTGATAAACAGGCAGCCTCAACAACCTTAGGAGATGATACTTTAGAAGAGAAATTAAAAAAATATTTCAAATCCAAGACACAGCATAAATTGGTGTTAGAACACTGGTTGTGATATTTCTACTTCTAGTTTTTATAATTACAGATAGAATATACATATTAACACCCTTTCCAAATAATATGTGTTTTAATAATTAGGCATGCATTGAAGTATATACCTAACTTTATTAAACCTAAAGGTCTCCTTGTTTCATGTTAGAGATTCAAAAAAAATTAACATGTGAAAGCTGGTTGGTCTTTTGCAGGAGCCAGGGCAACAAGTAGATCTTCAGGGAAGATAGCACACAGTTTTCTGAGACTAACATGTCATGATTGCCTTAAACCAATTAAAACCTGTGTTTCCACCGGAAGGGGTCATCCCAGACTCACTCCAGCCATGCAGTCCAGGTGTCTGCCCTGTGTAGGTACAGGAACTCACAGAGCAACACCAAGGCTGAGTCAGTGTATTGGGTTTGCATGGCAAGGTTTTGGCAGTGGGGAGGCTACAGGGTTGGCTTCTGTGAGAAGCTGCTAGAAGCTTCCCCCATGTCTGATAAAGCCAATACCAGCCAGCTCCAAGAGGGACCCGCCACTGGCCACGGTGGAGCCTATCAGCAATGGTGGTAGCACCTCTAGAATAACATATTTAAGAAGGAGGAAAAGTTGCTACACAACAGCAACCAGAGGAGAGAGGAGTGAAAATATGTGACAGCAACAGCTCTGCAGACACCAAGATCAGTGAAGGAGGGAGAGGAGGTACTCCAGACGCTGGAGCAGAGATTCCCCTGCAGCCCATGGTGAAGCCCATGGTAAGGCAGGCTGTCTCCCTCAGCCCACGAAGGACCACAGTGAAGCAGATATCCACCTGCAGCCCATGGAGCACCCCACAGTCCTCCTAGCAGGACCTGCAGACCCATGGAGAAAGGAGCCCAGGCTGGAGGAGGTTTGCTAGCGGACTTGTGATCCCGAGAGGGAACCTATAATTGAGCAGTCTGTTCCTGAAGGACTGCACTCAGTGGGAGGGACCCGTGCTGGAGCAGTTCAGTGAAGAACTGCAACCCCTGGGAAGGACTCATGTTGGAGAAGTTCACGCAGGACTGTGTCCCGTGAGAGGGACTCCATGTCGGAGCAGGGGAAGAGGGTGAGGAACCCTCCCCCTGAGGAGGAAGGCATGGCAGAGACAATGTGTGATGAAATGACCACATCCCCCATTCACTGTCCACCTGCGCCATTGAGGGGTAGAGGTACCAAGAGGCAGAGAAAATCAGGAATGAAGCTGAGCCAGGTAAGAAGGGAGCAGTAGCAGGAAGGTGTTTTAAGTTTGGGGTTTTTTTTCTTATTACCCTAGTCTGATCTGAATGGTAATAAACTAATTCCCCCAAGTTAAGTCTGTTTTGTCCATGACAGTCATAAGTGAGTGATCTCCCTGTCCTTATCTTGATCCATGAGCCTTTTGTTAATTTTTTCTCTCACTGTCCAGCTGAGGAGGAGGTGTGATAGGCTGGCTTTGGTGGACACCTGACATCTAGCCAAGGTCAACTCACCATAGTCAGAGATGTGATTTGACTTGAAAATTTACCTTCAGAACTCCTGCTCACCAAAAGTAAATAGTGAAGTGATTACTCAACGTCTGGTTGTTCCATGCCTGATGGTCTGGTTCACAGGGCAGCTGTCTTCTTGAGGCCACGTATGTTGACCTATGCATAAAGCACGTCCAGTCCTTTGAAAATAATTCCCATATGGCTTTAATCAGACTGACTGCATTGTACATAACAATCATTTTATTAGCAGAGCTTCTCTTTAAGCTACATCAATACAAGTAAATAAAACAGGGCCAAGGCACAGGCACTGGCAATCGTCTACAATCATCTGTCCTAACTGTCAGCAGAGCCTCTTGCATGGCTTTGGCCCGTGCCAAGTAGTACTGCCCAGATGATACCCAGGCACAGCACGAGAGATGCCGGATGCCAAGGATTGTTTCCAGTAGGCAATTTGGACATGGGCAACATATTTTGAGGATAAAGGGAGTGAGCTTGAGCATATGGAGGTGATCCATTGCCATGCTGCTTGGACTCACTGTCATGGTTTAACCCCAGCCAGCAACTAAGTACCACACAGCTGCTCACTCATTCCCTGACCATTCCCGCCCCTGACCAGTGGGATGGGGAGGAGAATTGAAAAAAGGTAAAATCTATGAGTTGAGATAAGAACAGGTTAGTAACTGAAATTAAAACAAAAAATTAATAATTTTAATGAAGAAGAGAGGGAGAGAGGAGTAAAGCCCAAGGGAAAAAAACAAGTGATGCACAATACAACTTCTCACCACCCACTGCCCAGCCAGTCCCCGAGCAGTGATCGGTGGCTCCTGGCCAAGTCTCTCTAGTTTATACACTAAGCATGACATTCTATAGTATGGAATATTCCTTTGGCTAGTTTAGGTCAGCTGCTCTGGCTGTGCTCCCTCTCAGTTCCTTACGCACCTCCTCACTGGTAGAGCATAGGAAACAGAAAAGTCCTTGACTTGAATAAACACTCCTAAGCAACAACTGCAACATCAGTGTGCTATCAACATTACTCTCATACTGAATTCAAAACACAGCACTGTACCAGCTACTGAGAAGAAAATTAATTCTACCCTAACCAGGACACTCACAGAGCACAATTCCTGGACAGATCAATTTAGTGGCACAGAGGTTGCTTTCCAATCCAGCTCCTAAAGGCTGAGTTTTACAAATGGGAGATCAAAAGTTCCCCTTCCAATAGCAGTGGAAAACATTTGAGATGGTTTTGGCTGCCTCTGGGCTATTCAACTGGTCCAGCAGTTACAAATCAAGTCCAGAAACGTATGGGGCACTTCTGAGTGTGATCATCTGGTAGGGTTTGTTTGATGAGATCCTTTGTACACTGTTATCTGTGTCAGATGAGGAAATGACACACAAAGGAGAGCAGGACTGCTGTTCTCCCTTTGCGGTTCTCAAGCCCTTCAAATTAAGTGCAAGCTTCCTCCAGGCTTTTGCACTTCTGCCCAGTAACAGACCTGTTGCCCTTTGATCTTCACTCACATTTGATTTCTCAGACTTTCCAGCAGGACCAAAACAAGCATGCCACCTAGGTTCTTCAGCATTTGGGAGAACGAGTGAGCTGCTGGAAAACAGTTCAGAACCCTTCCTGCAAAAAACTAGCACAAACCAGTCACAGCCAGCCACCAACCCACCAGTAGCGGCAGCCTGGGCTCAGACTTAATAGAAGATGACTTAGGCTCAGTTGGCAAGGAAAGAGAAATGTATGAACTGTGTCCAAGGAAATGCATGTCTTGATAGAAACTCAGAAAATATCCATTCCCTGGCTAAAAGACACCACATCTACAAAGCGGTCTCTTTCCTGTGATCAGCTTGGCAAAGTTTTAGGTTTGTCCATGTTTCCTTTTTAGTTTGAGTCACCATTCAGAGCAGTTTGTTGCAGCTCTATAGATGCCCTGTCAGTTCAAGAGTAGTCACTGCTTTCCTCACATTTTTTTCTCTTAAGTCCATAAAACACACCACAGTCATTCCAGTGGGAGACATACTATTAGTTGTGTGGCTGTATTTGATACGATTTTCCAAGGAAGGTTGCATAAAATCCTGCACCATAAATTACACCCTTGATATCATAGCAATCTCACATTTCCTTCTCACAACAGCATTTCAGCTCCTGCCTTTTCACAATATCACGAGAAACTCTGGCAAGAAAGGACTCAGAGGGCAGTTTGTGCCATGTCTTGCTACACAGAGGAGTAGCCTGTCTGTACACACCCATCCCTGCCAGAGGTTCTCCTGCACTGTACACAAAGATTTCCAACAATGGAGAGTCACATTTCACCTGTCCCAGTGACTGCCTCTTTTAATTATTGGAAAGATTTTCCCAATTTTTACAGTTTAAGCCAACACTTCTTGTCAATCTGTCCTGGATATGGAAAATGAATAATTTTCTCCCTCTGTGATACTCTTGCATTTTCTAAGACTCGTGTCTTCTGTTCTCTATTTTCTCCTTGTTAAACTTCTCCATTTATTTAATCCTTTTATTTTAGCTCATGTTTCTTATACCTCTGCCTGTTGGCACTGCTATCTTCTTTTAAATTGGGCCACATCTTTCTTGAGGCACAGTGTCCAACGCTGAAGACACTACTCCAGATGTACTTATCAACATGGAAAGTGCAAAAAGATCACTTCACAGTTCCAGCAGTCTGTAACCCCTTCTACTTACACATCTCAGCATGGTGCTCACCTTGTTTACAATAACATCACATTGTTACATGTATTCACCTTATTCTACCCCCTTTTTGCCCCAAGGGCCTTATTTGATGAATTGCTGCCTAGCAGGTTGCTGCCTGTTATGCATTTGTTCAGTTCATTCTCCCTTCCCAAGCTCAGTGTTTTTCACATGAGCCTGTTGAATTTCCTCCTTTTTTGGAGACCATTCCTCCATTTTTTCAAGACTAGCTTGAGTTCTGGCATGATCCTTGATTTCCTTTAACAGCTGTAGATCTTATGCAATTTTAACAGCATGTTTATAATTCTGTCGATCGAACTATTACTAAAAATCTAAACAGCGCTGACCTCTGGAAAGGTATTAATGCTGCATCAATGTAGGTGTTCTCAGGAAAATTAGAGTTAGAAAATGACAGCTGATCACTACTCTGTGTGCTGTTACTTTCCCTGTTTTGCACTTGCCTGTTTCTTCCTAGTTTATATGTAGTGTTTTATAGAATAGTTGTATAAGGTTGAGTAAAATATAGTAGCATCTGATTTAGAATAAATCCAGATTCTTAGTTCAATGACCTGTTAAGTGAATGCACATACCATAAAAGTTAGATCAAAGAGTAGCAAGAGCTTCTCATTCTCCGATTTTTATGAGCCTCTCCTCTGCAGCAGATCAGCCCATCAGTGTTTTGCTTATTCATAAAACATAATTATCATGCAAGAAAAGTTCATTATAAGCTGTAATTTGTTTGCTATAGTTTTACAGCATGCAGAATGAGCAGAAACGGATGAAATAAAGTAAAAAAGAAAAAAAAAAAAAAAGAGAAGCGCTACAAAGCTAAAGAGTTTGTTGCAAATGAGGCCTCCTTCAAATTTCTGTTTGATCAGCAATTATCCTGAACAAGAGGAAGGCTAGACAAAGAAAAATTTCTCTTGTCTTAGTAAATTATGATTAATTTAAGACACCTTTAAGAATGAAAAAAGGCTTTCATTATTAGAGATCATTCTTAATGAAGAAAGAAAAAATCTGGAAAATTGCCTTTGAGAATAAACTTGGAAGAGATATGTTCATGGGCTTACTTAGGGTAAACCAGCTACTGGCTTAAATATGGAACTGGAAAATTAAAAATATACAGTCATCTACTAAAATGAGTAATATCCATTAATAGATGGAAATCAGTGACCAAAAAGAGGTTAAAAGAATGAAGCAAATATTTAAATGCAGTTTCCACAGCTGAAATTATTATGCCGTGTTTTAAGGCTACAGCCATGTCATGTTCCACTAGAAAAGTGGGACTCCCAGATAATGTAACTGGGTCTTCTAGGAACTGTAGCTCTACAAAATCATATACGAAAATAGGGATTACAGTTTCAGTAACAGTTTACATTAAGATCTGCAGATACTCCAGATTAGCATACATTGCCTAAGGAACCTACTGTAAGCAACAATAAATGCCTATTCACCAGAAACCTCTTCTTTCAGCTTCTGTTCAGTACTGATCAAGAATCACTAAAGTTTAATACTGATCCAGATCCATCTCTGCATAAAAGTAATAAGACATCTGCTATTGCTTTCAGAAATTCTGCTAAAAATGTGTTACACAAGTAGAAGCTACTGGTCTTTCCTTAGACTGGATACCCCTCGGTGGGCAGTGTGAGAGTAAGTCTGCAATGGGATAAATCCCTGAACATGTTTCTGAGAATACTGATTACTAAAGAGAAACTTTTGGAGCTGATGTTTAAACTGAGGCTGGGTAGCCTGCAGCACTAAATAGCCTACTGTTGTGTGTGCAAAAGCAGGGATGCACTTGCTGACTCCCTGTGCTATGGCCCAATCCCCGTGTTGTCACTGTCACAGGACCTGCCATACAGCTTCCTTCTCACACAGGAACTCCTTGAACTCCTCCACAAAGTCTTCTTGCCATCTTGCCTTCACAATCAAATTCCCTTTCGACACCCAAGCTTGCCAAGCTGTGTAAGCAGGGCTTGTTTGCAGACACCAAAGACATCTGCCAGTTCAATTGCCAGGCACTTTTTATTCATAACTGGATATTTCACCTAAGAGTAATGAGAAATCCAGTAACCCTTCCACTCTGAAAAAGAACAGCCAGTCCTGTAAGACACATTATTTTTAGCTTTCTAAATTACCCCTTTTTAAGTTTAGAACTTCCAGGTTTTGAGCAAGGAAGGTATTTGTAAATACTTTGACTTTATTAAAAGTATTAATTATTCTTTTTCTTTTTCTTCTTCTTCTTCTTTTTTTTTTTTTTTTAAATGAACTTACAGCCAAACTTTCAAATGAGCCATAGAAAGAAATCATTTGTTTCTCATTTACTTTCACTACCTTTGGGAACTTAATTTTTGTTTGAAAGTGCAAGTCCCATTATAGAGAACTGATGGAAAAGGAGCCATTCCATTAAGGAATGGTTGTTGTCTGCTTTTAATCCAATACAGATTTTAGAAAGATGACTCAACTGTTTAATATTTAAAATCTTAACTCTTTCAATAAGAATTCCATAATAAGTGGTATCGTGCTCACCAGTACCATCGCATTGCCACCTTTTGATGTCATCACAGAATCATTTAGGTTGGAAAAGACCTTCAAGATCATCAAGTCCAACTGTTAAACCAGCACTGCCAAGTCCAGCACTACACCATGTCCCTAAGCACTGATTCTACACATTATTTAAATACCTCCAGGGATGGTGATTCCACCACCTCCCTGGGCAGGCTGTTCCAATGCTTGAGCATCTTTGCAGTGAAGAATTTTTTCCTAATATCCAATCAAAACTGCCCCTGGCACAACTTGAGGCCATTTCCTCCTGTCCTGCCTCTTGTTATCTGGGAGAAGAGACCAACCCCCACCTGGCTACAGCCCCCTGTCAGGGAGTTGCAGAGAGCGACAAGGTCCCCCCTCAGCCTCCTTTTCTCCAGGCTGAACACCCCCAGCTCCCTCAGCCGCTCCTCATCAGACCTGTGCTCCAGACCATTCACCAGTTTTGTTGCCCATCTCTGGACACTCTCCAGCACCTCTTGAAGTGTCCCTCTTGAAGTGAGGAGCCTGAAATGGAAGACAGTATTGGAGGATTCATGTCCTGTCACCGTCCCTCTCTTTCTTTAAGAATATTTAACCTTACTTTGCAAAATGTAACTGTTTCAAAATAAGATTGAAAATTACTCCATCCTAGGAACCTGATCTAACCACACACTGTAAGAGTGACACAGTGCACCCAGTGGGCCTGTGAAGTAATGCTAACCTGCAAGGAAACTCTACAGGAGGTTGTGGACTTAGGTTTGTTCCCTTAAGCAAAGCAAAGCAAATTCCTGAAATGTTTCACTACAAAATGTTTTCCAACATTTGGAAATTGTTTCCAATTTCCAATTGCCAACAAATGGCAATTGTGAGTCTTTTCTAAAACTTCCCAGTGTCTCAACACTGAATTTATCTGAGATCAATTACACAAATGTCAGATAGGCACCTTCACATTTGACTTATAAGTACATTATGGATTGCATTATATTGCATTGGATCACTGTGTGTACCCATTTGCTTTCTCTACTTAAAGCTGTTTTTGGCCAAAATGATGGGGTTTGCCTGTACGGAGCCTAGAGTCATGTGCTGTGGAGTGAACAGAGATCCCAAGCAGATGTCAGGCTGTTTTTCTTAAGAACTACTCAGTCCTTGACTGCGTTTGTACATTCAGGTGTGACAGTGCAGAGGAAGAGGGAGAATCAAAAGACCCCAATAAGACTGAAAGGGCGCACTCTGCTGCAGAGGGGCACACAGATTTTGGAGACAGAAAGTGAGAATTAAAAGCTTACATAATGTGGCCTTCAGTTGGCCTCCTGAAGTAAACCAAGGTAACACAAACCTGTGTAGCAATTTTTGCTTTTAAATGCTTTTCCCTTAATTGTCTTGTTTCTGTCGCTAAAAGTAAACTCTTTTTATGAAGGACTTACTAGGTCATTGCCCACAGGAATCAAACCCCAGTTGCCTTGTTGGCAGCTGTGCTGGATACTCTCTTGTGAGCCACATTTGAGACTGGGCAAAGGACTAGGGAGAGCGTCCTAAGGCACACTTGAAAACACAAGACGTGAAAGCTCAGAGAAACAAGAAAAAGATGATAAAGATGCAGTCAACTCTACCAATGACACCATGTCATTCTAAAAATCAAGTCCCAATTTTTTTTCTCAGCATCTATTCTATGTGGGCAATCAAATTCCTTTGTTAGCTTCTTAGCTCTCTAGCAGTCACCAAATAGAATTTCTAAGCACATCACATTACAATCTCTTCCATCGTTGCTCATAATCTTTCAGAGTAAGCAAAGGCATTTTGTTCTCATGTTCGCAGACAATGGCAATTTTTCTTTATCCTTTAAATCTTGGCTTAAAAAATAAGTCAAAATCTCAAATACCAGATGCATTTGTGTATGCAGAGTATCTTTCCTCTGCATGAGAGATGTTATAAACAGAACTTTGATAAACAGAGGTGTATGATAAATAAATATGATATGTAAAGCTGCCTGGGACATGACAGAAATGAAAGTTTTGATTAGTGGGAAATTTGATAACCAAGGCAGTACAACAAATGGAAGTCATTGGAATCTTCTTTGTTCTTTTGGATATGCTTATTCTTATAGTGAAATCCAATATTTGATATGTTTCTTATCAGCTGGTTGCCAATGAATTTTAAATTTAAAGTCACCACCAAGCATTTGTTATTTGTCAGGCTGGAAAAAAGGAATTTGTTAAAAAAGTGACTGCTAGGAGATGACACCAACCTTGTGTTCACTTTCAGCCACAGCCCCAAATTAAAACAATTACAAAATGGCTGATGCAGATAAGTTTTCATATTGCACATTTGGATGGAGAATAATACTATCCATACAGACAGCCAGGAATAAAAATGCTGAGTTTTACCCTGGGCTTTTAATATGCATTACAATAAAGAAACATTTGAATTTTAACTGTATTCCCTTTCAATCTGTTCCAAATCCAGGAAGGGGAGTATATGCTATAGCATTGCCTCTTCCACATCTGGTTTGCTACAGTTTTCAAGTAAAACCCTACAGCTGACTGCAATCTATTCTATGAGATGCCTTTGCAAGGTCAACATACAGTGTTGCACTGTATTTATTGCTAGCTGGTGTAAATTGAATATCATTTAAAATTTTCACTGCAATTGCAGTTTGGCAAGATATTCTATTAAAGTTCATGTCTGTGGGGATTCAAACATTGGAGTCTTATAGATAATTCTATAGCCATTTGACTTGAAAAACTTCATTTTTTGCTATTTGATGCTCAGGGTTCATTTCCTTTAAATGGATACAATTATTCAAAAATTATTTTGAGATTATTGGGTAAGACTTTTGAGAAGGAAAAAGATGAGAAAATAGGGATTAAGCATTTTAAAATAGAAATTGAAATATGTACAGCCTTACCAGTTGCAAGAAGAACATATTGTGGGAGGCATGCCATTGACCATGAGCAATTATGTTTTCATTGCCAGTTCATTATTCAGCTTTCATATTCACAGCATCACCAGTTGGTTTTTTTTGCTGAGGGTAACACTTATCTACGGCTCAGCTCAGAGCTTCACTACTGCAAGGCAAAGGCAATCATTCCACTGAAAGTCATCATATGCAAAGCAAGTGTTCAATTAGCTCAAATCTTTAAAAGATAGATTTGACTATTTACTAATCAAATTATAACTCATAACCCTTTAATGTCAAACTAAAAGGGAACTTAAAGATGGCTACTGTCCCCCAAGAACCAAGAAATACCTCAAAATGTTTTTAAATGTACGCACGTGAGAAAATTTGTCAGTTGGAACTTCCCTACAAATGTTTTTACCATAATTTTCTTAAGTGATTCAAAGTCGTTGATATGTTTAACAAAAAAACCCCCAAACAACCAGGTGTCACAGAATCACAGAAAGATTAGTTTTAGAAGAGACCTTTTTTCAAAGCAGGTCTACCTTGAAAGCTAGATCAGGTTGCTTTGGACCTTTGCCAGATTAATTTTTAAAATCTCCAAGGATGAAGATTACACAATCTCTCTGGGCATCCCGTCCAGTACTGGGCCATTCTTACAGTTAAAGTATTTTCCCTAAACTCATGACCAGTTTGGACATCATTGGAATGAAACTGATAAACTCTTGTCCCTCTGTCTGAAAGGTATCTTTCTATCATCATCAATCCCTGAAAAGATGTATGGGCTAAGTCAAAGCAGGATTTATGTTAGAAGGTATTTGTGAGGGTTAGATCTATATATTAAACAGTTCAGTTTTTTATAAGGATGTAAAATCTGGAGCTTTGTATTTACAGACTCAAGTCTTGGCTCTTTAAATCAAACAAAATGACTCTGTTCACCAAAAAACCCCGAACAACACCAAACTGAACCCTCTATGTGCAGTGTGGCCACTGTTGTTACCCGAGGGAAACAAAGTGACACTTCATTATTATCTACTATGTCACTATTCCCCAGGTTATTTTCTCTGCGAATAGCCTTAGTTGTTCCCATTCCCCACTACTCTGGATCTACATTAGTGTACTTTGATGTTACGGATAAATTTCTCCCTCAATCTTCCTGAACTCTTATGGTGCTTACCTCCCCATTCCCCACCCATCTCTAGTCCCATTAATCCTTGTTTTATATTTTAGGAAATGCTAGATTTCAGATTTCCAAAACATCTGTCCTAAATGTGAAGTATTTTAATAGACTGAAACATGCTTTCAGATCAAAACTATTCCCAAGCTACCCAACACCTTTAAAGAAGTAACTGAGCAAGGAAAACAAGATTAACCAGGAGACACCTTTCAGGTAAAATTAGCTCCTTTTCAAAAAGCCTATGTAAGTCCAGTGGCATGCCAATGTGCTCAGAACTACATAAGGAAAACCAAAGGAATTTTAACACACCCAAGTACTTTGCATGAATTTTGCAGCATTTCAAAATGTAAGTTCAGAAGGGCAAAAATAATTTCTTCCTATGTCTATGTAAGAATTACGGAACAGATTAGAGTGATTAATTTGTTTCTTTCAGAGCAGTTCAAAACTTCAAGATCCACACCAGTTTATAGGTAGCTCAAATACATTGTGCCATCACTTAAATTTCTTTTTGCAAATCAAAGTCACACCAGTTCTCAGAAGCTCAATTGCCTTCTGGAGCTGGGGCTATACCCAAAATGTGCCTACTTCTATTATCATCTTCAAGCTTATATCATTCATCATTCTTAAAGTGATATAATTTTCCAATTAAAGTAGTGAATGGGGCATTGTACCAGGCTTTATAAGACATTAATTCTGTTCCAAACTCTGCAGTGGACCTGTGGGGCAAATTGTTTCAGTTCTCTATGAATTAATTCCCTTAGCTGTATTGGAAGGTAATGATCTATTCTGATGAGCTTTAGATAGAGTGTTTTAAAGTGTTCATCTTTCTTCTCATGCCAGAACAAGACTCAAAGTAGAACACCTTTTCCCAGAGAGATCTAATTGAGGAAGCAGAGGTACAGCCTGCTTGCCTAAACTTTAAATGGAAGCAATACACATTTCTTAAAATACAATTCTACAACCCCTGTGTGAATTGCCCATTTATAACAGATTCAAAATCCTGGTTCTCTCATATTGCTTCATTTGCTGACATAAGCTATTCCCCCTCTATGAGCTCTTGGCAAGAGCTGATAAAAAGAGTGCTGTTCCATTGAAGGTGCCATCATTTGATACCTGACATGGATCTGGCCTGTTAACCTGCAGATTCTGCCCCTGAGATGACTCAGCTCACCCAGCTAGGCAATTCTGCAAAAGGCAACAGCATGCTGAGGACACATGACGTAAAAATTAGCTGACAACCAGGTAAGTCCTGATCCCAACAAAGTACAGCTGTGTCACTGTGGTTCTGCACTGAGCTCATTGGCTTGGTAGCTTGTCACA